>NC_134313.1:136229158-136602864 GCF_964195595.1 Calonectris borealis
GGGCTGGTTAAATACGCCAAATACACGAAATTACTTCCATGAGATGTCTCTGTTAGACAAGCTGGCAAACATTTTCTCAGCACTTGGAAACGCTACTTGTCAGCCCTCTAGCCAGCCTACAAGCTAGAGCTGATGCTTCTGTGGCAGGGATATTAGAACGCAACATGTGCCTCTAACAGCCACCCCAGTTCAGTGTGGTGTATTGGCTTAAACCCATAATACACGTGAGTTTGTGTTAACCTGTGAGGCTGTGAACTGAGATAGTGAGGGTCAGGCAGACAGTCCGTTTGCTGTTCCTGCTACTTGAAGGTAACCTCTGGCAGAAGTGTGAGGCAGAGGACAGCCAATGCAGATAATATCCTGAACTGCTGCAGCTAAATTTGCAAATGATGCTGCTGCTCCTGCCCAAAGCATGATTTAAATTATTATGGCAATTCTTAAAGGCACGAAGTTTGCACCTAATTCTCTCTCATTGCCCAACCTTCCCTTTTGAGCACTGAAAAAATCAACCCGTAAATAAACTTGGAATAAATTAAGACATCTTCTACTCTTGCACCTTGCCCAAATCTTTGGTACTGTTGTAATTGTGAAAACTGTAGCAATACTGAAAAGATGCTGACTGTAAGAATTTTTAAAACCATTACCTGTATTACAGTTTAACTGACAAAGTGGTTTTGATCTGGAAGGGAAGAGGCGAATTCTGCTTTTAAAGAACTGCTGAAGAAAAACAAGAGCAGGGGACTGGGAAGAGCCCCGTCCCCTGAGGGCTCTTCAGTGAGTCAGCGAGCCCAGCTCCCTCGAGCAGGCAGCTACGTGGACCTTAGGAACCAGGGCTATCGTTTCAGCTCTAATGTCATGGCATGCAGTCAAGGCTATGCCACAGGCTGAAACAGCCGTGATAATCTTGGCTAAGATTTCTGTTGCCCATGGAGACTAGCTATGGGAAAAGGCAGTTAGCACAAAACCAATGTAGTGAGTAGTGCAACTGTACTGTTCCCTACCATAGATATGCCATTTAGACGTATTAAACCAAAGATACATAAAGGTACGCTATTAGCCCAGCATTCACAAATGCATGATACATACATTAAAAAAAATTATCCATAGTTAGTTCCAGTGTTCACTAGTAAGGTTCCCTGCAGATCTGATTAAAAAAAAAGTTCTTTGTGTTGTATGAAAGGGATTCCTATGGCATTTCTTAGTTTGACCTTCATTCTCCGACAGTTTCACTTTAAGATGACTAAGAATCTGAAAATACATGAAAAAGGTAATTTGAGGCTTATAGTTAAATGATTAAAAAAGCCTAATAACACATTGGCTTATAATATGGTTTCCCTTGTTATACAAATTTCACTGCTTTGGTTTCCCTGGTTATATAAACTGGTATGTTTATCATCAATTTACAAGGGAAATACATGTTTCTGCTAGGCCTTTAAATTACATTACAGTGATTAAAATTTATTTAATAAGAAAACATATACATAGATGTGGTGCTTTACAAAAACTCAGTAAAGAGGCAGCCACCGGAAAGTCTCTGGGTTAGTTACTTCAAATATTAAAATACTTTACTGTTCTCTACACCTTGCCTGGTCATTTACACCTATGTAAATGTACAATGAATGGAACGTGCTGCTATGATGTAAATGGAATAATATTGGCCATTAGTAACAGTTCATTAAAATGTATGGTTGTTATTATTTTTCCTAATCCAGTGAATCTGATTTGCCATTTCCAAGCATCTTACAGCAGCTCCCAATCGTGCAAGCTAAGTAAGAGTGCCACCAAACTTGAATTCTCCCACTGGGATGGAGGTTGGATACAACTGAGCACTGCCGGTGAGCGGCTGAACTGACAATAAGCTGGGGACTGCCACATCCAACTGAGGGAAGCTGGAGCCCTTTCACAAGAGGGCTGGCTGAAAAGCTCATGAAACAGGTCCTAAATCATTGCTATTTTCAGCCCTATGTATGAAAATAAACTGACCCGAGTTTCAGCTTCCCCTTTGTAAACCTGTATGAGCTCTGGAGGTCTTTCATAGCCTTTCACTTGAGTGGTTGGATGCATGAGTGGCGCGGTGGTCACATCAGCCAAAATTCACAAGTGTTGTGTTAACACTGTACTTTCATGTGCAGATTTAAATCCTTTCACAGGATGGGAACACATGCTGTGTAAATTCACAGACCTAGAGATACTCAGTGTTTAAAATAGTGTCTGGCAAGAATCTGCCTTTGATTCTACATGCACAAAATAGAATTTAAATAAAGACCAAAACTTTTTGTTTATAATATTCTCAAAGGTAAAGCAAACTCCAGCATGACTCTAAATATAAGCAGGGTAGTAAATTTAAATACCTATAAGTAGTAAGGTGTTTCAATAACATTTTTAATGCTAAAAATATAATTGATTATCAGACTAATTAAGGTACTTCACAGTACTTCAAGTTTCAGAATTTTTGGCTCACATGACCAAATGTGGACAAATAAGATACTTCAAAATGGACACCAATAAGCAGAATACTAAATTTTCCAGTGAAAACACTTTAACTCAATAGAATACAAAGTGAAGAGAGGTCAATGATACCTAACTATTTTTTCAAAGAAATAATACATAGAAATATACTGCACAATACTACAGTAGTAGCAGATGTGATGTTATCAGGGTTTGACAGCATTTTCACATAAATTATTGTGTAAGCACAGTTAATCATTATGTACAGGTGGTTTGCCACCTGTTTAATTCAGTTTCAAGCTGATCTACACAGCTTTTAAGGCAAACAACCTCCCCCCCTCCAAAATTATAGTTTTGCTTGCCTATCTACTAATGTGGACAATTATATTTCCCTTCACTTCCCACCACCCCCAAAAGACACACAGTGAAAGTAGCAGCTTCTGTCCCCCTTTACATCCTTGTTTTAGCCAATATTATAGGAAGTGCCGTTAGACTGGAAGTAACAGCTCGTGCCAGCCCCTGCAACAGGAATTTTTACCTGCTATATGAACAGTGGCAATTTCATCACTTGTGTTTCACCATTGTGTCTCTAACTCCATATTTCTGGTTGTACACTATAGCCCATGCGAAAGACCAACCCCCTTTTACAAACTAAAACTCCTCTTCTGCAGATGTTATATAGACCAGTAAGTTATGACATATAAATCCCAGCTATTGCTTGGGTAGTCCTAATACTTAGCACATGTAAGTAATAAGATATCGAGAAATGCTAACAGCTTTACAGTAAAGAAAAAATGAAGCAAGGGTCTCATTGCATCTGCAGGTGGGAATCCCAGCATCAACATGAGTTCAGTGCACATAGCTACGTTTATGCTAAAACAACAAGGGAAATTAATTCTCACCCTGCTTTTGGACAGATTAGACATGAATTTCAGTCTAAATTTTTCATCCTGTGATTACCTGATTCAGCCTGGTATTGTACCCTGGGGTAGGTTAGAGCTGTTGCTGACCATTTTTTTTATTCTCTTTCCTTAACTTGGGTTAAAGATCTAAAATTAATAAACAGACCCTGTTCCTATCAAGTATTCTAAACCCTATCAACATATCCAGAAAGCTGTTAACATTATTAAGTCTCTTCTGACTTCATTACTACATACCCCCTACTTGCTTTTAGGGATATCAGCAGTCTTTTTCTTTGCACCAGCACTCTGCTGAGCACAGGAGAGCACAGGTCTGGGAATGACACTTCAGGGCTATGGAAGAGATCCACATTTCACAATATCCTCCAAGCTCTATGTTATCTCAGCGACGCATCTTTTACCTGCTTCCATCATCTCTATTTATTATCACCTCCCAAACTCCTGTCTCTGCATTTCCCAGCTCAGGATGGGCTCAGCTTGCAGATCCTCATGGCTACTCCTCACAGCTCACTTGCTGGTGAGGGCTTCAAAGGACCAAAATATTCCCCTTCCCTCCAGCTCTGAAATCTTCCTCTGATGCTTTTCTCTCCAAAATATGTCCAAGGCAATAAAAAGTTATCAAGTTAGGTTCTGTCCTGATTCCATTCTGTGCTCTGCGTCTGCTCACAAGCAAAAGGGGAGACAGCTTTTTCTCTGCTTACATGGGAATCGTGGTTTTGTAGGAGTGAAACACCCTAGTACAGACATATAACACACCTTTGCACACATCACTGCCCACTGTGTTAGAAGAAGATTATTCGGGCTGCTGAGATCAAGCTTTCTCAAGCTGGAAATGCCAAGATTTTACAAAATGGCCTAGTCGTGTGCCCTTCTGTGTCCATCCAGTGCAAAAATGGTCCCCCAAAGTTGAATTTCTCTATCCAGCCATTTAATTATTGAGGGTGTCATAGTGTACAGCTAGAAGATCACATTCAGGTTTATATGTAAATTTGATGTTTCAAGAGTTGTTTTTTTTCTTTGTATGTGCATATATATGTGCATCTATGTGCATATTCTGCAACAAGCATCTCGGCAGGACATAAACCCTGCAGCACTGCAGGAGGCTGCTGCTACCTCCGATAAGAAGGTAACTATACAAGCAGGAGGTCAGAGGAGGCAAGAAATGCCTGTACGTGCTGAGGAAAAGCTCAGCTACTTGTGTCCCTGAGCCAAGGCAAGAAATGTAGCGTTTGCTAGGTGCAGTGTCCCAGGATGACGTGCTCAATACTGCTTATCTTTATAGCTCTCAGGTCTTATGTGCTCCCGCTGAAGTAGCTGCTAGTAATAATAACTTTCTTAGTTGTATAGACTCAATCTTTAGAAGTTTGTGATCAAGGTTTTTTCATAAATATTTTTGGCATGCTGCCAAAGCTTCTCTGAGGAACACAAGTGCCAGGAGGGAAGCAGTGATTTTCAGCACTTTGTCTTAGCAAATGCTTAGTTAAATTTCATGAAATGGAAAACATAAAAACAACAACAAAAGGGGAGTCAAGGCACGTTTTCCCTGGTCCCTTATCAAATTTCAAAAACCTGCTGAGGTAGGCAAGGTATAAGTGCAACATCTTAAAGGTTGCAAAAACTTTTTCTGACATCGAAGGTTGTATTTCCAGTTGGTCTCTAACAACATACAACAGAAGCTGTGTCCTTCCTTTAGAGCTGGATATTGCACTACTGACTTAGACTAAGAGAGAGAAAAAGGCACCCAACGGTTGATTTAATGCACCTATGAAAAAAAAAACACATTTTCTATTCAGTTCTATAGGACTGACTCACATGTGGAATGGGATGGGGTGGGTTTTTGGGGAATGGTACTATTATTCAGGACAAAGCTGTGGCCATTTGCAATATAATGCTACCCAGACATGAGCTTTACCTCTCCTGCCCATCATCCAACCTACCTGTGTGGGTAGGGCTGGGAGACGGCAGAGACGGCAGGTATGTTCCACAATGGGGGAAGGATTTGGCTGAGAAATATGATGGGGTGTTGTACAGAATTACATGAATTACAGAATTACAGAAGTTTTATTATTCCTCCTTTATGTTATGGAGAAGGAATAGGGACAACATGTGATTGGGGAAATACATCCAGCAGATGGGCTGATCTGAAAGGCTTTTGCTGCTGAGAAGAGGGGAATGAGTGGTGGTGACAAGTACATTTGTCTTCAGTTTGCTTGTCTAATTTACTGGAGGGTCCCTAAGGGTTAAATCTGCCTGATAGTTTCAGAGTTCATTCAGAATGTTTTCATCTCGGTGCACCCGAGAGCAGACATCGGGCATCACCTGGATTTTTGTGGTTATTCCCAGGAAAATGGCACTAGCATCAATTCATTTGCATGGGATTGAACACAGGTGGAATTTTACTTGTGTATTTTGGTTTTTTAAATAAACAGTCTGAAATGGATTTTCCTAGTTAGAACTGTACGTAAGCACCGCAGGTTAGTGTATAGGTAGCATAGGTGGCCTATTTTATTGCAAGCTGTTAGCCCTGTTGAGAGGGTGCAAGATTCGTTTGATTGTACCTGACTATCATCTTAATGTGTCATTTACCTTACTGCTTCTCCATCACTGCTCCCTGTCCAAACATTAGCAAGTGTGTTTACACGATTATAAATAAAGGACCACAGAAAACATTCAGGGCAGAGGTCACTTAATGAGGGGACTTATTTAATTGAAATCATGAATCTGACTAAGTTCCTACTCTGATGTGATCTGACAAAAATGATCATAGGATAAAATTGCTGCTTGCTGATCCCCACCTATCTTACATCTCAACTTGCTGCAAGATTGAGGCAAACTGCACCAATTTACTGCTCCCAACTGCCTGATAATGGACACTTTGCTGTGCACTCTCCCTTCATTACAGCGCAGGTCAGGGCTGTTAACAGGGGCTCTTGCCACTTTTGACAGATAGTCACTACCAAGATGAATGGCACTAGCCACATGACCACTTAGTACTATGCTTTTCCTTTCTAGCACCTTTAAAGCACTTATATTTTTAAAAAACTCACTTCATCCTTTAACTCTTTATTAACTAGGAGAATCAATAGGAATCTGCTGAAACCTCATGCAATTCTTCTAAACTTAATTGGGCACATCGCTATGAATACATCTTGGCATTTGTTGCATGCCAGTAATGAGAGATTCATTTAAGCATTTATTTTAAATTCCTTAAGGGCTTTCAGACAATTTACTCAGATTTTCTGTATGTACCCTTGTGCTTGTAGAATGATTAAAGACATAAAGGTTTCAAGGACCAAATCAAAACATTAATTATCAAATTTTATGCCTTTCTAATGAAAATCTTTGGGCTTGAATTTATGGCTTATTGTAATGTAAACTATTTCGATTTTCCAAATTTCCTATGTCTGCTTTTGACACTGTCAACCTAAATATTAACAATTTTCTCTTTAGCAAATTTTTGTTTTACTAACAGACTTGGGAAAGAATACCTAAAGCATGCAAATGCCAAGCACTTAATAACGAAGTTGTTTAGGTGCATTCAGTTAGCTAAGACAAATTGTTTCTAAGACAGTGCCAGGCATAGTTTGAACACGTGTTTTTAGTTAGCTCACCGCATTACGTGACAGATCAGTAAATAGCATTTAATTTCAAAAACAGCAGAGGTGATTAGACAGAGAAACTTTTTTAACAACACATTTATATTCCTTTATTTTTTGCTAATAGTAGTTTTTGTTGAAGTTTCCCAGAATTCCTATGTATGGGAAGAGCAAATTAGTTCTTTGTATCAGCCAGGATGCTATGCTCTCGGCATGCAGCAGACCAGTGCTAGAAGCTGACCGAAATGTGATCAGCCAAAATAGGATCTTAGTGCTGGAGGTCCTACATAATCTGAAAGTCTTACCAGCCATGGTCACTTAGTCAAGGGGTTTTCTTGAAGTGAAAGCATCAGTTGGATGATAAGCATATTTTGTACAATGGGTGTACCAGGAACATCAAGCTAATTCTTAAGAGCCAGGTATGAAAGTTTTGGTGAAATTGATATTTCACGGACAACTACCACGGAAATTCTCTGGCCATCTATGAGTTACTGCACCGAGAAGCACTGTTTTAAGCAGTAGCATGCAAGAAACTGCACCGAATCTGCACACACGTGTTGATGAGCCGTTGAGTGTAGTTCAGAATCACTCAGTTCTCCTATGCTCTTTGGCAGACGGCTGGAAAACAGGCAAGTCTGCTAGAGAAGACCAATGCATTCTCCAACCTGAAGAAGATATGCTTTCTTTTCATGACATCTATTTACCCCTTCTTTGTTCAGCCTATGTGTGTATCTCTTCCCTATTTCAGCTTTGTGTTGTGCTTCCTCCTGTGCAATTAATAGAGTCAACATCTCAGAAGACCGTACTGTGGGCCACACGCAAGCAAGGAGGCTCCTGTTTTGTTTCTTCTCTTCTGGTGTCTCCAAAGCCAAGGGAACTAGCAGAAGACTGGGATCTTAAGATTTTCTTTATCCCCTTAATTCAAGATACAAGAGAAAGGTTTTGTAGCAGTGCATGTCTCCCAAGAGGCAACTATTGTGTAAATATTTCTCTTTCTCTTTCCTACACAGGCAGTAGGCAGTGCTGAACGAGAGAAGTGGGTATAGAGGAGAGGACTCACAAGAGATGGTATCTTGTCTTGCTAGGGAACTTCTAGGAAGCCCTTTCAGCCCTGGATGTGAATATTGTTCTTTCCTGTCTGGATCTGCAATTCCAGGATGATGTCCAGACCATGCTTCTTCCATCTTTCTATTCAGTGTATCAAAACTAATGCCTGAGACTCTCCTCAAAGATGAGGTGAGGTTTTTCGCTGCTCTTGGTAGAGCATGTGGAGAATCAACATCTTCCATTCCTTCGGCATAGGTGGCTGCTGGATTTTCACGCCTCGACCTGGCAGCTACTTCATCTCCTGTGCTGGCCTGCGCGTCTCGAATCCCAGCTGCTGCTAAAGGTAAGAGGGATGGGAGCACACATGCTATAGGTCAGGCCACAATTTCTGGCTGTAATTATACTAACAAGACTTTTTCTTCAGACTATAAACAAGAAAAATCACCTGCAAAGTTATGATTCCTCTGTATTTTGTTGTAAAAAGAAAAGCACTTTCTGACATTTTTTTAATTTTTTTTTCATATTAACACACAGAAGTATGATGCCCCTTGTTACTACAAGTTATTAGTGTCACTACCCAGTAGGCAGAGACCATTGCTCTAAAGACAGACCTGTATCCATAGCAACACGTATTTCAACATGTATATTTTCAAATATATACAAGGGCAAGCCCTTTATGTAATGTTTGTGCTTTAACATGTTCATGTGGCCTGTGACATGTAAGCTGTGACTGCCACGATCTCGCTGCCAGTGCTCCGCTCTGTGTTTCTAGCGGGCCGCCGCCCGCAGCTGCCATTTTGCTTGGCAAGGCGGACGCCGTGCATCACGGGGAGACCTCACTTTTGTTCTTCCCTGTTTTGTTGCTTTCCTTAATCTGAAATAAATGCCACTCAGACAGCAAGCACATGCCCGCTCTCTGTGCATGGAAAAAAACCCCATAACAATTATCATGGCTTCGATTAACAGCAACAGTGACCTGGGGGTCGGGCATTTCCCCAACATTAATGACCGCCCAGGTTAAGGGCCCCCTGCTCGACGTCAGGTCCTCAACTCTTCCAGCTGGTCATTAATAGGCAGAAATGCCTGCTCTCAGGGTCATTACTGTTTAATTAATGCAGACTATAAAACAATTTTCACGTAGTTTCACTCTATGAAATCTCTAGCAACTGAATAGTATTTCTAAATTGAAAGCATGGCAAAGTTATTTTGTATTATTTATTAATTTGCCCACTTAATATGAATACATAATTAATGATACCGGACAATTTTAGGGAAAGATCTAATAGAAATAATTACATTGAACTCGCAGGCTTTTAGGGTTACAAGAAACTGTCACTCAGTTTACACACAATTAATGTTTTTCTCTCTGTGTAATTCTTGATCATTTCACTGTGCTTTGCTCTTGACAAACAGTCAAATTATGTGGTTACAACTGCTATTAGATTTACATTGCATTGTCTAATTCACTTTGCCTCATGAAATTAGATGAATTATTAAACACATAATCTGTTATTCCCTATTAAAATTAATTGATTTTTATGTCAGTTTAAAACTAATGAATTGTCTAGGGATATTCTCATAAACCTCATCACATAGCAGAAAGATTATTTTATTTCTCATCATTTCTGATAATGATCTTTAGAATATGATACCTCTACGCCTTCACACAGTAGCAAAAATATAATTATCCCAACACAGGCTTTTCAGCTGGTTTACACAGAATACTTTCAACTGTTCTGTGTCAGAAAAAAAATACGTAAAAGTTATAAATGACCTGAAAAACAGAACAACTACCTGTAAGCAAAGTTACTTTAGATTGACATGAATGCAACAAAGACCACAGGCTGGTCCAAGATTATAAATCTTCTGCAGATACTTTGCTGACATTTAAAAAAAAAAAAGAACTAAAGAAAAAAAGAAAGCAAAGCGACCACACTGGGTAAATTGCCATCTGTCTTCTTGCTGGTAAAATGAGCTGTGAAGTCATCTCCTCCCCAAATTAAAGCAATACCTTGACAGATTAAAAACCAAACAGTGTCTTGTTAAAGTGGAGAAAACTATGAGTAGTAGCTTCTGAGAGACACATTTAATATGTTATTCCTCAGAGTATTAATATTTCAGGGACTTGTCCAGCTGTGTCTGAATTTTACAATTAATTTTATTAATTAATTCTTTTATTCAGATGTCCTCCCCTCATCTCCCCTCTCTCCCCAGCTTCTTTCCCAGCCTGGTTACTTTAATTTTGCTGAATTCAGCTGCATCGTTTGGCGTATTTGACATTGTTATATTCCTATAGACGTCTATAAAACCCCATTCAGCTCTTTTGTCTGTAAGCAGCTCCATTGCTTCATGCAACACAATTCACCAACTCACTTTTAATACTCCTGATTGCAGTGCTCATCTAAACCAGTGCCACTGGCATCAAACAGTGGTCTCCAGCGTGTAGCATTGACACAATAGCTTCCCAGGGTTTTGAGAAAGCTGCTAATTTCACCTTTCAGCCGAGATAAAGAGCTTGCAAAACTGAAGCAGTCCAACAGTGTTCCACAACATTAAAGTTCCTAAGATTTCAGTTGAATAGACTTTCTCTTTATTTATTTATTTCTACAGCTCGTTCCTGTTTTATGCATATGATTGCTATTTACCAGGAAACAAACATTATTTATACCTCGCTTTTTAAAATCTTGAAAGGTTATGTGTTCCCTGACTTCCTTCTGACTCTGACTTCTAATGCATTCTTTGACTTTTCTTTCTTTCGACTCTCAGAGAAATAATTTCAAACAAGCCCAATTATGCTTCCTTTAAACATGTCTCTGTGTTTCACTTAAATGCAAAAAATGCAATGGCACGATGAAAATTAAAAACGTTTGAAGGAACAAAATAGTATTTTGCTATTGTTTTCATAGACTTATTATGCATAAGCCTACAAATATGTCTAAATAATATTTATAGTATAATTTTAAGCAGTTTGCAAAGCTTATTGAATTTTAATCTGTATTAGCGTTCTGAATTTCTAGGAATTTTAATTCAAACAAGGAGGAGTCACAACCCTTTTAGAAATGTTTGGCTGAATACATAGAGTAGCGCAATGGCAGTAAGAAAATGCCTGTAGTTAATCTGTATACCGATATCCAAACTACGGTTTTGTTTATAGGATTCTTTCAGACTGCTGAAAAAGTATGTTGGGTTAAGGGGGGTGGCTGTTCCTCCCAAAGCCAATTTGTCTGGTTTGGGTTTCACAGTTATTCTTCACAATCTATTACTATCACCATAGGATCCAGATACTTTCTGCATAAACTGCATCGTCAAATGAGTGACACTGAGGGACTTCATGGAGTGTGTCCTTCACAAAGGTCATTATCACCCAGTGCTGCTAATGGGAAAGCCTGAATAAAACAATTCTTTTTTTGTTTGTTTTAATTTTCACCATCACTCCCCATTTCGATTGTGGTGGCAAGTATCCACAGTCTCATCTTCCCCAAAAGTCCCACTGTAACTTGTCAACATTTTGTCTCGTACTCTTGCGAAGTGCTTCATCTGTTGTGCTCTGAGCTGCATTGCCTTGGATAAGCACATCTGGCGACTGACCTGGTAAAGATCTTAAAACAATAGGACCAAGGACCTTACATGGTGGTTTGTCCAGAGAAGAAACAGCTTGCCGTATTCTCTACCTCCCGTTTTCCCCAGTATCAGCTACATCTTGCTCATGTCTTTCCTACTCCTTCACATTCCTCGTACGCAATGTATCACATTACCAGGCTCCTGTAAGACGTAACTGGCAGATTGCCTTCAGTGGGGTCTGTCGTCTCTCTGTACAATGGTGTGAGGTCTCCTGTGCTTACTGGAGCAGAGCAGGGACAAGATGGGAGAGATCCCTGTGGGGTTTTCAGGGCTTTTTTCACTGACACACCACACCTTTTCTCTCCAGTTAGATGTGGTGAAACAGATGTGGTGTGTCAGCTACTCCGACGGTCTTGAAGACAGAAGCCAGTAGTAGTTTGCAAACAAAATCTGAGGTGAGGAGGTAAGTCACCACAAAGAGGTGACTTACATGACCAAAGCTACTTCCACTCTGTGTCCTTTCTGACAGCTGAATTGCAGCCGCTGGCTTGTGATGATGAAGTTTGATTGAACCCTGGCTAAGCGACTTGTGTCTTGAAACAGGGACAAGAAGCTTTCCACAGGAGATGCAAACTTCTGGAGGGTGGATTAGGCCAGTCAAGGTGCTTGGTGCTTGCTGACTCCATTTCCTTTGGATTCCATCTCTTTGCACGTGCTGGGACTAGCGCAGGGGCTCACAGGACATCTTTCCCCAAGCTCAGTTCCCTGTCAGGAAGCAGCCACCGGGGACCTGATCCATGAGCCTGCGGGCCCAGGGCAGAGTGGGGCTCTCCACCGGCTTGTAGGAGATGAAGAGTGTCACTTAAAAGGCTGATATCCCTTCCCAGGGAATACGAGATGTGAGGGAGAGGAGGAGCCCAAGAAATGGCCTGTAACCTTCGTCTCTAGGAAGGATGAGGACTGCCCTGCCTGAGCCAGTGCGGCCTTCCCAAATCCGAATTTAGCCATAGCAATGGAATCACAATCACTATAATCACTATAATCACTATAAAAACCCACCAGTCTCTACAATGGGATGAGACATTTTTATAGCCCCACAGTAGGGAGGATATACCCACCTAATAAAGCCATTGAAAGAAGTTACTCCAGCTCAATACAGTAAAATGTAACTTGGTATCAATATATGTTATCAAGGCCCAAATAACTTACTTGATATTATTAGTAAAAATTAAGATTCCACCTACCTAGTGGCGTTCCAGTGGCAGCAAAGCTCCAGGGAAATACGTCTCTGTGAAAGACACTATGGAAAATGCATTTATTACTACACTCTTGTGTTTATTAAGAACACTACAAAAACTTCATATCAGCAATTTGTATCTTTATTTTTCTTTAATAATGCATACCTTTCTAATCTTTATGATCAAAAAGAAAGGGATCATTTCAATTATTTATTATTTATTCAGTAAGCATGTGTATAATAAATTTAAGAAGGTATTTACTGGATGATTACTATTATTATTTATTATTTGCATTGCCTTAACTCTTAGTACAAAGATTATTTTCTGAACTGTAAATGAGAAACGAGAAATGAATTGTCTTTTTAATTTTAACAGATCCATCACTCCGGTTTGTACAATTTCTTCTTTCATTATATTGGAAAATAAAGAAAGGCCATATCTATATCTTGAGTTCCTCCATCTATACTAATATTCAATATAAGTTTTGTGAAGATGGTGTAAACAACAAAAGGTTGATGTTTATGAAAGACAGAATACAAAATTAAATGAAAAATTTTGAAAACCAGGGTAGAGTATTTAAAGACAGATTCCTGTTTGGGGCCATTTTTTCTTCTGTGTAAGCTGTATCAAAAATTTTAGGATCATATTGGGTCCAAAATGCTATGCAAAAATAACTCATCGTGATAGTTTCAGTCACTGCTAAGGTGATTCCTACAGGAATGCCAATCTATTTTGTTAATATGAGATTTTTCTATCAAATTCTTAAAGTGGAAATTTAATCCGTTCCTTTAGACACCAAGCAAATTCTTTGCTTTGTTAACATGGAGCCAAATATCAAGACATCTCTGTGTGCACAGTGTAACCAGTTTATCGGGAAGAGGTAGCATGGTGGCAAATAAAGTTTTATGTCAGGCAACTTGGAATGAAAATTCTCCAGCAGTGAATATTCAAGTGCTAAACAATGAGGAGCAAGCTGAATGTTGGGTTTGGTGCCAATAATAATATATAGAGGAAAACAAATATAAAACTTTAAAACCTTGTAAAAAACATATGTAAAAATATATGTACTTCGCCGTCATACCCAATTGCCAAAAAAAAAAGAAGAAAAATCTCCATACACACCCAGATGCATAAGCTTGCAAAGAGAACAAAGACTGCTATAAATATTCCAAGAAGCCAATAAAAAAACTAGGAGTGGTTAGTTCTCCTGTGTAATGGGCTGCCATAAAAGCTTTTATTGTTAAGGGAGTTACTTTACTAAGAGCTGTATGAAGAAAACTGAATGAATGTGAAAAATTGCATGCAATAACCTGAACTGAAAGATGATTATCAACCTCTGAGTTCTATGCTTTTGAGTGGGTGCTGCTGCTAGAAGATTGCCGTTGTGGTTAAAGAAAAGCTTGTTTTGTACTACTGTCCCTCCTCCAGGTGTACAGAGAGTCAGGGCGTTCTTCTCCGGTGCCTTTGTCTGTCCATATTAAATGTCATTTTTTAAAATTGAAGGGCCTGATCCTGCAGTTTTGCTTTCAGGAGGCACTTCTCCTGTGCGCTGGAACATTTCCAATGAAGTAATTTTTAGGATTTAAGGGTGTGATCACCCGATCCTGGAAGGAGAAGCGATCATGACTCGCTGTGAAAGCTATGTTGCACTGGACCGAGGACAGTGTTAGCCTGCAGGCCAGAGTTTGTAAGCAGAGCTTGACCTAAAACCACAGAACTCATTCCCTCGCGTGACTCAAATGACTGCTGAATCCACCACTTCCCAGGAATAAAAGCAGATTTTCTTTTTGTGGCTGTTTTTTTGCTTAGCAAGGTATTTACAAGTACACCAAATATATACATTGACAAAAAATAAAAACCCCAAAAGCTGTTTCTCTTACAGCTGTGAAGGGAGGAAGTAAAAGACGTAGTTATTTCTATACTTCACTATATGGGAGGTGGTCTGAGTGCTGTGCTAATTAGGACCTTATCAGTGGCTAAATGAATAGGCAGGTATCATACACATTCCATGTCACTTCAAAGGGAGCTCCAAACTCTGAACCTTTACGACATCAGGCTTTCAGATATTGCCACTTTACAGAATATCTTTCTGCCTTTGACTCTCCGGCTATCTTTTTTTTCTTTCCAGCACTTAACAGAGAATGGCTGCAAATCAGAAACCCAGCAGATACATCTGCCTAGAGTTTCCCGTGGAAATGTTTGGTGCCTCTCTTTCACAGTTTCGTGTGTGTTCACGATACTTTATCGTTCTTGCTGACATTCTCAGAGATCAAGCCAAAGAGAAAAGCACTTACATCAGCTTTACTACTTCTCTTTCTGTTCTGTTTCCAAGGGATAAAAGTATTTTGAAAGCAAAATTGAAAGGAAGATATTGTTCGATCTTCTGCAAAATCGTCGCCATGAAAATTGAAAGCATAGGAGTTGAACGTGCTTTCATAAATGAGAACCAGATTGTCCTAGGTTTGCTGAAATTTGCTTTTTTCCCCTACAAATCTCCAAGAATTGATACACTGTGTTAATATAATTTTAAGTAATATTGATATTTATAACTGTAATTTATCCTAATAAAAATACCCATTCAGAAGATCTGAAGCACTAACTCATTTTTGACATTACCAGACCACATACAAATTTCAGCTAATTCTCCGTACCAGACACTATTCTGTATACAAATAAGTTTTGTCCTGCATTGGCCATTAGGCTAATCTCCCCAAAGGTTAACAAATCAATGCTGCCGCCAGCATACCCTGAACAGAAGAGAGGAAGCGCCATGCCACAGCAGGAGCCTATTTCAGTGAAGTGAGGCTCTTCTGAAGAGCGTCCAGCCAGAAATCATCTTTCCCCAAGAAGGAAGCACCTCTTGGACTGCATAAATGCCCCTTGGGGACAGAGAAGGCTGATTTCGGACTACTTGATTCCCTAGGTATAGTTTCTGCTAAGCAGCCATAAATTGTATAAACCTCAAAGACCCTGGGGAAAAAAAAAGATTTCCACACAACATGTACTTCTCTTTACCTGTAGCTGCTTTTTGGAGGGGGTTCAGTGGCTATAATCACATACTCCAGGCTATTTTAACACCTTCAAATAAGAGCAGCGGGACTGGCCCTTCATTATTTTCAGGTAGTGTGTGTGATTTGTACTTGGGGGATTCAGGGTACTGTCTGCTCTGCCTTTTGCCTATAAATCGCATCGGCTCTCGCTGGAGAATAGGCTGCATGTGCCAGGTTGACACGTGCCCTTTTTGCTTCTTAGCATCAGGAAGTTCTCTGAGCCCACATCTCCAGGAGGGGACAGCACGTCCCTAAGAGGGAGCGCCTGGTCGGGTGTGTTAGACCCAGCCAAATTTGCCACTTTTACCTGCTGTGTGCCTGGTGGAGGCCACATTTGACAGGGAAGTCAATCACATTTGCCTCCTTCAACTCTGGGCATGCAAACAGTTGGTATAACCATTAGGCTGGGAACTGAATACTGGGGAGGATGCATGTTGATAGGATACAGGTTCTCAGCAAAACGTGTAGCTGGTGGTTATGTGACTGGAGACTAAAATCGCTCCTGGGCACATGGGATGGAGGACATGGTTTGACATGGCACTTCTTCCCATCTGACCTCTGCAGGTCCAACCCAAGCTGCTTTCTATTACTTGCACAATACACCTGCTACAAATCCCAGCTAACCTTAGTAAACATATAACTTCTCTGCAGCATTTCCAGGTGCAGTTCCGTTTCTCTCACTGTCATTTGTCTGGCTGAGATAATAGGTTGCTGCAGACCAGCTGCAAGAACCTGGGAGTGTTCCAGCCAGAGGAAGACTTCTGAACATTGCACTGAGCGGGAAATAACAGAAGGCTATTCCGAGCTTGCAGTTAGAGGAACCAGCTGTGTAGTGGTGGTTGCATAGCTTTCTTGGGGGAAAAGCTCAGCCTTTGAGTGTACACTCAACCTGCAGCGTACTCTGAAATTTAAAAGATATGTTAAATCATGGTTCTGCTAAAATGTTGTGCCAATGGATCCGCCCATAGCACTACCAATACTACATATGGCTTGGGAACTCTCAGCACCTCCAAGCATCCCAAACTACTTAATTTTGCTCCACACAGTTGTAAGGTATCAACTCACTCTCATCCTCCCACTCCTGAGCATTGACTTACTGCTTTTCAGTGAGTTGCTTAAGGTGCTTGTAAGGCAACAGTCTTAACTAAAGATGTGCTCCCGTGTCATTTTCCTAGGAAATTAAGTGTATTCTTGAAAGTCATCATAATAAAAAACTTGCTCATTTAGAGAATAGTTATGGCTAAACAAAAGGAACTACCTAGAAGGCCAATGCTGCAGCATCACTCAGGCAAAACTTCCATTGCAATTAATGAAAGTTTTGTTTGAGAAATGGCTTAATATTGGATCTATAGAGACATAATTGAGGAAAAATGCATTATTATGTTGGACCACATACGGTCACTTGTTGAGCAACAGTAGAATATTTTGTTCATAATGAGAGCTTATTGAGTTTGGTTGCCTTAAGTTTTCAGCTTCTAATTATAGTCTTTAGAAGACAATGGAGACGGCTTAAAATAATAAGAATGCTGCTAAAATTGCTATGGCTGCTGCGGTATTACAAAGACAAATGTTGGCTCCCTGTGTATAGTATACATTTAACCTGTCACCAAACACAGAGCATTTTACAGGTAAAATGTAAAGGGATGCATTTAGTAGCTATCAAATGAACATTTTTTGTTGTATTTGAAAGTAACTACTTAACTTAAAATACTACTTTATTAAATTATAAATTAAAGTATGCTACATCAAAAATGCTTGCAATTTCCTTCTGTTATTGCATGAGTCATTATAATGCAAAGTTACAGGTTTCTGGAACATAATGAAATTCAAACTTGCATTCTTAGTGCAGTTGCCATGGCCAATTCAGCTGAAAATGAGAATTATAGTGAGAGCATTTCCTGGTCTTTGACCCCTCTTATAGGGTTTTAGAAAGCAGGTTTTTTGTAGAGCATTAACCTTATTCTCAAGCAATTCATTTCTCTGAGTAATATGAGAGGTGTTAAAACACTTCAATAAATGGAAAAGTATTTAAATATCTTTTATTCTAAGTTTCAAAAGACTGGACATTTAACTTCAAGGATTTCTGGCTGTGTAATGCAAAAGACGTTGACAATAGAACCAACTGTAATAAAATACAGTCTCTTGTATATATACATATTTATCAAGATAATACCTCATGACATGTAGGCAGTAAGAGACAGACATATTTGACAAGTTATAGTTACATATATTTTATATTTGTGTATTTGTCTCTATTTTACTGTTAACCGCACACAATAAGAAAGTGGGAAAAAAAGGAAAAAAAAAAAGCTGTTGATCCCGGACAATGAAAGGGAATTTCATGGGTCCTTATGGTATTCTGTGAACCTTTCTAAAAAGTCATTATATGTGTCCTATAATCCTATAGCACCAGCTGACTGGTCCTGAGCTAAACTGAAATGCATACTTTGAAAGTCCATACTTCAATTTATTTTACTTTCAGAAGCTTCATACGTGCACTGAATTATGCCCATGGATTCTTACAAAAGTGATTCCTGCTGAAGTAAATGGGAGTTGATTTAGATATAGGCCAGAAATCAGTCTCATCCTCTCTGGCACAAAGAACAAATGTGTCTGAATAACAAAACCTAAGTACTAAATATTAAAAACTAAGTACTAAATGCTAAATATGAAATATTAAACACTAAATACTAATAACGAGCCTGTTCCATTCCAAAATTTTAGGTGCTTTATGATAGGGATAAGAATGAATCATTGCAAATACTGTGTTATTAACCAAATTGACTTAATTGCTTATTACAAAGTTAGATCCTATCCAGTTTTTGTCCCTATAAACTATATTGTCATTTTGGGAGTTTTGCTTTCTTATTTTTAAGCTTTGACAAACAAGCACCAACTTATCACTTAGGTGGCCTGTCATAGTCTTTACTTTCCAAAGAGTATTGGAAACCACAATGAACTTTCTACACAAAGTACTAGAATAAATTGAATAAATCATCCAACAAACAGAAATAGCATTATTTCATTATCCTGGAAAGGAACTATAAAATAGAGGTGTAAAAATTTAATGTTGCATGCAGGGAGACTTAACAAGAAGAATACTTGTTTTCAAGTCAGGTTGCAAGATGTGAGAAGTGTCACCTAATGTCATGGCACTGAGCACCTAATCTGTTGACTGCAGGCTGGAGTGCTACAGGCTTTTGAGGCAAAACAGTGGCAGAATATTATAGGGCACGTCCCGTCAGGTACTGTTGCGTGTACATAAAGGTACACATCGGATGGGAATTAATGGAATTTCTCAAAAGGAAACCAGACTGGCTCTGATTGTGTGTTTGAGATTGGCCCAGTATTTGGGAAGATTATCTTTTTTTTAATCTCAGCATACTTGATTTCCCCAAAACTCCCTTTTGACTTACTGGTAATTATCTACCAGCCCACAAGTTTGATATAAGGATGCATCAAATGCAATGCAAGAGACCGGCATGCAGCTCTCAGCATTTTATTTCTGGAGGCATAGAAGACATCCACCAGCATCTCGTGGAAATGGTGCAGATGCAGACCCAGCTGCAGGTGCTTACTTTGGGGAGACGGATGGATTCATGGAAGCAGCTCCTCCAAAGGTAAGTAACAGAGCACAAGGGAGCTGCGTGCTGCTCAGAAGAAGATAACTCTTGCTAAAGTGGAGGGCTAGGGTCCTTAGTGAAATGGGTATTGGAAGTATCTTTACAATAGCAACACTTCTACATACAGGGAAGTCAATCCCGATTAAGGAAGAGAGAGGGACCTAAATGCTGCTCTTATTGAAGATTCAAAGCATATTAACTCCTGGAAATTGAAGAACCAAAAGCTATCAGCTCCACAGCTCTATCCAACCCTAACACGAGCATCTGTGCGATGCGTAAGATGCAGCTGAACCCCTCCACTCCCTATGATGTGCCCTGCTCTTGGTCCATGCAGGTGGATCCATCCAAAGTGTTGCCACTCCTCACCGAAGGTAAAAGCACGATCCATCCATTGAAAAAACATAGTGGAAGTGTTTAAGAATGGAATTGCTATGTAAATACATTATTGCTTGCTTTATGCTACTGGAGAATACGAACATCGGTTGGAGAATTGGTTTACAACAGAATGACAACTACTCAATAACGTGTATTTTTTGAGACATGTATCTCTTTTGGAAAAGAGGAGAATGTAACTTAATTGACACTTTTGCAAGCAATGGCTGCTTCCTTTTCAAGTGTTCACCTTGCTGAGGAAAAAATTGAAATGCAGCCCAAGATGTAAAATATTGATGTTGCATTATTCAAACGAGAAAGCTTTGGTATGTGTCTCTTTTGTTTAATCATGCTAAAAGCAGAAGTGCACGGGGCATAAATGACAGAACAATGGGGCTCTTATGTATTTAAATGACATCAGCAGAGCAGAAAATAAAACGCCTCTAAACCTAACGTTTCCTAAAAAATCATAGACACATAGAAAGATTAGAGTTTATTAACATGATCCTGTTTTTTTTTTTATAAATGGCAGTCTTTTTAAGAATGATGTTACATTTATATGTGCTAATGTACACAGAGTAAATATTACTCTATACGTCAAGGTTGCCAACTTAAACATTCGAAGTTAGGTGATTCCTATGTAATCCTTGTTTGGGCCACTTTAATTTCTATGCTAAAACACAATCACTAATGATATGATCATACACAATTTGCCACCAGCCTTCTGCCTCTTTCAGAACGCAGGATGGACAACGCTCACTTAACTGTTCAACATTATATTTTGTCTCTATTCAGCATGTGGCCTTATGACATGTTTATTGCACTCCTTGCTCTGAATACCAAATTGTTAATATTCTCTTGTTTTTCTTTTTTATTGTACCCCGCTCTGCGATATTTGAGTGCTTCACAAATGACAATGAATTTATCTCACTGTGCTCCTGTGAGGCAAGTTGACTTTTTTTTCTGTTTTACAAATGAGGAACTGAGCTACAGACATATTCATGCAGATTACAGTCTCTGATTTGAAGTGTCCAAACTGAGATCCCTATAGTCTGATTTTTCACAAAGTTTCTTATTTTATAATGCTGAACAAGTCTGCATTATTTAAGTGCATATGTTTCCTAACATATTAATATTTGAGTATTGCCATCACTTTATAAAATTGATGCTAATGTGTTATTTCCATTGTTTATAAGAAAAACTAATTAGAATTACATTTAAACACAGAACAAAAAATTTTTACTGTGAGTGTGGTTGAATACTGGAACAGGTTGCCCAGAGAGGTTGTGGAGTCTCCATCCTTTAAATATGATATTCAAAACCCAACTGGGCATGGACCTTGGCAACTTGCTTTGGCTGACCCTGCTCTGAGCAGGGGGTTGGACTAGACGATCTCCAGAGGTGCCTTCCAGCCTCATCCACTCTGTGATTTGTGATTCTGTGATTCTGTGAGATTTTAGCTATGTTAGCAGCAAGCAATTATAAAAGAGAAGGAACTGAAATGTACAGATCTTATATTATCTGTGCTTAGTTCAAATTGTTAAACTAAAAATACTTTACTGAGGTTGTTTTTATTTAGGCTGATACTTCAGTTCAATCAAGATAATGTCAGCATAAATTTAAATTCAGGAAAAAGTGTATAGCTGTGTTTAATCAAACATGATTAATATTCCATATCTATTTCTCTTAGATTTAGTACAAAGACTGTGAAATGAAGCTAAATATTTTCATGTGTTAAAAGGTACCTTCAATCAAGGAGAGATGATGAGTTTAAGATCATGGAATTTAGCAGCTTAAAAATAAAATGATAAGCAGTTCCAGTGCAAATTAAAGAAAATTTATGGAAATAGTATTAATTGCATGATTTAATCTAGGAAGACAGATTATTAGAATTTGGAAAATATAATTATACTTAAATATCTGTCTATGCCCTGTGCTTCCTTGTATCATTTTAAATTGCCTCTTTTTGTAACATAATAGAGTAAAAATACAAATGGGTTTTTTAATACAATATAATTTACAGTAAGTATGTAAGTATGCATTGGAGCATAATGTATAACATTTAAAGATTCTGTTCAAGGCAGACACCTAAGCAAGCCTATGGAGCAGGATCCATGATGCTACATAGCCACTTTTCAGAATGTGGGGTTACTGTGTAATACAAAAGGACTTGCCTACCCCTTCATTCTCCAGGTAATGAGAGCGCTCAGGTAGGACCCTCATGGGAATTGCACCACCTCTCGCCCAGCAAGGGATAGGGGAGCATCTCATGGTGTTGGATCATGGGACAGAGAGCACCTTCCTGCTCGGTGTTATCCGATGGGATCAGGGCTCTATGCGATGGGGTTGGGGCTCTACATGATGAGACTGGGGTTCTGTGCAACAGCATTGGAGCTCTACATGATGAGACTGGGGTTCTGTGCAACGGCATTGGGGCTCTACACGATGAGACTGGGGTTCTGTGCAACGGCATTGGGGCTCTACATGATGAGACTGGGGTTCTGTGCAACGGCATTGGGGCTCTACATGTTGCCATTGGGGCTCTACGCAATGGTATGTGGACTCGATGCGACAGGGTTGGGACTCTACATGATGGGGCTGGGGCTCTGTGCAATGGGATTGGGGCTCAAGGTGCCACAGACCCAACAGAGAAAAGCCCACACTACCCAGCTGCAGCAGTGTCTCTCACACCCGCAGACCTGGCACAACACACAAAGCTGGCTGGTGGGCTGATTAGCTCCCCACAAGGCTGTGGAGCTAAAAAGTACAGGCAGAGTATTGCAATCGGGAGACAGGAATAACAGAGGAGCTGAAGCCCCCTTAGCAGGTTCCTCCCTCTGGCTAATGCTCAGCCAAAGATCCCTCACTATACAAATGTCTTCCCATAAAATGGCTTTCTAAAAGCTTTTGGCCAGTAGCCTAGTAGCCTCGTAAGTCTTAGCTCTTGCAGTGCTGTGCATCACAGCTCTTAAGATCTTGCATGGACTCCTCTATTGATGCTCAATGGAAGCACAGTTTTAGACACCAAAATTTGAAAATGCTGTCCTAAGTCCTGAATACTGATGCAATTTTTTTCCCCACAGAGTCCAAATGAAACCAAGCTGGAGTCTGCATATGCCAGGGAAGACTGTAAAATTCACTTTGCCCACAAGAGGGTACAACCCACACTGCATCACCTCTTACGTCAGTATAAAAGTTCAGATTAAACAGTCATAATGAACATGATGCAAAACTGGCAACACTTTAGATGCTTTGTCTCTTACACTGAACAAGATAAAGGAAAAACAATTATTGTGGTGGAGTTCTAGAGAGAAGCAAAAGACAGGAAGATGTAAAAAATGCTGAGCTCTACATGGGCTCAAATCAAAGCCGGATGGAAAGAAGAAAACGGAATAGCATCATCATACTTTCTGCAGGTCACACAAAATCAGAGAATACTTGCCTTATTAATATGTCAAGTATTTATTTAACCTAACAAAAATATCTTTAGAAATATTTTTTTAAATATAAAAAATCATTTATGAGAAATCAAACCTTGAAATTATTAACTCCCCCATAGACAACTGGCAATATAAATAAGCCTGAGTTTAAAAACATCCAATGTCACACTTCACTAAATCCTTATCATGTTTTGTTAGACCTTAATGACAGAAAGGGCAGTCATCTTTGGTTTCTAATAATCTTCATCTTTCCTTGAAAAACTCTACAAACATCCCTTAAAGCTTACAGACAAAGCTTTCATGTGTTCAGTGACTTTCAGGACTATGCTTTCTTTGTGTTTGGTCAAGTAACATGAAAATATAGTTCACTGATATGGCAAAAAATATCTATGTATGAAAATAGAGATGGAGACAAACCAACGGTCAAGGAATGACATATTTGTATGGCTAAGAGGGTCTATGAAGTAAGCAATGAAATCTGAATTTCAGTTAAGTTGTTTAGGGGTTTAGAAATGCATGTGTAGAGTCTGCATCTCCTGGGTCAGAGGAGAGATCTAGTGGGATGAGCCTGACCTGGGACAGGCAGTCCCTGAGCTGCAGGGAGGCCATGGGGTGGCCTGGGGTGGCCAAGTAGCTTGATGACATCCTCCTCCTTTTTCATCCCACTCTTCTTTTCTTCTGCCTTTTCCTATGGCTTGAATGCATGGATGCTGATTGCTGTGCTGCCCATGCCCTGAGAGTGTGCACACCTTCTTTGTGTTATGGATAAATAGCACCTGACACCTACATCCGCATCAGAGTAGAAAGGATTTATTTTGTCTTGAACCTAGCACTAAAGGACCAGGAGTGTTTGTTGACCAAAGAGAGTTTCCTAACTCTGTGATGCTTTGTTCAAGCCCTTGAACCCCCTGATAAAGCAAAGCAGAGGCATAGCAGAGACTAGGCACAGAATTGTAATCTGCTGTCTGTAAAGATTGTTTTATTTACAACCTTTTCTTGTTGCTACATTACACATAGCAGCTACGGATTGATAATTCCAGGTATGCCATGTTACTTCTGACAGTTTAAGAAGGAACAGCACATTACACTTGCAGCTGCCATGAATTCCCAAGAGTTGTGTTACTCTTCCATAGTGCTGTCTTGCTCTATATTATATTCCTGCACATCTATATGCACACATCTTTGCTCCCACAAATGCACTTGTAGGGTGAAGAAAAGATTTAAATAGAAATGAATAAATTTTTGCACATCCCAAGCTTTTTTCCAGGTTAGTCAAATGTATATTTCTGTACCTCTGAGCCTCCCAAGGATTTAATTTCCACAAGGTCCCACCCTTACCCCTTTAACTGTGATGGCTGTGGAGGGAACTTCAGAGATCTTTCCATGACCACTAGACTCCCTGCGCAAGACTACAACATACCTGACTTTTAGAGTCTTGACTACTAATGCCTTAAGTCACATAGTAGATAAAGAAAAAGGTTTCCAAAAGGAATGGTTGTTTTTAGGATTCTGGCTTCTCTATCTTCTCTTGGACCCACCTAACAGTTACTCTCCAAAATAAATGGGCATACATCACTGGAGAAACACAACCAAAAAACAAGTGGACTTAAGCAAATATTCCTCAGTATCTGATAATAAACAGTTAGAAAATATGGACGGAAGGAGAAAAAGATCATATCTTCATGGGCTTTCTTTTTCTATTTGTGCATGTCTGCAGTAAATGCCTTTAATTTTAATGGAAGTCACACAGCTATCTATCTAGCTGCATATCTTCAGCTTTCATACAGTGTCTATTGCACTGATATCGTAAACCAGATATCCAGCAATGGAAGAACATGGATCTTTAATAAGACAGAGCTACGTCTCATTCACTTATCACATTCAATGGAAGAGGTTGTTTCTGAGGATTTGCACCCTTCCAATGCATGTGGGAAAAAGTAGAAATGACAGACTGTGATTAAAGACTGCATTATAGTGCATGTGCAAAAAGAGACAACATGAAAATTTGAGGAGTAAATTTAATTCTCCCATTCCCTACCATTAAAGTGTTTGGCTTTGTAATTTCAATATTTTAACATAATTTTTGTTATGTTGTGTATATCTGTAGGACCCCACTTTTTAGTTTACACCTCCTGAGGGACTGAATGCTTCAGAGTTAATGAACTTTCTCATCAGTTGGCCATTAGTTTGAACTGAAGCCAACTCATCAGGATGAAAAGCATCTTGCATCTAATGGATGTTTGGGGTTCTGTATAGAATGAGTTTGGCAGATCTCTTTCTCTAGCTGCCACAACACAAACATGCCATAATGCTCTGCACTAATTGGCAGATTCAGTGAAGAGGCCAAATGGTGGCTGATCTATTGAGTCTGATCTACCCTTTTTGCCCCTGGAGGAAATCTTCCATCCCAGGTATGCTATCGGGGTTTGTTAGTGTTTGTTAAGCTTACCAGTCTGCCTTCTTTCAAAATCCAGAGGATATCAATTGTGAAGGCTGTCTGGTGATGCCTCTCATTATTATTAAAACCACAAAACTATTTAAAGAGACAGTTTACCATGAATATATTTTTTGCACATAGGCAAACATCTCATTAGCTAAACTGAATAAAATGTCACCCAGCTCCATGCAAAGCTTGGCGGCTACATATAAGTTTGCAAAACTCCTACTTGCTTCAAGAAGAGTTTATCAGTTTATACACATCTGAGTTTGTACCCCAGTCTTTTATCGACAAGTGTTTGTGTTAACTCAGAATTCCCTTATATTGCAATCCTTCAGCCTTTTATTTGTACATTCCAAGTTGTGTCTATATATGTATATGTGTGCGTACATATATATATATGTTTGTATATAAAATCAGTACATTCAATATTCCTCCTTGGAGGAGAAAACCAAGAGTCTTTTCCTGATTGTCCATATTAATTGGAAATTCTTGGAATGTGAGTGAATAGACAAGTTAAAATGCATATTCTCCAGAAGCATCTTTTTGATTCTGATCCTTTTAGTCTTTTTTTCCCCATTAATAACAGAAAGTAACCGAAACTTAGATCTGCCTAGCTTTCACAGATTTGTATCCTGAGTTTATATTCAGGATGGATATAGAGTCATGTCCTCCACTGTGCTTGGACCAGATATCACAAAATGGGGATGGAAAGAAAGAGGACCTGAAGGATGTAAGCTTGTCTTGTGTTTTTCTGCTCAATACCTGCTACTGCAGCAGGACTTCTGCTCTCCTTGCTACCAGCTCCTGCATTGAAACAGGACAATCCTCTAAATCCTTTCATTTACACTGCCTGCAAACGACCATACAGAAAAGAGCCAGACTCACATGGAAGAGGGATATCTGAGTCGCTGTTTAAGCCATGCCTACCAGCCTTTTCTTCATTTGCTGGGGAGGGGGAGGATTTCAGGGAGAGCTTCACCACCAGAAATCAGTCATATAGCCAGTGCAGCACAGAGGGGCATTGACCCATGTGTTTTCTGATGTATCATGCTTTTGGATGTCTCCCCAAAGCTGAGATACTCTATGGACCATTCTGTGGTGCGCTCTGCTGGAAGGTATCTGTTCTTCCCAAGCACCTTGGTTATTTTTTATTCGTCCAATAACAACTAAAGAGTCTGCACGGAGCAGACTTCTGTTTGCTCCAGCTCTTTCCAAGGTATATAAATGCAGATGAACTGTGCCAGCTCCGGGGGCTGGCGATAGCATTTGTGCTGCAGTGCGCAGTCTCCTCCCTCTCAAAAAACACAGCAGCTGGCCAGCATCCTCCTCTACTCCCTTCACTCTTGCTCCCTTGATGTTTGGATATGCTTTGGGCACTCTACCCCGTTTGCGCTCTCCCTTTTATTCCCTTTCTTCTGACAATGAAAGAGTGTATTGGGTTTGTAGTCACGACTATGTTCATGTCACAGCAGCACTAAACAGTGATATTTTTATCTGCTTCCATCCAATATAAATTCTAACCATTCTCATGGCCTCATGCGAGGCAGGAATATTGGTTCTTGGACGATTTCTTTTATTTAAGTTACAGATCCTTTTTTCTGCCTAGCAAGTATTTATTTCAACTCAGGACACTTATCCATTACAGCTCAAAAAGCTTCATAAGTATTTAATATTTATTTAGCTCTTTTAACAGGGAAAAGTTTTGGACTGTATCACCAAACACGTAATGAATGGACT
Source organism: Calonectris borealis (assembly GCF_964195595.1). Taxonomy (NCBI): domain Eukaryota; kingdom Metazoa; phylum Chordata; class Aves; order Procellariiformes; family Procellariidae; genus Calonectris; species Calonectris borealis. The sequence goes on from NC_134313.1 coordinate 136,256,631, forward strand.
AGAAGAGGGGACTGTAAAATTGATATGTTTAGACTATCAATCAGCTGAGTCTGCAACTAAAAAAAAGTAAACCTACCATACCTAAATACCATGTGTTTTCCAATGTCAGTGACTGAAGTCAACAGACTACAATACATTTCCACCAATGCCGTAATTTTGCTTGTAAAAGTAACAAACACTACTTTTCTCACTTACTCAACTGTGGCACCGGTTCCAATGTTTCTTTCTTTTCGTTCAAACCCACCTGAAATGTGTCCAGTTTTGGGGCAGGACTGACAGACCTGTTCCAGGACCTATACTCCTATACCTTCACTGTTGTTGAGGTCCCCTCAACTTTGCCAACCTCTTTGTCAGACTGTTCTTCAACCAAAATTCAACAAAAATGAAGGATCAACCAACAAGTCAACCGAGAAGTCCATAAAGTCAAAGCTTTCATGGTAGAAGCAGATGAACAGGGACTATATCAGGCTTGTCCTTGGCATTTTACACCTTGAGATTTTAACATTTTTTCAATAACAAGCTTCCAGACTTACTACCACGAAACCCCCAATATTAGTTAAATACTGGTAAGTGCACAGCCTAGATCTGAAGTGAAGGCATATGCTAATGAGTTGCATCAGGCAACAGCTTTATATCTGTTAAAAATACTCCCACTCTCCCCCAGTAGAACCTTCTTATTGCAGAAGGTATTGCAGAAGGTATTGCAGAAAATGTTGTTTCTTTGAAATATTTTTGAAAAACTGCAGGGATAATGTTTTTTTTTCTATTTTCAACCCTCCTCACAAGTTACCGTTTCTCAGTGTAGTCCACTGTGATTTATTGAGCCTTACCCCTTTTTTTGTTTTCAGTGTAAGGTCTGGAAGAGGAAAGAGAGGACTGAAAAAAGGAAAGAAAGACTGAAAGTGCAGAAACCTTGAAGAAATTAAGTTTCAAAATTTCTCAAAAGAGGTTGGGTCAGCTTTAGTAATAGAGGTAATGTTCTAAATTCACATATGAATCCAAACCACTAAGAGATACTCTGTCATTTGCTTTCTGATTGAGGGCCAGAAACTGCTCATTTTGTAAGAACTTTTTAAAAAGCTATTCATATGTACAATGCAGATAAGACTGTTGCCCTTTTTATTTGCTTGCCCTTAATTATCTAAACCAGAGAGGTTTAGAAACTGCATGTGATAGTAGGTATGTCTCAAACTCTTCCTAATGCTTTTGATTTCACATAAAGGTATCCGTCTACAAAGGCAGATATTAAATGATTATATAGTGGTCTATATTAAAATGTCTACAATTCTTTCTTCTTTTTTTTTTTTTTTTGTATTTCTAGTATTCCCTATGCAAATGAGTGTAATACCACAGGAATACAACAATTGTTATCTGCAAGTAATTAAAGGGTGCCTTGGTGACTGATGTTGTATCTTCAGGATACTGTAGAATATCCCAAATCCTCTATCCACAAAATGGTGCATAGTTTTCATGTGCGATTACAAAGTGAGCTAATAATTTATATTTTACAATATTTACTGAGTAAAAGGGGTCATGCTACACTTTTCCCATTCACAAGCTTCAGCCCCAGACTTTCCAACCCTTTATTTATGAAAAATGAAATATTATGCTAACCATGACCTTTTAACAACAGCCTATTCACAGTGGCCAAAGGTTTTTATTGCTGACCTATTAATCTATTATAAAACAATAATTTCCATGGGTCTCCTTTTTTTAAGGAGAAGCAAAACAAAACCACAAAGATTAAAAGAGTAAGGATTAAAATTCCCTGAAACATTCACCGAACGCAGAATTTCTTCTTGTTTCTCTGCCAGAACACATCAAGCAAATACTATAATTTATAGCTTTCCCCCCATATAAATCAGGAATCTACACAGAAAAAAATTCAGTTCTGTACATACCTCTCTTCTAGTAATTTTAAGTTTTCCCATGTCCATTAGGCCCTTACAACCTAATCTTGCTCTGCCAATTGCTCCCATGGTGAGATCATTAAGTAAATTATTTAAAGATCAAACAGCCTGCAGTGACAATGGAGTTCCATGTAAGGTAAATGCTTCAAAGCCCCCCTCCCCCCTTCTCAAATTATAGCTCTACAGGCTATTCATCACCTCTGGATGGGGCATGCCCCACCATTACTTGGCTTTTTGCTGCAGGCTAAGGTAGCACCACTAATTGGCCTTTGTAACAAAACTGACCTGTGGACAGGATAAAACTTGTTTGGAGCTTTAGAGACAACAATTATTCAAGGTTAAAAACACATCAATGCCACAGCTACGTCACTATAATAAGGGTGAATGAATTTCTTCCTCTTGGGTCTTAATGTGAAAGAATGCGTTCATGTTGTGCCCATGCCAAACAAAAGCTCCTTCAGGTAGTTGAACTAGTCCACTTTTCTTTCTTTCCCCCACCCCTTCTTTTTTAGCTCAAGGACAAGTAGGTCTATCATTTTCTTTATTTCTTCAGAGCCCCTCACAGTGAGGGCCCTTTGATCTCCGAGAATAATGGTAGATGGAACAATTTAACTGCTTCATACAGGTGCAGGAGTTTATTTGACAGGTTGCGGCTTTTATTTCTAGCACATTAGCTGCGTGCATACAAATGGGCTCTTGACAGATTCAAGCAGGTAGATCAGAATTTTATGTTTTTTTAAGAAGCCTCAACAAAAGCCTGGCCACACCTGCAATGATGGCATGATTTAAAATGCTGCATAAATTAAAGACAGGTAAGGCCACTGCGTTCCCTGCTGTGAATGAATTTTACAACTCGGGAAGACAGCATGTAGGAAGAAAAGCAGCTCAATCAAGTAAACAAAATGGGATCTGGTCACTTGCCTCTTATTAAAGAGCCTCTACTTGATCTGAGTTATTTTAAAATAAATAATTCCGCTAGACAAGCACTTACATTGTATTGCCTATAACAGAGAACTGAATGCAGGATAGAAGCAAAGTGAAGGAAAACATGTTCAAATCACATTTACTCAGACCAGCACTTTTTTCCCAGAGGAAGATTATCTGTATGAATTATCTTACATTTGCAGTTACTCATGATTATAACTAGTGCAGTGAAAATCTGTCCTTAGAAGCTTTGTAAACTAAGGGGTTTTTCACTCTTTTTTTGGCTTTTCACTTAGTTTAAGTGTTGTTGAAATGGCTTGTGTAAGGAGACACTATTCAATAGCCTACCAGCTAATAATAAGTCTGCCTAAAGATTGCTTCTTCAGACTGTTACCACTTAATGGAAGCGACACATGCATTTTACATTTATTTGCCTTCCCTGTCCTGTTTTGAGCTTGACGTTGGTTTTTCAGTGCATTGCAGTTCTTTAAAGAATATCCTGCCCTTAATGTCATGTATTCAAGAAAAATAAGGCCTGGGAATGCACAGATCTTGTGCTGGCATAAATAATTTGTTTGGAAGTGTTATATCAAAACTGGTAGTACAGACGCAGTTATGCTAGCGTCAAGATATTTTATACTGGTTTAGCTTATTTGACTTGTGGGAATATTTACTCTAGACTAAATGTCTTTATGGCAATATAAGTGCTTTGGCACTGCAGGACTATATAAATGTAAGTGTGCCACCGTATTTAAAATGATAAACCTCGAGGTCACATTTACATTACTCTCCATCTCCGCTGACACGGCTGTGACAGAGTGGGATGTGAAGAGGTAAGACAGGCAGGTAGCGCCGAGAAAAACCCTGCGTAGCAGAGTACCAGTGATGGTTCATCCTCTTCAGTCTGAACTACGGCATCCTTAGCAAGTGCTGTGTGGTTGCAGCATGCTGGTAATGTGCTGCTTCATAGCTAACATGCACCTGGGGGACATGTGGCCCATTTTTCACCTGTATGGTAACTATAGTAGCTGTTAAACAGATTGGGTGAAAATTACACCCCAGTTCTCCAGGCAAAATAATGTTCTCAGGGAGGTAACAGAAGCACAAGACTGCACCGAGGAATGAGTGCTGAGGATAACTATTAGTCAGTTTAACTGTTTCAAACTTGTGCATAGTGAGTCACATTTGAATGTAATTTAAACATGGGGTATTTATTCGGGTAAGCTGGTGTTTTACCCATTCCAGAAGAAAGCTTGAGCCACACTTAAATGTTTTAGAGGAGAAGTCCTAAATGAAGGTGAGGTTCCTAGAGTGAATTTTTCACTGATAGAGTACAGAATATTGAAGTTCTGAATGGGATGTAAGCCACGATTTTTTGCTGGCAAAGTATAAGGCCCTTGGACGATGTAACTCTCCTGGGAAGATTTCTGCTATTGGCACATCCCTAGAGGACTTTTGGAATCAGCTGTTGGGAGAGGTAGTTTAACCACGCTGTTTCATGCTCCTTTTGGCTATTGCAGTTCCTCTGCTTACCTCATTGCTGTGATGCTGCAGGGTGAGCAACGGTCTTGCGTAGGTCAGTGTAACTGCCTGCAGTTATGCCTCCTGACAGTTTTCTAAGATGCTCTGCCGCTCACAAGTTGGATTACAAATGGCTGCTGTAAGGCATGCCAACACAGCTCCTGCTGTGGCCACTTCACCATGGGAAGACGCCACCTGGTAGCAGAGCAGAAGGGACGTGTCCTACCCTGCAGAGCAGCAGATCGCTGGAGACCTCACAGTTTCCACGTCGCTGTGGAAAATGCTGCCAAAAGCCCGTAATGCAGAGGCAGGCAGCTCCCCCAGGCCAGCCCGCAGGCTCTGCCGTGGCCGGCTGTCCTGTGGAGGGACTCACTGAGAGATCGATATCTGAAAGCAAACTCAATTCCGTATTAAATTCTTTCTTCTCCACCCTGCACCAGCTGTCCTAGGATGCTGACCAACAGGCACTCCTTGTTCTAGAACAAACAGCCTCCTTCTTTGTTTGTTTGCCTGTTAATTAAAAAGCAAATTCTCATTTGGAAAAAGACGAACATCAGGATGTGGGAAAGACTGGCTCTGAGACACAGCAATGAGTCCTCTCGGCAGTCTGCTCCTCTAGCTCCCACAGCCAGAGTCCAAGAAATAAATGTGAGGTGTTCCAGCTGCCAAAATAGTTTCAATAAAAAAGGGGACGTGAAATGCATTAATGATCAGATATTTCAGAATATCTAATGAAAAAAAAATCAAAGACTTACCCTGCTCTGCCTGCTTTGCCTTTTCTATTTTAACATTGGAAATAAAATACGCTGCTGCTGATTGTATTTCTGTTAAAGACATTACAGGTTTATGACAGTGCTAAAACAGTGCAACAAACATGGAAATTAGTGTTACAGTTTTTTGGGTTCTTTATTGCTCTTAATTAACCAAATATACTAGCTTTGTGGCACTTAAATGTAAGTAAGTAGGTTTGTTTTTCAAAAATATGAATTTGTGTCTGGTAGCCGATCAATCAAACTTCATTTCCAAGTATTTTTCATATAGAAATCTTAAAGGACTCTGGAGCACCAGTTTCCTAATATCCAGTGGATTAGAAGCTGGGCTACAAAACCCACAACTTCCAAAAGAAGTTGGTATATGATGAGTTACAACAGGGGTCTGTGATAAATACTTTCTCAATGCTTCATTTTTTCTGAGGAAGCTTGTAATTTTAAATGAGTGCTGGTGCAATATGGCAGTCAGAGATGACATCAGATAATTTTTTTCATTATTCTGGGTTTCTTTGCAACGGATTTAAAAAAAAAAGATTGGTTCTTCAGTGGGCAGCATTTGCCCCTTCAGCAGATAATTAGTCAACAGCATGGCTTCATGTTTTGCATCACTGGCCAAGTGAAATGGGACTCTCTTTCACACCATGGCACTGGCCGTGGAAACATCCATGAATTGTTCTCGTGGTCTTAATGGTCTGTCCAAATGCTGACTGTGACAAATATCTGCAGTGGCTGTCCCTGGAATGACCCTGACTGAGTGATTTCAGCTGGATTAGTATTCTTCTGCAGTGATTTCCGTGCATGTGTAGGAGCTACTGTATTTCCATGCAGAAATCCATTAAGAAATATGGAGAGTAAATAATTGCAATCATTATTTCTAGCAGAGATAGGTTCATATCGCAGAGCGTACAGGTGCCTTACACAGCCATCTCCACACAGTTCAGCTGCACACTCTTGCAGGGTCATGCTGCAACTACCTGTGGTTCCCAGAAAACATGACAGCTCCACAGTGCTGCTGACTGTACCACTTTTCTCTGTAATTTTTGCACCTCATCTCAGTATGGATCCTGGCTGGACAAAGCACTTTGCTGCACTTCTGGAGAGCTCTACTTTCAGGACAAGGAATAATTGATTCAGCAGGTCTTTTTCTTTCTAAATTCCCCATCTCTGCCAGCTGATTCCCTATAGAGAACTCTGGGAAATAGCCCAATGCTCCAGTTTTCAGTTTCACTGTTGAAGGTTGAAAAGTTGTCTCCCTTCTATGTTTTTCATAAATCTGGGTTTATTCTGCTATTTAAATAAGATATTTAAATGAGAACTGAAATTTATACTGGCCCTATCAATTAAATTCTGTAATCTTTGCTTTCTAATTCCAGTTGAGGATGTAACCCTCTTAACCCATAGTAAACAAAGCTGTGTTTGAAGTTTGAGAGAAAGTAAGAGAGACAGAAAGCTGTTACCTCTCAAATGACCAGTGGAGAACTGTATGACTTGCCTGTCATAAGACAATGCTCCAGATGAATTTCAGGGATAAAGGACCAAAACTGGATTTGGCATGAATGGTTCCCCTCAAGCAATCAGCTAAAATGGTAAAGACTTTGGCTTGCTATGATCAGTATAGCCATAGTAAAAGAATTATTAGGGCTATTATTAATTAATTTTCAATACATATCTCCCATAAATTATATACTGTATTCAGTTCCTACATCTAAAGATGACAGGTTAGCATATCTAGTGTGTCTTTTAAGTTATGATTTTGTCATCAAAATTAATATAATAATTATGCATTGCTCTAGAGTATTTACATATAGAATATTAAGCAGCACCGAAACAAGATTTTTCTCACCTATACTGAATAACAGAGATTTTTTGGGTTTACAGCTCTTTGGGTGTCTATTTACTGCATTAAAGGCAATGTGTCTTTAAGCCAAAACCTTCTTCATAATATTCCAGATCAGGATCACAAAGTTTTTCTATGAATAATTCAAAAAAAGTGAATGCATTGCTCACAGTTAAGGTATAATCAGTTGACCATCCTATAGCCCATCGCACACACACCCACATCTAGCACAGAATGGCAGCGTGTTACTACACCGCCGTCACAAACACAATTGCAGTTTGAATATTGCTGATTGATGCAATGCTCATTTTGTTCTCTTAGAGCTGTGATAAAAAATCTTGCCCTATTCCTGAACAGACCTATAGTCATCAATTATACTTGAAAAAGTTTATAAAGCCCAGATGTTTTGCATATCTCTTTATGAAAAATCATGCATCTCATCAGTTTTAAAAATGGCACAGTGTATGACAGGTACTTGCAATGCTAAAAGATACCCAACATGTTGGATCCTGCAGTTCCTATTTCATGTTGCAATACTTTTCCGTTGAGCGGTTTTTTCAATCGAATTCAAAGTCAATGAAATCAATGAGAATCCTTTTAGTGACTTCAAGGGCTTCAAATCTGAGTTCTAACTGAGCTTGCAATTTTCCAGATGTTTGGATTCGCATACATATTCAGCCAATTCACATAACTTGGCAGTCTTCATTTCTCAAAACTCTTACCTGTCCTGTATTTGGTTTTGTGTGCCAAATAACTTGAGTAGCTTTTTTTCCCATTTGTTTCCTTCCTCTTTCGCAAGTCTCCTCCAAGGGGCTTTTGTGTTAGGTTAGCTGTATTGTCAACCTGCTCCTGAAATTTGTTGTCTACTTTCAGCAAATTTTGTCTTGCAGACCCAACTGTTAATTCTGGTAGTAGAAGAACATTTTCTCTGGTGATTCCTTAAGGACAGAAACTTTGGATTTTGCAATAACCTTTACTGCTATTTTGTGTCCTTAAATGTGCAGTTACATCTTGTTATTTACTCTAGCTACACTTCTGCGTTCTTGAGTGCTGTCCAAAATCTCCTGGCAAAGTTGTAACAGATCATAAAGAAGATACGTGGGAATGTCTCCGCTCCTAACTGGTGATATGCATAGAAGGAAGGAGTAGGGTTTGATTTGCTGCAAGCCACTTTGAATCTAGGACCTCATGTCTGCCTCATAGCTTTACTGGCAGTGAAGTTTGCTTTGGCCACTGGTCCCAGGCATGCACTGTGCGTGCGTACAGGGCTAACTGCTGGAGGACATTGGCTCTACTTTGCAGGTTGGGTGCTCTGCATGGTGCCCCTGTGTGTGACTTCAGCCTTGCTTCCACCAAGGGGGAAATCATTTGGGTTGCATTAATGGTACATTCAAGCACATGTCACCAGACTCCTATACATACAAGGCAAATTTCCACTAAAAAAAGCCTGTCAGCTCACTATATCACTAGTGTAGCTGTACCTACTAGGTCCAGCAGTAAAGAGGTGTTGCCAAATTGTAGGATTTTCTATTGATGTCTCCAGGTGAAACTTGTCTTTGCAGGCATGAGCAAAATTTCTGTTGGCTTAAATGGGAAAAAATGTCACCTTCTGTGCAGCTTAGAATTCTTCCTTCTCTAACAGTTGTCTGCAAAGAACTGGCTGGCCGCAGAGATCTTGCTGTTCTCACTTCCAGTTGATAAGCTGCCCTAAAGAGCTGCCCTACAGCCCTGACACTCACCCTTAATTTAAAAAAAAAAAAAAGAAAGAAAAACGACAGAACAAATTAAATGGACTGGTTAGTCTTGCCAAGGTGATATCAATTTCTTAGCACTTTTAAACAAATTTTGATCCTGAGTCTTTCACTGCAAATTAATAGCAATTTAGGGTATTATACGAGCTGAAATATCATTGTTTTGGCATCTCCACATGGAAAACATTAGATTTTTTTAAAAACAGTTATATTCTTATTTCGCTGTTTTGACACAGTTTGGTTTGGCTAGCACTGATCACTGGCTGTGGTGAGTACAGTTGCAGGACTAACAGCGAGTCTTTTATTGCTAGTTGATTTCTTTAATAAAAACAATGCTATATTATTTATAGTGCTATAGGATTATGTAAGTAGCCTATTACAATTAATAGGAGGTACGTTTTCCTGAAAATATGGATTTTTCTCTTCTTAGCCTATGAATACTATGGAGTATTATCACTTTCACCCCTGTAGACTGAACCATAGCACTGCATAATGCTACTCCAGTCCATTTTGAGATGACTGCAAATTGTCATTTTTTTTGTTAGAGTAATGATCAAATATTGATATTTCTTCAGTTCATACAAATGGATACAACCTTTTTACATGCAACTTAGCCAATATATTCTGATGTTCACATTAGGGATTTGGAAATCAATGTAGTTTTCCTGTTATTCTTTTATGATTAAATCAATTGGAGTTATTTACTCATAGGAGAAAATATGGGTGATTGCCAACCCTTCGGCTTGGTGAATTGCTTTCTCACTACTGCTGCCCTGTAATGAGAAGGTACAGGTTCTCTTCAGGGGTTGACTAAACTTGCTCATGTATAGCAGCAATTTGAGGTGCAAAAATTGTTTGTTATTAAGGGCTAGCAATGTTTCCTGCCAAAGTGCATCTTCATCATTTGCCATTACATTAACATTGACAAAGCATGGTAATACTAAAACCCAGCAGTGCTGATCATATGGAGGAAAATAGCAGATACTTGGCAATTCAGCTTAAACCAGCACACTTCATACTCCTGGGGTTGAGAGACCAGTTAAAAGACAATGGAATAATCAAACAGATGCACAACAGGACTTTTGGAAATACTGTTCCTGAGATCTGGAGCTATAAAAAGACAGAAGATTGTGCATTAAACAGATTTGTATTAAAACTTCACATAAAAGCTGCAGTGGTGTAATCTGATATTCTAGACCTGGCAAACAGATTTTGTTTGTCTTTCAGAAGCAAGAGTAAATATTAGTTTGCATAGTAGGTTTCAGTAAAGCTACAGTTAATATGTTGGAATACAAAGCTTACATTGCTGGAGTCTAAGTTTCCATATTAATTTTATTTCTGTATGCATCACCCATACTTTTTTTTTGGAAGGGTAAGTGTGTGTATGCATGTAATGTATGTAATTGGCAGTTCCCTTGATGCATTTAGAGAAAAGCACCTCTCATTCATTAAAATTATGTGAATTCCACCTATATGATTAACCTAAAACCCAATTAAGCATGAAATCCCACTATTCTTATTTTGTGCAGCTCATTCCAGAACCTTAAATTTGGAAGCACTATGATCTAACAACAACTGTTATGGAAAAAAAAATCACCTAGAAATACTTTTTGCTATAGTGCCCTCTGCTTGAAATTAAGGCAAAGAAAATGACACGATGATCAAGGTGGTGAGCTTCCCAAGCCTTAAGCAAACCACCTTTTTAAAAATCATCATGACGCACACTCCTGTATCGCAGATACCATTACTTTTACACATGTGATTATGTAAGAGGGTTGCATATCATTGAGGAAATCAGTTTAGGTTCTTGTTCAAAAAATCTTATAAACATATAGGTGCCTGCTAAGCATACATTTCCATCTCACTAACTTCAGCAGTATTTAAGAATATACTTAACTAACTTCAAATTAAGGATACTCCTGTACTGCTACACCATGGAGATAGCTATTGGCCTTGCATTCATCTGCTCGCTTCTCCGCACCAGACATGTACAGTGCTACACATGTGCAGCTGTGGCCTTGCTCTGTACAACTTTGGGCTCACTCTAAAAACCTTACTATCCTAAAGATAACAAAATGTTTCAGCATTTTTTTTGGCTGGGCAGAGGTGGTGCTAATAGTAACCTAAGAAAGTTTAACTTTTTATGGGGGAGGGAATAGCAAGTCTCATACCTGATGGAAAAATAGGTTTTTCAGCATTTAAACCACAGAATATATAACAATTCACAGACAGTTTATCAGAATTTAAGAGCCCAAAACTTCCAGATCAGATTCTCTCCTGAAACAAAATGCTCTCCATAAGTGAAAAATGGAGGAACACAAGTAGGTGAGTCATAGTGCCTTGATTCACCAAACTTTTTGTAAGTTAGAACAGCACAAGTCTTCTCCAGGCCTCGCCAGCTGGAGGTCGTCCCTGTCTAGTTTTGTATGCAGGTGACTTTTTTTCTATTTGTATGTAGGTGAGTTTTATTGGATATGGAATACATCTCAAAAGGCAAAATTTGGATTTTAAAGAACAAAGGAAAACATAAAGGCTTTAACACTAAAACATAGTCTTGGTTTCGCATGAAGGAAGACAATGTCTGCTGTCCTCCCTGATGACTGTATAATAAGCATATAGTTCTGCCATTTAACAATCATTATTATGAATGCTTAGAAAATCTTCTGGTTAGTTATAATTTTGAGATAACCAAGTGAAGAGAAGGAAATCCCTGAAAAAAAGTAAGATTTTAAAAGTGAAATCCTGGAAAAAGATCATGTCTGCCAATTCTTAATCAAAAGTGATTTTTATGGCTGAGTTTTAAACTTCTTAAATCTGAGTCTGTAATGAAAGTGCTTACAGGCCTTTAATTATATCAATAAGAATGAGTGCCTCTACAATAAAAGTCAGGTACCAATTCATATTACTGCATCTTAAACTTAACACACAGCCAAACACGAATGTGAACAATTACAAACTTGACAAGGCAGCAGTGTATTTTGATCTCACTTGAAAATCAGAGGAGGTAATTTCTGTTCCTTGGCAGCCGTGATCCCATAAATTGAGCTCATTGATGAATGTTTTAAAACATATTTTCTCTTTCTTCCTCCTCTTTTGACCCAAACAGGCAAAGATTGAAATCTCCCATGCATTCAGCTACTGAAGCCAAACCTTCCCAAAGCACCACTGGAAAGCTTTCGTTCCAGTGGAAACTGGCCATCCAAGTCTCTTAGGTAGTTTTAGAAACTCAGTCAAGACCCAAGACCAGGAGGGACAATGAAAACGTATGGATTTTCATGCAGTTTATAACTCTGGATTCAACAGCACTTTAAAATTAAGAGCCAGATCTCAAAATCAATACCAGCATGAACTTAGGCATTGAAGGAATGACTTAAAAATGTGAGCGTTATGGCCAAAATATTTGAAATGGACAACAGTGAGTGACTGGCAGCATGTAGTGAAGTCTGCTCACAGGGGCTGCCAGGGCCCCTATTAGCAGGAATGGTAGTAATTCAGGCTGGAGGTAATGAAGGTATATGCAGGTGTCAAAACATCTGAATGCTTAAGGAGCAGTGCAAGTGTTTTTTAGCAATGGTAGAAAAGTGACTGTGTAATATACTGAGCTGATTCCTACCTTGACTTGTGCAACTGCAAATCTAGTGTAATTCCCCTGATTTCACCGTTGAACCAGAAAAGCAGAATGTGTCTCTTAAAAAAGTGATGTCAAAATTGACCACACTTCTGAAACAGGAGAACACTGCAAAATTCATTCATTTAATAAAACGACTTTTCACTCCTGCAGGTGACTCCTTAATTTCCTTCTCTCCTTCCCCTCTGTGAAATGACCTTGCATACCCTTACATCTCGCTAGACAGCGAAGGGAGGCTTCCCTCGCGGCTTGTGTATGTTCAGAGTCCCGTGTTAGCGGCGTGCTGGAAGAGGGCTGCTTCCCTCCTCCCCCAGTACCGTCAGCACCTCATCAGCATCCTCCTTCTTCACCAGCCTGAATCTGGCCAAGCATTCCAAGATCATTTCCAAACCTGGCTGTCCTTCAAGCCATCATCTTGGTACACGTTGCCAATAAAATGCCGGTGGCCAGCTCTCTCTGGGTAAGCAATCTTCCTAATGAAAATAGGTCTGAAGTCATTTTCAAAAATAGCGTTTTGCATAGAAGCAACACAGTTAAATACCTTGATGGAACCTAGTAAATTTTAAGTACAATTTTTTAGGGTGTGAGTGACAGGCTCTTTGAAAAGAGTTAGGAAATGTTAGTGCTCTGCGACTGCAAGCTCGATTTGCTAATAAAGACAATACCTTACCCCGAAGGTTTTTTCCAGCTGCAACCCCTGAAGCACAAACATTGAGCATGTATCACACAGAACTGTCAGTTACCACTGGAGCCAGAAAATTGTTGTTTCAAATGTTACAGTACAGGAAAATCGCCTCTCTGCACTTGCTGCCAAAAAAATGACAGCTTAATTTATGCCATGCTGAAGCTACATTACAGAGCCATTCAGCCTGGCAGTTAAGTACACTCCATGCTCACATCTTCCCCCTGTGCAAGTGCACTGGGGAGAAATACGCAGGGACTGTAATAAGGACAATTGGCTGCAGTGTTTTCCATGTCACTGGAACTAAATACAGGTGAAACAGTATCAGCAATAAAATACATCACCCGAACCTCATATGCAAAACACAATTCGGTGTGTGGATTCACAAATAATCAGGAAGGATGTGTGACAGAATTGTTATGCATGAAGTGGATTATAGAGAGGTTTCCTTGTGTCAGACCTCTGGGTTTTATGTTGAAGGGAGGTGCTGAGGTATTACCCATGCCTTTGAAAATTATGTCAGTATCCTTGGTTCAGACCTTCAAAACTTGGCAATGTTTACACTTTCTGAAATTAAAAATCTGACAGCATTAAAGCACAGCCTAGTGTCGATATTTGTCATCAAGGTTTTCACAAGATATTAAAGATGCACATGACATTATTTAAAAATGAACCATCAGCCAAACAAACCCCATAAAATTATCATCCTAAATGCATCCTAAGATTGCTATGTAGTTTTTTAAGGCCAAAGCTTAATTTTGTTTGACATTGAAACAATGATCATCCATGTAATAGAATGAAAGGAAATTATCATGTCTGTTCTTCTGCTTAGTTTATTCATATTAATCACATGGTAATTATGTCCAGAAAGATTGATCTTAAATAATCTTGCAAATGAAGAATTGTAATTCGTTTCATAAGCTCATCAAGATCAAAACCAGTTGATCTGGATGTCAGTTAATTTATTTCCCCTCTCCTTCCTTTTCTACTCAATGTTTGTACGAATATTAATGCATGCAATATTAATGCTTACCACTTACCTTTAGAATGCTCTTGCTAACAACTAACTCATTCACCACAGACTGGTTTCACAGCTGTCTTCAGAGGTGGACGGCAGTAAAACAAAAGACTTCATGAAATAAATCAAATGCACTGACTGAGATTTTTAAAGGGTAAGAAGTCTTCTAATCTCCCAGTTCTAGGTTTTGCTATGAAAGCTACCCACAGTGAGTAGGACTGTGTATAAAGCCATTGTGGGTCGTTTAAAGAAAGTCTTTCTTACTAATTAGTAAGGACATACTTGGAAATTCTGGGTATGACGAAATAACTTCAGAATTTATCGTAACATCAGAACAATGTCAGGCTTAGAACTGGCATGGTTTCTCCAGGAGCCCTTGTGTCTTTTGTGGGCTTGCGTCCACATTTATTTTGGCCTGAATGAAACATTTCCCATTCCTGTTTTCACAGAGTTTACATTTTGAATGAATTGAAAATCAGGAAAAAGATCTTAGTTGAAATGAGTGAAATGTGTCTGTTAAACTAGAAATAGCCACCAATTTTCATGGTCTTCATGCTGAATTGTAAATCTTGTTCTGGTTCACTCGAAAGAATCAAGTGCTGAGAAGTCTTTCAGCAAGGTGGGATGAAGTCTGTCATTTAGTAAGGCAAACCAAATGAAAATAATATAATTCCATAATTTCACTTAAATTTCAACTGCAATTTAGTACATTAATACTAAAATATATTTTAGACTTTTCTTGAAACCTCTCATGAATTTCTAAATGCAAGCCTTTTCAAGCTTCTGTCATGTAAAACCCTATTCACTCCAAATTGGGCATATATCAAGGTTTTATCTTACAGTACTTGTTTTTTTTTCTCGCTCTCTCTCTGTAAAGTCCTTGAATCGAGTCACTATATTTTTTGTGCCTGTTCATAGATTGACACTATCAGATCCATAATCTCTTAAGACATACAGGGCATTTCACAGAAGGCATTTTCTGTGTGATTAGGAATGCTGTAAATTATCCATTTTCATTTAATGAGAAATAGGTTCCTGTATTACAAAGGTCTATGCCAATCCTATTCTTTGGAGAAAGAAACATGACATTCTGTTTCTTAGGAACCATAACTCATTGCTAGTTCTACCACATAAACAACAGGCTTGTCTTTAGCATGTGTATCTCTACTTCTATGGACGTGTACAAATTGTCTATACTTCAACTGTGTCGGGATTTAGAATATTATTATCACACATGAAATAGAGGAGGAGATGCACTACTGAAAGAATGAGTTTCACACTCCTCAATGATTAATGACCAGTTAATCAGACACTGAATGTGTTTCCTCATAAAATTAACCAACAAAGACATAGGAAGGTGCAGAGATGTCCCAGGTTTCAACTATGTAGCCCTAGTAATTCAGTATATTAACAAGAAGAAAGGAGCTTTATAAATATAAGACAGTCATATTTTACAATTTTTCTCCTGAGAAGAGAGAAGCACACTGGTGCTGGAACTAAAGTCGATCTGAAGCTCCTACTTTTACAGTATTAGCTAAACTTTCATGGTTTAAGCAAAGGATTAGAACTCCGAGAATCCACTTTGTCCTAGGAACTCCCCCAAATCAATGTGTGGCTGGTCATCAGGAAGAATCATTAGATGAAATTTAGCATTGTAAGAGTACATTGGGCTTTCAAATTTCTAATTAATGAATTCTAAGTATACCCCAACCCAGTACTGATTGGAGTGAGGTTTCCTAGACTGGGAGAGACTCTTATTTTTACGCTAAGATGCTTCAAATCATGAAGTTGTAGGTTGTGCACCTACATAGATTTTCTGTGTCTGCCTTATGCTCTGAGGGTATTTTGAAGTATAAGAATAAGGATTCATATGAAATACAGAAATGTGTATGTATAACATCACATCCTTTGTTAGATTTTATGAACACTTCAAAAATTACACGTGCAGCAAGCATGCGATTTTGGTTGTGTATAGTACATGCCAATATGGAACAAAACTGCTTTCTTTGTGTTTTTCTGTAGGAAAGAGAACAGGAGTGATTGTGGATGAGGCTGAGCCATTATTTAATTCCTCTGTGCCTTAGTTTACCCATCTGTAAAGCAAGATAATGGCTTATTTCACAGCTTGGTTTAAAAACTGATTGTCATTTTAAAAGCATTTCAGGCTGTTATTATGATTGTATAGTGTCAGAGATATTCCTCGTTCCTCATGGAGGAATAATAAAATAAAGATACTTCTGAGTCCACAGAACTTCAGTTCCCCTATAAAAGCATAAAATTGTGAAGATATTTTTTCTGTTTCTGTCATTTATTTATATTGTTTGTCACTATTTGCCAGAGAGTTTATGGTAATACACTTCAGTTCATTGGGTGAATTATTCACTAATCTTGTCTATTATCCTAATGGACGTGTGTGATTCATTGGCCACATAGCATATTTCTTTTTCTAAAGCTCTTTAGAAAAGATAGGGACTAACAAGTAGTGAATGATAAGAGATTTTCAGGAGAATGGCTGTTTGCACTAAAGTGACATGACCCTGCATTCAACATTTTAATTGAGTAAATAATGCTGGACAGCGGCTGGCTACTTCATGAGATTCACTGTGTTTTAAGGGCTGCCTTTGATTCACCTAGCGTTAGTCAGAAAAGTGTAAGAGAATCAACTTCATCAAGTTAGAAGATAGTCGCATGAGTCACCAAAAATTTCAGCAACATGAGCGCTAACCACAGAGCTTTTGGACCTTTTCAGTCATTTGTACTACACATAGACCATACACATTCCTGCAAAGATAAGCAGTTTAGGTGTGTATTCTGCAGAGTCATTATGGGTGAAATCTTGGCCTATTTACATCAGAAGGATTGCAAGGGCCATCATTTCTCCCATTTGTCTGGCATTTTTTATTTGTATGACAGCACACCTTGCATCATCTAGGACCTAATGTAAAAGGGGATGAGTTAATCTGTAATGGTTCAGATGAATGTGTAGTGTGGATGAAATACAGTATTTGTAGAAGAAACATACATGCTGTCCCTTTAAACAGTATTTTATCATATGAATTCATTAATTCCGTTACTCACTGGAAGACTGACAACTAACTTCAAGTAAGTATCAGTGTCCAACAGATCAGAAAGTTAGTAATAGCATTTGCACAAATAAATTATATGGTAAAAAGTGATAAGATGCGGCTTAATTGTGAATATAACTTATTTAAAATGAGAAATGCAAAGCCTGAAGACTGCAGTTAAGTACTTAAAAGAACATGTTCAACGTACTTTTTACCTGTGCATTTCACCCATTTCCACCAACCAAAGCTGATAAAGCTAAAGAAGGTGCCTTGGAACTTCAATGTGGCAGACATTCAGTTTTACAAGAAGTAGCAGAAAAACAACTTCCAGAGCAGAATCAAATCCTGCATCTTTCAACAGGAGATGACAGGACATTAGAGCTGGGTTTGGTTTAACCATATATAGAACATACTTTGCCCTTCCAAATGAGCACTGCCTACAAGATCTGCATGCTTGCATTGGACCCCCAGCGTGGCTGGGAGATGAGAGTCCCCCTGTGAAGGCTGCATGTCTCCGTTTTCACTGCTATATCAAACTAGTGGGTTATCAGTCACTGTCATGAAGACTTCGGTAAGTATCACAGTTTTCATTTTGCTCATGTTTTAGTAACAGAAACCTAGATGTAGACCTCCCAGAGGTTATTGATGAAGAGTCTGAGAACTGCATATACAAATCAATTAATTGCACAGATATATGAAAGAATTAATTGCATATTAGATTAAACTGATGTGGACATACCTGATGATAAAATTATTGAAAAGATAAAATTCTTTGCTTTCATTTGTCAGAGTCATTACTGCATGTTTAATTTACATTTTGGAGGAATATAATTAACCAAGATTTTTTAGCAACTGGAAACAGATTACACCATTTTTCTTCCTTTTACTGATTGAAAAATATAGATGGAGTAGGTTTTATTTAATGTCAACAAGCAAAAGCTACTCTGTGCTATGCTCTGTAAAACAACACTCAGATAAACATTAGCTGCTATGATGTTAATACTAGGATGCAATTTTTGGGAGCCTGTTCAGGACTCAAAGCTGGAATGCCCTTGCCCATGGCGCAGGACAGACCTACGCTGCCTCGGCTGGCCCATGGCACCCTCTGGTCTGACTGAGGCAACTTGCCATTGGCTGGAAATACCCTGGCCAGAAGGTTAACTGGCCGTATTGTTGGCCAAAACAGCTTTAAATCTGGTCATGGTGAGCAGATGGCTGGAGGCATTCGTCACTTGTCTCTGACATTTTTGTTGCAGTTCGCTCTTTGCTATATCTATGTTCACTGGCTAACTTTGAATTCCTTTTGTATCACAGGGTCTCTCAAACTAATAGCATTTTCCTTTTCTAGAGCATCCAGTCTTGCCAGGTAGAGAATGTGCCAAACAAACTTCCTGATTGGGTTAATTATTTAGGAACGGGGAGTGTAACACCTCAGGCATTCACTGGGAAAGCCAGATTCTGCTTTTTCCTCTTGGGGTAGTCTAATCCTTATGATATAAGAAGTGTCAGGATTCAGTTGCAAAGGAAATCGGTGGCTGTACACACAACTAGATTTGCGTGTTGACAACCTCAAGCTGACTTTTCAAAACTGGAGACATCACCCAAGTATTGCAGTATCCCACAAGCAATCTTTCAATTGGAGCAGAAGATAGTGGGACACAAGAGAGAAATCCTGTTGCTATTCTCCCTTTTATATTAGGAATTTCAGCCTTTCCTGCACCTTTCAAACCCAATTCACATACCCCAAATCTCATTCAGGCATGTCATTAGGAAAATAAGGTACCAGCAGATGTTTCTTCTTTCAGGAACATGACCCATAGCCAATATCTCTAAACTACAAAAAAAAAAAAAATCTTTGTAAGGAAGACTGAAACTCTGGAAGGCTTTGATTTGTCATGCAAATAAGTAAATGAATGGCAAAATAGAAGAAATGCATCTCCACAAGCTACCTGTGAAATTGTGTATTGAGAGAGTGCAACTGTCATAGTACCTATCGATTTCTGTAATACCATATAATCTATTCAAATATTTCAAATAATTGAATTTTACTTTAGTCTTAGGAAAGATAAGTTTTCTAGAAAAGCTATGTGAAAATTTCAGAAATGTTATTAGTACTAAATATGCCTTTTCTGATACAAAAAATATTTCTTAAAACAATTTAAATTATTCATGAATAGATCTTGTTTTAATAACATGGTCATAATATCCTCTAATAAAAAGGAGCAAATAATGAAATAATAAAAACTCTAGTAATATGCCCACATATTATTCTTCTTAATGGCTTATGTTTCTGAACAGCAGATCAGTATGAACACCAACACTAGACCCGGTCCCCAAAACTCTCCTTGTGTAAATTTTCCATCTTCAAGAGTATGAAATTAATGGGCTAATGGGACTAATTATGGCTACTCAGGTAACTGTTCGCTTGATCAGGCACATGCACACTGTAAGTTTGCAGTAGATGATCAATGGCAACTACATATTGTTTACAATTGTTATCATAAGTTTATTAAGCCTTAGAATGTAATATTTTCAGAATTACAATAAAAAAGCACAAGTTTTATTGTATGCAAATGTGTGACTTGTCTAATTCAAAAAATGCCATGTAGACAGCTGGAATCTTCCTTCTGTATCATCAACTTTGGAAAATAAAAAATATAAAATCAATTCATGGACCTCGCCACCTCTACTTCTGGCTGAACTATCCTCCTTCTGGTTAGGCTGCAGCACCACTGCTTTTCTTTGGCCCCAGACAAACTGGATAGATTTAACTCCTTTACTGAAATACGGGCTGATAATCTAGTCGCTTAAAGCCCAAGGAGCAGGTACCCGGACACCCTTCTCTGTACGATCGATAATGGTATCACAAGCAGAATGAACACCTACACAGGCTCTTCCTTTCCTCAGTTTTCCCACCACTTGAATATACTTGGGACTGTTTTCACCCAGAGCGCAGCATTCCCCCTGTCCCCATCTTCAGTGAAAACCCTCTGGTCTTATCTGGGTCCTCAGAGAAGCACTGATGAAGACTGTGTAATTTTGGCCTCTTATATTTTGTGCTTTTTTTCATAAGTTACCCTCTCTCACACAAAATTATTTTTTGCTTCCTTCAGCTGAAACAATGATTAGGCCATCTCATCTCAATGGAAGGAAGTGTAAGTTACATTCTTGGGTTTATTGGTCAATAGATATAAGTGGATTTTTCTGCAAAATGAAATAGTAATTTTCTACCAAAATGCTAGTTTCAAATACAACGGCTGTCTTTACTGCATCAGGAAGATACATAAGCTTATATACATGGTTCAGTTTAGGACAAAATTCCATCAAGTGTTTAAACATGCCAGTACTCTAACCTGTTTGAAGGCTCAGTAGAAAATAATGTAGTTTATTGTCTTAATTACATAATTTTGTGCACAAAGATACTTTGCTTTCATTAATTTTATCAATCACACCTTAAAATAGTAGCTTATACTAAATCTAAATCACTACAAAACATAAATTGTAAAATTTATTTAGCAACAAAAATTATGTTTTTCTTTTTTGAAAGTGCTAGACATTGAAGGTACTGATCGTTTAAAATACCATTAACAAAAAAAAAATCTCTTAATAGTAAGTATTAAGATTTTCTTGTCACTCAGAAATATTGTAACATATTTGGAAACAACATTTTTTTTAATTTTGTTTTAGGCTCCATTAAGGCAGATGGAGAGGAAGACAAGGAGAGCAACTAAAATGAGAAATGTAAATTCTTTCCTTCAAAATTGAAGTGTTTTATAATAAACAAAGAGCTAAATTTCTAGTTGCTAAGAGACCTACATCAAAACAACTAACTTTTCCTTCTAAATAAGGACCCAGCATAGGCTACTATTTAACTCTTTGTGGTCTCCAGCTTTCTACATCAAAATGTTGAGAATGAGCAAGGGAAAAAAAAAAAAAGATTAATGTAGCTACAACAAAGACAGTTAATAAAACATAAGGTACTTAACTATTTTATTCATTTGTATTTAGGATGCTATCAAAGCTTCCTTTTTTTCCTCAGGAAAAAAATGCAAGGTCATGTCAGAGTACATAAAATTACTGTGTCTCATTTAAGTAATAAGATAAACTGTCTTCAGAATGTGAGCCTTTAAAAAAACAAAAAGGAATGTTTTGAGCAATATGTTTAAGTAGTGCCTGCATTGTATTGACTAGCTCTCACAGTGTGGGTGTCTTTGATCCACCATGTAAGAGAATGTGTGGCTGCAGGCCAGCAATAACAACCACAGAAACCTTTAAAGAGTCAGGAGGTTTTCCTTTTTTTCCCTCCCCCCCTTTTTATGTCAAGGAAATCAAACACACAGCTAAAGGGCATCATAAATATATCTGATCACTGTTCAGGGGGTTTCCAAAATGAGCCACTGGAGAGACTATCTTTATTGCAAGGCCAATCCCAGATTTAATCAAAGCAAATGTGCTTTAAAGCCTAGTTGATTAAACCGGAGTAAATGTCAAAACAAAGACCAGAAAACAGTATTTACACAGAAGGCATGTCCCTCTCATTTGTGCAATGCCAAGGACAAGTTTCTGCACCATTCTGAAAGCTGTCCCATTCATCAGGAGATTTGTCCAAAGTACCCTCTTCTGGGCTTTGGGAAAGGATGAAGAGGAGGCACTGTACTTTCAGTTAGCTTTTCAACTGCTTCAGTGTCTCCATAGATACTTCTCATGACTTTCTCATTCAGCATTCAATGAGCCTCCCTCACTTAATCACAGAACTATGAACTATAGTTATGTATAACTTTTTGGGTCCAGCTCTTTAAACAGTCCCGCCTGTGAAGCCAAGCTTCCTCACCTAGGATCAGCGTGTGTGGTGGATATAGTGCTCCAACTGACCTTGTCTCATTGCAGGTCTAGTGGTAGTGAAAAATGCCAACTCTCAGTTTGATTTAACTTGAGCTCTATAGACAACATGCCATCTAGATGATAATTTCTGGTACTGGAAGAGGAGGAAATCGACACCTGCTTCCAGATTCTTGTTGACTGCTAAGATGCTTGAGACTTTTTTCTGACAGAGAAAAGAACATCAAAAGACAGGAGATCTAGATTAGCAGCCCATAGGAAGTTTGATTATTGCCAGTCTGAGCCACATTAGGGCAAGTCCTGCACTTGACCCATAACGAACAAACAGGGTATAAAAATGTATGCAAAGGAAACTTAACTGGTAAGAAGAGACAAAATATTCTGAGTAATCAGGTTGTACCCGGCAAAAAGCTGAAAGGCAGCAGGGGTGTCACGTATATTGCAGTCCTCCCTCCAAACGCTGCCTTTGTCTCTTCCAGCTTCCTAATCCACCTGCAACCTTTTAGGAACAATGTGGTTTTCCAGCTCCTCCTCCCAGGTACTTCGAGTACCTTGACTCTCTTAGAGAAATGGGCTGTCCATCACTCCATACTGTCTGGTGAATCTTCATTGGGAAATACGTGACATTTCAGCTCCTCAGCCTTGTCTGCAACTCCAGCTCTTTGATAAATATAAATAACCTCTAAATTCTGTCCAGCCTTAGGACAGTTTCACTCATAATAAGCATAACACTAATGAGTTGTACCTCAGTGTACACAAGCCTTCAGTGTCAGTGAAATGGATTCCACGGGCCCTTTGTTTCCCATCTTTGCTTCTAGTATTCATCTAAGTCCATCTTTCATTCCTGCTTTGTGATTTGTTACATCACATGCAAAAATTTTGTGGAGCATGGTATCATCGTATTTCTGATGCAAACTGCAGTGGGGATGAGTCATCTTTCCCTCCAAACACTGTTGCTAAGTTCACGCTCAATAATTTCAGTGATTCAAAGGTCACCACAGCGGTGCAACGCAGTTAGTAAAGTTAGTTCAGATGTATAATACAATAAATGAAATTAGACTTAGCTCAGTAATTAAAAAATACTTGTCAAGAGAAGGGAGAAGCTAGCAGAGAGAGCTCTGAAAGGCCAGCCACCGAGTCAGGTGTATGACATACCTCTCAAACACCCTAAATACTTTGATGGTGAAGTTTGAGGGAAGAAAGGAAGAAGGGGAAACATTTGCTTTTGGTTGCTGCCAGCTCTCTTTCAAAAGTACTGTGAGAAAAATTGTGTGTGGCTGATCCAGTGCAGAATATAGAACTGCAGGCATGAATTAGCAGGGTCAGAGACATGCAAGATGTGTACATTTTCTCCTCAACAGCCAGCATGAGATAGTCTTTTGTTTAGATGTTATCACCATATGGACTACCTTATAAGTACACATGGAGGTATTCTTGTTCTTGGAATCAGCTCTCCCACAAGATGAATTCCTGAATTAACCTATTAGTTAATGAACTGTGGGCTATTTAGTATTAAACACGGCCTCTAGAGGACAGCACTGCATATTTGGGAACAATGCTAATAGTATAGTGATAATCAGTCACCATTTTCAGTCGTGATACTTTAGTCTTCATTTTCTTAGGTGATAATTCTGTGATCACTGTAAAATATTCTTATGTTATTTGTTACTCTAAAAGAACAGATAAAACAAATTACGTATTTAATCTTCAGCTTACATGCACTCTCATCATGGTAATATCCATCTTCTACCAAAATCACAACCTCAGTGCCACCTAAATGCAATTTTTTTTGATCCAAAATTATTACGGGATCAGGGCCAAAACAAGTCACCAAATCACAAAGGATGTCCTTATTGATTATTTAGGCCTGATTGTTTTGTAAAGCATTTGCAGATGTTCAAGTCAGCATTTTTTTTTAAGCTGAAGAAAAAAGCTCCCAATACTGAATGCTATATCAAAGGAAAAAATTAGGTGTTTTCCACTTCCTATGGTGGCCGACTGTCACTTGTGTCTGTCACATAACCATTTTGTGCCTGCTGTTGAATGATGTGACACATCTGAGGGTCTGTGTTGATATTTTCAAATCTAACACTGCTGGCCGGTGTCCACAATCTGTTAAAGAGTAGAGGCTGAGCTGCTTCAATGAAATTGCATCAGAAATTTGCAATGCGATAAATGAAATCAGAACCTAACCCTCCTCATGGCAGGTGATGGAAGGATAAGATAACAGAACAGCCTTGAATCTTCAACCTCCTTTCCTTCTCCCTCAAACCAGACAGATAGCTATGGGAAATATTTATTGTAAGAAGATGCCTTTTAGAAAAATAGCAGATGCTTAATATTTATTCTTCCCTGTGACAGTCTAGAAATTTATGCATAACTTACAAATTCTGACTTTATGAACCCTTCATGTAACTATAACCGTCAATGTTAAGAGTTTCTGGCAGGGTCTGTGTCACATATCACATACTTTATCCAGAGGCAGCTAGAGGACAACTGAAAAAGTTGTTAGCATGGGATAAGTGCCTTGGAAAACAGTAGTATGACAAAAGACTGAGCAAGTCATGGAGCCTACAGAGATAGCTGTGGATATTAACTGGCATGGGAGTTAACATGTCATGCCTGCCCTTGGGATTGAGAGCATAGCTGGTCAGTCAGCTGGATACAACCAACAACGCAAAGCAGGAAAGGAGAAGAAAAAGTTGTTTCAAACAGAGCTGTTTAAAACGAGAGTGGTGTCTTGGCTCTCTAGGCCAGCAGATCTAAACTAAAGAAGGAGGGCTCTAGGCAAGGAGACAGAATCTGAAGTTGAGGAGAAGATGAGACTGTGGGGATCAAAAGGATGTGGGGATAAAAAAAGTGTGGGAAAGTCAGAGGACTTCCATACTGGAGAGGAAATTAAGCTAAATGTTTTTATGTGCAGATTTTGCTACCTTTGTATGGATCTGTAAATACCTCTTTTTGCATATGAACAGTGGGAATGTGTTTAAAAAGTTAGTTTAGAAAGCTTGCCTTCTTTGTTGTGAATGAACTGAAAGACACAGAAAAAACTAGTCCTAGTGAGAAGGTAGCAAACTTCAGAGCAGAGGTGGGGGAAGGGACGGTGCCAACACTTGTTTGGGGGACTAAGGAGACTGAAGCACCTCCTACCCCTTCTGGGCAGGAAGGCTGAAGCGGAGTGACTACCCCTGCAATGAGCCAGGGGTACACACCTGGGGTGCTGTCAGGCTCAATAAACCCAGAAGTGCCAGTCCTAAAATCATTTGCTAAAACAAGAAGGTGTTCTGAAGCCTCCTGCAGTCCATTTAAGAAGGTCCTTTTCTTGGAAGTAGGACTTGCTGCTTTTCGTTCACTTTTGAGGAACTGTCGACTGAAGCCAATTCCCTTCTGGGAGTGCTGGGTTGAAATCCTGCCCAGCTATGGGTTGAGAAGAAAGGGCAGCACAGACCCTATTTCTAAATAAGCACATTCATGCAGAGCTGTATAGGAGTCTGTTCATAGAGAGCAAAGTCAATATTGTTTATAATTAAGCTAATGATATATCATGTTTCTTTTATTATATCAGAAGCCTAATTGCTTGTTATTAGATATGAGTTTCAGTACTGCATATGTTAAGTATGTCAAATATTCAGAGGAGTGGCTCACAGAAAGCTTTACAAGATTAGCTTGGGTGTTTGGCTATATCTTATTTTCCAGTTTTTGTCCCTTGTTTTTAAATGCACACATTGACTTTAGCATGTCACAGTGCTTCAGACACATTCGATGGTGTGGTTCAGTGTTAGTCTAATCAAAACATGTTAGTCACATGAATATTTGTGAAATGCACGGATGACAGCTTCACTATATGCATCCAGGATGAACTATCTCTTCAAATGAATGACATCAATGTAATCTCTCTGAATTCAGCAAACTATAAGTCATGTCAGCTATGTTCTACCAACTTTACAAGACTGTAGGACCCTAATCAATCTCACAGTCATGTTTTTAATCCAAAATGTTTAACCTTGCCCATTTACAATGTCATGCCTTGAAAGTCGCATAGCAAACCAGACTCATTTCCTTTCTTAGAAATTGTCTTTAATAATTTCTGTACTTGCTGACTTATAAACAATATGATTGTCAGGGAAGTGTAACTACTTCCTGAAAATTACTTTCTTACATGGAATATTATTTGGGGTGTTATTTTAAATTGACTGAAAACAAATATAAAATGTAATATCAAATATTAGAAAGACACATTATTCTATACAGGATAAAAATATTTTTCCTATACATTCACAATTTAGGAGAACAATTTATTCTTCTAGCTACAATAATTATATACCTCATAATCCTTATATGTTAAAGCCGCCTTGTGTGATGGAAGCATAATCCTGTCAAAAGAATTTGCATACGGCATGCTGGCTTAAGTCCTCCATCATAATTAACTGATTAATTTTAAATTGTGTGATTTTAAAAGAACCTAGAAAAAGACCCAATAAAATACTCAAAATTCAAAATACCACATTTTACAATATGAGACATGATCAAACAGAGAATCACACAAATATATCACATCAATGAAGCGGTTAAGTATATTTTTGCATTAATTTCAGGGGCTATGCTATTAAGGGATTACAGTATAGGCAATATTTTCCAAGACTAAAGAATGTTCCACTGTATGGTAGGTGCTGAAGAGAAGGCTAATGAGAAAAAGAGTGATTGTGACAAGCAATTATGTCACCTATGTGAATGGCTTAATTTTCTAAATTAGCCACTTTGATAATTATGACATCTCATTTGTCTTTTAATTCCATGAGCTGTGAAGTTTACCTTTGATTTTTTTCCAATCAGATAAGGGGCTTTGATAAGCCAAGGGTCTATTATGTGCCTGAAAAACTCACATTTCAGTCTGATTGTCTGCTCATCTGCTTGCACTGGAGCAAATAGCACTCTTCACAAGAGCTCTCCAAACAAGGCTTCCACTCCTTCTATTTGCACTAGCTATTAAAAAATATTTGCTAAGCAAATTAATAATGTAAATAAGACTGCAAGTGGGAATGTTTAGTCTGCTTAAGAGGGAAGGCAAACAAACTGTTTTCAAGCACTTTTTAAACCACTCGAACAACAGGCCGTTTGCATACAAGCAATTAGTATGTTAATTACAAATGGTTCTTATCCACTCATTAGAACAGTTCTGAGATTCACTGACAAATATAGGTCTGTCTTTAATTATCTTGACTCGTAGGGGAGTCATGAAACTTGCATTTAATTAAATTAAAAGGAAAGAGTAGTATTTTAAAGAATTAAAAGGGAAGAGTAGTATTTTAAAGAATCAGTTCTGATTTGGAACTTAACTACAGTAATTCTTGTAACTTCTGCGTAAGACACATGTAAGTTCACAGTGCTGTGCATGGTTTATATATAATATGGAAAATAAATATTTCAGGCAATTTTTTAATATATGTGTTACTCAGCCTTCATTTTCCTTCACTGAATAGGTATGATTTTTTTCTTTGCAGGGGCTGGGTTAATAACTCTGAGGGAGAACACAATAGTTAATGACTTATGGAGGAATCTGACAAAGTAAAATGCCATTTAACATGTAAACTCATTTACTGCCATCTTCTCCTCTCTATTTGGATGCACTGGTTACTATTCCACCCCAGAGGGAACAAGAGTGAACAGATTGTTCTTTTCAAAATAAAAATACACTGTACTGTCATTATTTCTATGTCATGCCTTCATATTGGCAGGAAATCAGCAGGAATCAATGAAAAGTATGCTTTACTCTCTGGTAACAACCACAACTGGGCAGAATACAGTCCAATTACTTTGATCAGGATATCAATATTTGTGATATTGAAGCACAAGACATACAAGCTTTGTAGTAGGCAAAAGCTATGATACTCAGTTGAAATGCAACAGTACATATGCCTCCTTGTGTAAAGCGTTTGTACGGCTCTTACTCAAAGAGCCTTTTGTGTTTATTTGTTATATAGCCAGGGAGGTTTTTTATTGCTTGTTTTTGCCAAAAGCATTTTCCACTTTTATTCTAAAGACTACACAGATGTAGGAAAGACATTACAAACTCTTTTGGCCAATGCTAAATGACTTGTGTGCAAAAGTTATTGCTGTTCCAAACTGTCTTTTAAATGATATTGAATCCCTCTGCTCTCCAATAAGTACCTAGGTGAGACACCAGTTAACACTGATGATAGACTAAATCACAGCTTCATGAAAGTAGCCAATCTATTTGAAATGTCATGTGAGTTTTTGCAGTATATTCTTTTTCTGACAAGTTGGAGTGATGATAATGCTTTTGGAAGTGTATTTAAAACAAAGGTCTATTATTTTTTAGAAAAACATATGCATTTCTGTTGGTTTACCATATTTTACCAAAAAGTAATTCAAGTTGTGTTCTTCTTTAACTTCCCCTTGCAAACTCAGGTGAACACCTGGTAATCTCACCTATAAAATCTCATGTGGCATGAGATATTGTGAGATCCTCTGTGTGCCCAGACCTCCAAAGGTTTTGTGAAAGTTTGCAAAAGAAATGCTATGACATGTTACGACATGGCTGCCTGCAACAACATGCCACTGAGGCCTTTTCCATCCTCCTCTCCTACATTTCTCTTTTACCATTTCTCATTGTCCTTCTCAGTCTAGATCTTCTGAAGTATCTGAGCATCCTACTCTCTGCTCGATGGAGTGAGCCATTCAGGACTGAGGCCTGGACCTCTCATGTAAAGGGTTTTGATAACTTTTATGGTTTTGTTTTCTTTTTTTTTTTTTTTCCCAGAGCAGTTCCTGAGGCAGTTTGGCCTCACAGAAGTCATTGATCATAATTTCATTGCCAGCATTTTGCTTCCACTTGCCTACCCCATGTTTCAGTACTTTTTGGGTTGAATGCCCCAGGTTTCTGTATTTTTGTTCAGTGTGGTAGTTACTAGAACATTTATGAGCTTTCTTAAAAAGCACACTATTATATGGCACTTCAAGGCTTCTTGCTTGTCAAACTGCCTCAAGAGAAATGCAGCTAGAGACTTTTATAAAGCTTAGATTAACTCCTGCTTCTGAAAATCAACTCAAATCTTTAGTAGGAAAAGGCTCAGAGTTACTGAATTTCTAATGACCCCCAAAATTTGTGTCACTCTCATCCTCTCATTCTATCCTTAAAATCCTGAGTTTGTTTTGCAATATGTGAAACAACGGCACAAAAATGGTACAGTCCTGTGTACCAGAGTTAGACTAGATGATATCAAGAGGTCTGTCCCTTCCAACCCAAATGATTCTGAGATTACCATTCCCTTACTGAAAAATCTTGAAAGAGAAACATTTGTTTAAAACACCTGGAATAGAGAATGTTGAACTATTAAACAGAGTTTCTACCACCTGCAACTCAGTTTTGTAGAAATTGAGTACTGAATAATTATAATACAACAAGTGTCTCTAAATGCTAAAAAGGAAAATAAACAAAAGACCCTATTATGTTAATATCTTAATACAAATATATAGTAATCATAATTATATTTTTATTTCTACAGAACACTCTTTTCTTGCTCCAGAGCTAGGCTATTAATAGTTGGACATTAAGTAAAGCCATCATATGGAGATTATTACATCTAAATTGTACAGTAGAGCAAACCTTGGATGCCAGTACATCTTTTTTATTAAAACCATTGATAAGGCAAGGTCAACTATTTAAAAAAAAAAATAGTGTCTTCACCACATAGACATTGGGAACCTAAAAATATGAAAGAAATATTGGAGTTATTTTGCAATGAAACATAGATAGAAAAAGAAATCAACCATATTTGGATAGAAAACCCACTCTGTTCCCCTGTAATTCCATTTTAAAAATGCAGCACATATCCATTAATTTCCTTACCTGTTCAGCTTTCCACTTAAGTCTCTGAAATTTTTCCCTGGTTTCTCAAGTTTACTAAACCAACTCGCTGGTTCTCCCCTAAATTTTCATGGCCCTACATATGTGTCTGGCTTTTATTTCCGACTGTCTACTCTCGAATCCATTCAGGATACCAGACTTGCTATTTCAACCATCAGCTTCTCCTTTCCTTGGTTCTGCATGCCTTCCCCTCAGCCAGCAACAAGTTCTCTTTATTTTGTCACTCACAGATAGTGAATTGCTAATTTAGTAACTGTTCCTACTTCTTGTAGTGTTTCTTCTGAAATTCCTACCGCATCTCGACTTTCCTGTCTCAGTTCCTGTTCAAGCTACTACTTAGATTATTTCCATTATTTCCAACCATGATCACATATTTGAATGTGGCCCTAACTTTTGGTCAGGTGTGAGCTTCACAACACCAGACTTTTTCAGAGTTCAATTCCACTCAAAATCTCCACTAGTGACTAAATTTTAACAAGTGCTTGCCACAGTAAGATCCAATGACTAGAGCCAATACACATTACATGATAGAAAATAAACTTATAGACTTTTTTTTTGCGGATTTATTTCCCACAAAAGTTAAAGGGACTTATGCATGCATTTATGAAGCAACCCCAAATCCACTAAAACTGAATGGTCAAATAAAATAACAATATGTAGTATGGAAAACTGGCATTTTCAGACATGCAAGCGGACAATCTGAATTCTGCAGAGTAGTGAAGCAATTGCATGCTATTTAATACTTGGGAGTTATTTGCCTGCTGACTTACCCAAGCTTTCAACAGCTGTTTGTGCTCTCTCAATTTTTCTGTTTTATTTTCTCACAACTGCTCTACCTTGACCACGAGGAGCCTTGAAGAACAGCTGGAGTGACATATTGAGTCTGATTGATGGCTGCAGCACCCAGATGGTGAACTCTCAAAAATGTGGCTGACCGATACTTTTATTGCTGGAACAGTTTGGTTTTTTCTGTGGTTCCCTTAGCTGAAGCTTTACTAAATGCTGAGCAGTCACTTCTTGGCTAAGGTCCATTCAAGCTGCATTTGGATCTTGCTGGGATGGCTACAACCTCATAAAAGTTCATTGTTTATACTCTCTCACTCATGGAGAGTTTGCCAGCTCGTAAGCACTTGTATTCTTAGGAATTCTTCAAAATAGCTGCCATCAATGGGATGTTTTGACTTTACTTTTACTGCAGAGAAAATCCTTTCAGAAAATCTTTGTCATGCTGTTTATACATACTGTACATTTTATGTGGAGTTATTTATAGAGCTGTGAGAGTTTTGAAAGACTGGAGCTCTCTTTGTTTAACATGTCTTTCAAACCAGAAGCATATCATAGGTCAATAAAAAAGTCTCCAAGACAAACATTTTCTTTTGTAGAGTAATTCTTTCTGACTAGTCTTCTGAAACGTCCATTCATATCATAATATACAAATTCTGGTGGTTTTCTTTTGTCATGCTTAGACTTACAGGTGAATAATGACTAGTTTTAATCTGTCTCAGACTGATCATTTCAGCCAAGTAATTTTGGGTAAATATGATATCCCTCACTGACGACTCATCAAGCAGGGTTTGTCTACAGAATCACTGCTAACAAATGAATGCCACTGAATGGTGAAATTTTGACCTATCATATTGAAAATGCTGCTTGTGAGGGAAAATATAAAACAAAAGTCTGCAATCCTCAAAAATGTTTTGCAATCCTGAAACTGTCACAACAAATTGTGCATTAGTCTGTGCAGTGGGATTCAGTTTGGCAATTTTTTTCTTCCTCTTCGAGTAACCTCTCTAAAAGCTACTTACAGCATCAGAAGAAATTGGTGTTCTTCAGTTCTTCTCCTAGATTTCTAGGTAGTGCTGCTGTGTTCCATTCAACCTCAAACAAATGCCCCAAATACATGAGATGCATTTTGAAAAAGGCAATCAGGGATCTCTACATCTCTAATATTACTCTATGGAAAATAATGACATAAAGAGAAAGGTTTTAAAAAGAGCCACTCATTGAGCGACCATAAGAGGTGAAACATGAGAGTGCTAACAAGCAATAAAATAAAATTATGCCGAACTATTTGCATCTAAGGGCCCAATATAAAGCCTACTAAAGTCGATTGGTTTTTCATTTTCTTTGCTGGTTCAACTTCTGAAAAACAACAGTTTTAGAGACTAATCCTGGGCAAGTAGCCATTAGTCAAAAATATATAACTTTAATAGATTTATTGTTACAAAGTTTTTGAAATTAAAATCAAGATTTAAACAAAAAAAATAGGTAGATTTCGTAACTTTCTTTGGTAGACTAACATCTTTCTTTCAACTTTTTAGGAACACCATTTTTAACAAATCAGTCTATAATATTAATGCCAGTTTTTCTTATAGTAAGAGCCTCAGTTTCCCTGTTCCTCTCTCATCTTTGAGAGATATGAAAAACTGGACCTTTAAGTCTAAACTGATCCAAAATGGGGCAATTCAACACAGGTACTTCAAAGCAGAATGCAGCAGAGGAGGAGAGTTCCCCATCTCTGCAGGTGTTTGGGAAGAAAGGAAAAAAAATTCTGGCAGGTTTCAACAATCCTGACAGCAGTTCTGTGCTGCTTAGAGAAATCACCAGCTGAAAAGAAAAAGAGAACATAGCGCAGGTAAGGCAGGCAAAGGGTGTTAACTACAGTAAATACAGTTTATCATATAGTTATAGAAATTTATTACAGGAATATCAAAATATATATTTAGTATAAATATCTATAAATGTATATCCAGAGGCATAAATATAAATCTCTCCGTATAAACTCAAAGATTCTCTCACTCTCTGTTGTCACCACACTCCCTATCAAATCCACATCTAACAATAGCACTATTTCCTGTTAGACTATTCAAGATCTGCTTAGAGTGAATTTTCTACTGTTCCTTGTGATCTTTTATCTAACTCTCTTACCTGCATTAACACATTCATCATTCTCTCTTTATGCTGTCATCCCTGTTTTATTGTCACTCTCACCAGCACATTGTTTGCATCCGTCCCCTGGTGTTTTTATGCAGTGCCCTGTCACGGCAGGAAAAATATATGGTTTGTTATTCATTCTTTCTATAGCTTGTTGAGCTCTTCCATATTGCCTTTTTAGACTCTCACATTTCAGTCTCCTTCTATTAATAAATCCTAACATTAGAATCAATTCAAATTGGAAAAAAAAAAATCCAAACCTATCATTTTTTTGTCTCTTCTTGCAAACAAACAAGTTTTCCTGCAATAAAGCCTAAAGTCATAATCAGTATTTCAGAAGGTAAAGTTTGTAATTTTGCTTTTACAGTTTTAATCTGCTATTAGCAGGGGTGAGGAATGAAGATAAGCTGTTAGAAAGGAAGTGAACTAATTAAGCTCTCTGGCCAGAACATAGTACACTGTGTGGCACGTAACTTACTGCATTTCCTTCAGTTACTCTCTCTCCAGTGATTTTTACGGTGTCTTGCTGTATTGGGGAGCAAGACGCATTTATAAGGAATTTCTACAGCTAAACATTAATAAATTTGATTTGGAAATGTCAGATGACGTCTTCTTGACCATCAGCTGTGGTAATAAATTGTTCAGCATTTCAGATGCAGAAATAGTATTTAGTGATTGATACGTCCTTGTGGGCTGGCTCCTTGAGACTGCAGTCTCATCTGCAGAAGAGGTGCGTGCTGTGGAATGCCACCTGTGGGACCTTTAGGAACACGAAATGAAATTTGTTAAGAGATAATTAGTTAGGTAGTTAGTAAGAAAGAAAGAAAAAAAACGAAAAGAAAAAAAGAAAGAAGAAATAAATGAATGAACAAATGAATTAACCTAACTATTTCTTCAGTATGTAAGTGTATCTATTTTTTTAATTCAAATTTGTTGGTTTAATGAATTGCTGTGTGTGTAGTGTGTAGTGTTGGACACATTCAAGTCAATATGAATTTTGCCATTACCTCTAATGGAAACTTAATACAGCTTGCAGGTTGTTTTTTTATTATGGAATTTGAGATACTTTGTTTTCATCGGTACATCTTGATCTATCCACTTTTATCCCTGAAACCTGAAGGCTGTTTTCAGGACAAAAAGCATAATAAAAACCCAATAATTACATAAACCCCTCAAAACCAAGTTTTCACTTTTTGTTTCTTAAAAATTAATTACCTTATTTGTGTTTATTTTACATTAACTGATTCACTCAAACAGTGGAGCTGTTTGATACATCTTATTCTTGAAAGTGGTAGTTACATTATCAGTATTTGAAAATGGAGCATCCTGATAAATAAGACGCTAATTTTAAAAGACTAATTCTTATGTCTTTTTTTTTTTTTTTAATCATGGTAGCATAGGTTTAGTTTCATTTTTGTACCCAAGGAAATAGATGCAAGGAAAAAAATAGACTTTTGCTATGTGATATTTTCCTGAAAGTCTGGGGTCTGATTCCAAGGGAGATGAATAATAAGCCAGGTAATGCCAATATATTAACAATGCTGATGTTGTTGTCATGTACGTTCTATAAAGCGTATGCCAAAGAAAAATGCTGGCACTTGCTGTGTTGAAATATCAGCTTAGTTAAAGGATTCATGATGAACCATTTGTCCTTTACCCTTACCTCACTAGTCCTGCCAGCAACCCTCTGTCTGCCAAAATGAAAAAGGGACAGCTGCCAGGGATGGATTTCAAAGTGTGATTTTTTTGTTTGTTTCAGTTTTACTCTCTTCCATCTTTGAGATTTTTTTTCTCCTAGAAAATGCAGAGTGTTGGATAATAAGATGAGTTAATCAGGAAAGCTGTTAGCTTTGAAAGCTCTGTTTAGGCTGACTTTTCTCTGAGTCTTTACACAGAAATGGATGGAAGACCTGCAGACATCATTGACTTTCTCTAAAACGAAGATCTCTGTTTCCAAAAAAAATTCAAGCCAGAAAATATATACTAGATAGAAAATGCCCACAAATCTTCCTCTGCCAAAACATTTAAGGACTGCATGGTCAAAAAGCAGTGGGTCAGGAGCTCTGGCTCTGTGCATACCTTTGTGTAGTATTTGCAAATTTGGCCAGAATAAGACCGTACTTGCAATTTAAAAAATGCTTTCCGCCAATGATATGCTGTGTTGAAGGGATGAGGACTAAGTTTGCCCTTCCCAGTAGCACAGGAGAAACATGCTGATTTGGTAGGTAGTTGGACGTCCTGAGTCAACAGTGAACCAAATCCATAGATTTAATATAAAGGTAGAGTATTTTAGCTGAGCAGAAACATGGTAGAGGCAGCCCTAGAACAGGGTAAGTGGATGCCAACTGTCTGAGCTCTCACTACTCATACAGAAAGGTTTGGCCTTTCTATCAATCAGATTGAATGCCTTTCATTCTAGATAAAGGGGAAAACAAGACAAAACAGAGCAGGGTGTCCCAGAGAGCACGTGCACATCATGTGGAAAATTTTCTACCGTGGCGGCAAACGATTGCTACTTTTGCCCAGTCCTCTTATGTCTTTAAAAAGGATAAGGGTACAGAAAGAGTGGCTGAGGGAACAGTGCTTATACCACAGAAGGATTAACAATATTAAAAGTGAACTTTTTACATAGGGCTGAATTTTCTAGAAACAAATGTTGGGTGAGTCTAGAATGAAGAAAATGTTCCTACGTGACTGCAGGTTGGTGTTCAGGTCCCACAGCTGCAGTGTGCCTCCCCTCCTGGCTCCTGCACCCGGCACAGATCCGGCATGCTCCCCTGTTTCTTGTGTCTATGGCCTGTCTTCTCCCAGCTCCATAGCAGGCATTCCTGACATAAGAAAGCAAGCCAGAGGATAGCACCCTTCCCCTTGATAACATCCTTCTGTAGACAATATTCCTCATTGCTAAAACAATAGCAGGGAGAAGGCCTAAGAGTGAGATTTGAATCTTGAATGTCTGGCAAAAATTTTGCATGGGGAAAGCTCTGAGTCTCATGGTAAAATATTTTTCACCATTAAACTACTTTTTCAACCCCTCTCTTACTTTCATGTCCTGGTGGCTTATGTCCTCACTTCGTGGGGGAGAGAGGTGTTTGCACCTGTGCCCACCTAATAACATTCTCAAGTAACAATTCTAAATATTCAAATTGATGAACAGACCTGTTGCAACCCAAAGAAGAGCTGAGGTATAAACACGCCAATGACTTGAAGCCAATGTTTGTTAAAATATCTGGTTGAAAAACCCAGCAGTGCTCTCCATGAGAGGAAGACTGCAGCGTAAACTCGCTTCTCAGACTAGTTATTGAGGAACCCATATGGCAGAGCAGCTGTAAGACAGAAATTCATAGCAAAAGGTTGTGTAATGAAAAGTAGTAATTGTGTTTCTCATAGAAGTACTTGTTTTTCTTCTAAGGCTGGCTGCAGAATTATACTTGCTAGTGGAATATTTCGTATAAATGGAATATTGGTGTAGGATGGACAACACTACTGATGAATCTCAAAACCAAAATTGGTCCCCCTCCCATGCAAGCTGGCTTACACAAGGGTCATATAGAAATGCAAATTCCTATGGAGAATGTTGATCTCAATGATAAAGAATAAAAAAATTAATTAGTTTTTATACTGCACTCTGGGGATGACATTTAGACTTAATCTTGCAAATAAACTTGTAATGCCTCGCTGTTATTGTCACAAAAGTTTGAGCTATGGCTCATAAAGGCATCCAGAATACCTTTACAAGGCATACAGTCCCCAAGCTATTTACTGCCGACACTACAAGCCTTTTGTCCATTCTGCCGTAAACAAAATGGAAGGTCCAGAGTTACCGGCTGTTCAACATATAATGGCAGGGCTGCTTTTTTTATAGTTCACCTACCATACTCGTGTGCAATTGAATGTGTCTCCCATATACTGCTCTTGCCAATTCTATCTCCAGCAATTATCTTGTTCTAGTACTCCATTGCAAAGTACCTGCCAATAATGAGAGATTTGCAGGTGGTAGATACAAAGCACTGCTTCTCTCTCTTCTTTTTGCAGGCACCCTGCGGTGGCAGCTGAAAAGTGATGGCGCTGATGTTGTTCACATAGAAGGCCATGGCACAGGCCAGGGAACAAAAATACTGCCTCTGTTTAACCTGATCCAGATGACAGTTGTGCTCTCTTTTGCCCATTATTTTCAAGTGAAAGTGGATGCTGTCTTCAACAAACTAATTTCAAGCTACATGCTGATGAAGTTAGGATTTTTTCCTTGGTTTTCCATTTTTCTTATTTTAAAATTCCATTTAAATGCATGTTTTTTGGGTGCAGGAGTTTTCAGACGATGTTTTAGCCTGGAAGTGAGTATGTGACTTTTACTGGCCACTGAAATGACTCCAGCATCGAGCAGCTCCACTGCTGGGTATTAATCACATGCTCACAGAATAATTGACTCTGGAAGGGACTGCAGGAGGTCTCTCGTCCAACCTCCTGCTCAAAGCAGGGCCAGCTTGAATGTCAGATCTTGTTGCTCCAGGGCTTTATCCAGTCTGATCTTGAAAATCTCCAACGGTGGAGACTGCAAACCCCCTCTTCTTCCACTGCTAGACTGTCCTCATGGTGAAAAATGTTCTTTACATGAAGTCTGAATGTCTCTTTTTTCAAGTTATTGTCTCTTGTTCTCCTAGTACACATGACTCTGAGAAGCATGGCCCTCTTTTCAGTAACCTCCCCGTAGGCCCTGGCTGCTGTCAGGCCCCCTGAAGCCATCATTTCTCTGGGCTGAACGAGCCCAGCTCCCTCAGCCTCTTCTCATTAGGCAAGTGCTTCAGCCCTGATTATCTTGGTGGCCCTCCACTGAACTTGCTGCAGGTTATCAATGTTTTAATTGTACTGAGGACCCAAAACTGGATGCAGTATTGTATATGTGGTCAAACATACACAAACATAGTAAAGGGGGATAATAATCTACTGGCTAATAATCCTGTTAATACAGTCCAAGATGCTGTTGACCTTCCTTGCTGCCAGAAGACACCCTAGCTCATGTCCAGCCCACTGTCCACCAATATGTCCTGTGCCTTTCCAGCAGAGCTGCTCCCCAACCAGGCAGACCCCAGTGCAAGGGGTTTGTCCGTTTCAGGTGCAGGACTTGGCATTTGCCCTTGTCGAATTTTATGAGGTTCCTGTTTCATTTCTTGCAGACACGCTACAAAGACCCCAGCATCTGCCACCAACAAGCAGCAACCTCAGAGAAAGAGATGGCCTCTTCTGTGGCCTACAGCTAGAGAACTACAGTGCTCAGAAATACAGGAACACCAATTTGTCCTTCCCGATCTCCAACCAAGCCTATAGGCTCTGGGTCCGATAGTTCTTACCACAACTAGGCAGTCTGCATTTAAAGTCAAGGGACCTAAGTAATCAAAAGGCAACAAATATTGGTTAGGCTGCAAGTTAGCAGGCTTTAAAATCACACCTTTCATTCTGGACAAGCTACATAAGAAAATTTTTATGAGTCATTTTTCTCTCTCTTCTGAAGCCTGTACCCACTTATGATGCCTGATTTTTTCTGGTAGATGCCAGAAAAATGTAAAACAGAAAACAGTTATCAAATAATTTTTTTCCTCTGAAATGTGTGAAATGGCTAGAAATCTGATGATAAGGTAAGGAGTTTAATAGCATAGACATTAGTGCCATATTGGTCTTGAGTAAGGCAACCAACCCAAAGTCTTGTTTTAACTCTTTATTCTGAATATTTGCATGATTGTGCTTATTCTTACCCATTGTATTCCACCCAGGGTGACAAGAGCTTAAACCAGTGACAGCAGGGTACTTTTTAATCAATTCCTTTGGAAAATTGCATAGGTCTGTACTGTTCCATACAGAAAATAGAAATAATATTAACCATAATTCAAAGAGGGCTAATCTGGGGAGGGGAGGAGGCTGATGAACTGCGACAAGTTCTTACGTTAGTTCTTCCAGACTTTCCATCTTCTGCAGTTATTTAAGGAGAGTGAGTACTATCACCACACAGGGCTTTTTATACCTGCAGTGTCTGACCTGACCTAAGCAGCAATGAAAATGGCTGCTCACAATCATATCTCAAGCGAGGTTAGTACCAAAGCAGCGTAAAGTGGCATTAGCTAAAAGCTTAAAGAATAAAAGCAGGTAAAGTGAAACTGCATCAGCCCAGCCTTTCTGGTCCCGGCCTGTCCGAGGGGTGAGTGATCACTTCTCATCCATCAGACACTGTGGAGGTTTGTGGTTAACTCTTTGCAGGTGCAACTTCACAAGGGCTGTTTGTGTTAAAGTAGCCTCTCGTGGAGAGGTGTAATTCCTATCAGCTTCTTCCTCTTGTTTGGCCAGAGGCTGCTTTTGACCTTTACAGGCTTTGAAATTTGATTCATTTTGTATTACAAAATATCCATTCCTCTGGGCAGTGAATAAAAGGTCTTTGAAGTCACCACCTAGGGCTCCTTAAGTGTTTTTCCGAAGGAAGTAGAGGTGCCTGCTGGCTGCCATTTCAGTGTCCTTGCCTGCTTCCCACAGAAGCACCAAGCAGCACTACCAGTGCTGCTCTGCCCTGCTTGGGTGGAAGAAGGTATCCAGAGAAGAACCTGCTACTGACCTTGTCTGCTTCTCCTTTAGGAACGAAACAGTGGATAGCAAGGGCTGTTCATACTGATGCAATGGGAATTTGAGGAGAAAGAGGTGGCAAAGCAGAATCAAGACAGGGACAGGGCAATGACATTGCCACAGAGACAATACCTAAGCATGACTCTCTTGCCACCCCCAAACACAATGACTATGAAAATCGCTTGTAGCCACAGTATGATGAGAGCTGGAAAGCAGCATCAACAATAACAACAGTGTTTTCCTTCCTGGGAAAAATGATTCATTCACCCCTTATCCTCAGAGACAACATTTCTGCAAAATCCATTCATATGCCAATATAAAATCTGGTCTTAAAAGCTGTGTAGTTGTAATATTCTCTGCTTAATTCATGCAACACTTCTCCGCTGCAACTGACTGACTCCCCACCTTTTCCCAAGTAACTGTTTTTGTCTCCCCTGGACAAGAAAGCACATTATGTCCAGCATTTTTACCTCCTTCACAGCACTGGAAAACATCTTAATAACAATCTCAGCAATATTAGCTGATATTCAAGGCTGACATTTGTACAGGTTCAAATCAGAGCATGTTAGTGAGTGCTGAAGTGGTAACATCCTAATGGAGTCACAAGGAGGCAAAATGTCCTACTGAGGCAAAAAGATGAACTTGCCATCATGCATAAAACTATGTTTTTACATCATCAGTTGAATGTTTGTTAGTTTTAAAACTTCTTTTTTACATTCTTAACTTTTTATTATATAGAACACCATATGTTGCTCAAAGCAAATTGGAAAAGGTAGGCATTGCACGTAGCACGGGAATTAAAAAACAATTATTATGCAGAGCACCAGAATTATTTGATTACACTGTCACTGAACAGGTCCAGGCAAATATATAGTAAACTCATTTAAAAATCTTTCTTATTAAACCTTTGCAAGGAATAGTAAAAATTCTTAAGCAGTTGTTACTGCAAAAAAGCCACGTTCACACTGCAGAAACTAATGCCATTGTTGTTTCAACCTTTTTCAGTATGTCTTCATCAGCTGTATGTCATCACACAAATTAAGGGACTCATTTTTCATTTCAGTCATATATTTTTTTCAGTTTAGAGATCACAGTGAACATTCAAAACAAGTTGATTTCTTTGCATACTAACAGCATTTGAAATAACTCAAGCTGTCTCTACATCTCAGTGGTAAAATGTGTTTTTAAAGCCACAAACTGGCTGAATGGGAAGTTATTAACCATATCTCATGTATAATAACTGAGCAAATTCCCCTTTTTTTACTAACACAAGACATTGCCTTTCACTTGTCTGCGTGAAGCATTGCAGCAGATTCTGGGACTTGTAGAAGTGGCACATGGGCTGCAGTGGGAGAGCTCAGTTCTGTGAAAAACTCTCACCAGCACCCAGTGAGTAACTTACAGCCCGGGAAAAGGGAGACCTTTGGTGTGCAGCTCCATGGTATGGATATCCACTGGTCTCCATTTCCACTCAGCAAATGTGGAAGAGGCGGAGGCAGCAGGCACACAAAGGTGGAATTCAGCCACCCTGACCTGACCATCTCAAAGGCAGGTGCCTGTGGCTGAGCTAAATATGCTAAATTACTTCTGTAGTCATCAAGAGCAATGCACACCTCCAAAAGATGATTCATCTGGCCTATCTCAGGATGTGGTGAATCACCATGTATTGATATGTAGTGCCTCTTCATAGATTCCTATAAACCAAGGCCAGGATGACTAGTTTAGACTACTATACCTATCTTCTAAATGTTTAAAATCAGGTAAGAAAATCTCTTCTAAAATAAGGGCTCTCCTAAGCCTGCTGATGCTGTTGTACTGCTGCTGCAAGGTTTGGAAGTGGAAACTAATTCTCTTTTCCTCAGAGTTTTGCTGCAGAGGTAACCACACTGTGATTCAAAAGTAGGGAAAAGCAAGATTTTCCTTAGAAAGATTTCAGTAATGAAAAGAAAGTATCTTGGATACTGTACATATAACACAACTTTTGCTTTAGCATGAATTTCCCGAAATAAGTTATACAGTACCTATCAATGATACATGCAAATAGTGTTTTAGCTTAGTTCATTTAATCTCTACGGTGGCCACTTATGTCATTGTCTTTATGTTTTGTAACTTTCTGATTATTTTTATCCCTGATACTGGGAATAGTCAAAGCAATAATAATTATTATTTACAGGAGGTCAGTCTTTCACTTGAGATTATCTAAATCAATACTTAGAAAAACCTAAATTATCTCCTGGATCCAGAACAAAATCACAAGATCTAGCAAATCGGTATTGCCAAATTGCCAGTTCCAGATCTAGGGTAGAATTAGCTTTTCCTTTTACACTGATGCTGAGAAGCTAGACTAAAACATCTGGAACAGCAAAGGAAGCCTGTTGGTATCACACATGAAATTAGACTGGAAAAATGTGCCTGCCTGTGCAGTCATATCTTTTCATTGAGAGTGAAGAAGAGAATAAAAAAGGGAGAAAGAGTTATGGATAGAACAGCGTATATCAGAGTTAAAAAAGAAACATGTCTTCAAAGGAAAAGCCACAGAAAAAAAGTCTTTGTGGAAAAAGAATCCTGATTAGAAAAATACAGCTGTAAATGTACATTATTTTAAATGGAAATACAAAATAATCTATGGGTGGGAAGGAAAGGGGGTTTTCAGTTGCACTAGCAATGAATAGCCCGAACCCTTCAATGCTGCTGCTGGAGAAGATTCAGTTCTGGTCTTTGCAGAGGCTGTTAAACATGTGCTAGTGCTACTCCTTGTTATAATACTGGGTGCTACACCATCTGGAAAGCCATCCTGTCCCAGCAGTGGTAGCTGCAGCATGACAGCACCTTTCTGGAGACTCACCATTGCACCCAGGTCAAACAGGCATGTTCTATGGCCACAGAGCCACAACAGCACTGATGGCCTCTCAGCGCTTGCAAAGGCAGTGACGGTCATCGTAGCCAATACAATAACAGTTATGCTATTTCAACACATAGTAGCAAAAAGCTACAGATTACCTGCTTTATTTTTTGTTTTTTTAACTTACGGCAAATTTTACTTTTACCTGCTTTAGAGATGTAATGATGCCACATTCCGGTAAGCATTGGTTCTCACGTTTACTTGATAGTCTCCATTGCCTCTCTGTAAAGGGAAGGTATTGACATTTATGTATTTCTTGTGATGAGGAGGTGATCTCAGAGAAACTGCTGTTGACAACAATCTGAGTGAAAATGAAGTATGTCCTGAGGATATAACCTGCCAGCTACTTAATAACACCAGGAACAGCACTACCCCTCGTGAAGAAGGGACCAGGCAATAACATGCTATAAGCAGTAATTTTACAGAAACTCTGCTTGAAAGTCTCCCAAGGCCCTCTCTGGCAGTAAGCATGCAATAAGACAACAGCATGAGTATTAAAACTTTACCATTCTTGGTAGGTTTACAGCAGAACAGCACTGATCATTTTTTAAAAACACCTCCATGGAAGACTGTTGAGTGAACTACAAGGTATGGCTTGTGTCAAGCAATGCTTTGCAAGGGCAAAAAGGGAATAATCATGATGCAGGTCAGTTTGTGCACACCAATTATAGGAGACAAATGACATTGGGTGCTAGAAAGAGCTGCTTCAATTGCCAAAGTCTCTTCCTTCATTTGTTATACATGGAAAAGCCTTATTAAATGTAACACCTTTATTACCATGGTGCCTGCTAGTGCTATTGCAGTCAGGGAGGAGTCAGTCATTCGGTGTCTACCGTGAGCTACCTTTCTGAGAAGTATTTCCCCCTTTGGATAATAAAAACATGTCCTTGTGCTGACCAGAGCAATATAAACCCACCAGGCAGGAAATATTCTATTAGTAACTAAAACATATGTAACATCTTATTTTCATTTTTAAGTCAAAAGAATGAGGAAAAATATGTTTATTCCTGCACTGTGACTCTCTGTTGTGTACTCAGCAGCATGGATGGGTACTAAAAGGCAGCCACAGTAGGAAAGCTCTTTTCTCTAAGAAGTTTTATGTCATGTTAAAAGCTGCTACAAGCCACAGGAACTTCCAGGCATAAAGAGAAAAGATGGAAACCTCAAGCCAGGGAAGCAAAACTAAGAGTGCAAGGGATCAAATAAACAGAGAGTTTTAGAAACAAAACAGATAATCTCTCCCTATATACGTTTCTAAAATATAGGTCTTTTTAAAAGATATTGAAATGATTAATATAAAGACCTGTACTAACAGAACATGATTTGAAAATTT
The DNA here is from genome assembly GCF_964195595.1 of Calonectris borealis. Classification (NCBI taxonomy): domain Eukaryota; kingdom Metazoa; phylum Chordata; class Aves; order Procellariiformes; family Procellariidae; genus Calonectris; species Calonectris borealis. The sequence goes on from NC_134313.1 coordinate 136,300,239, forward strand.
GGTCTGTGGAAGAAAAGCTGAATTGTTCTTGTATGGGTCTATTGAGTTCTATCCTTTCCTATTCAAATAAAAAATCTATCTCACACCAGATACCAAATCTGCACATCCTCTGATTTCAAAATTTGAAGTTTCACATATATCGTAGATCCAAGATTTGTAAACGACCTCTTTCTTCCTGGTAAAACAAACCAGAAGTCTCAAACCATTGTCTTCTGCATTTTGAGTTGTTTGAAACTGTGGTTTAAATTTAGATTTTTTTTTTCAGGAGCTAGATCTATAATGTTTTAGTTAAAGGAATATTGAAAGCAGACCTTAAGAAGTAAACCTGAGGAGGAAAAATAATGTGTACTTAAACCTTGGAAGTATCCTTACAAAATAAATGTCACTAAAATATATAAAATGGCATACTTGTTTTTCTAACTACAATTTAAGAAATTAAATATCTATCTTTTATATCACAAGCCTTGGATAAATTCCAAAATACATTGAGAATTCTATCCAGAATTCCCCATTAGTTACGTAATTGTATTTATCAGAATATTTACTCCTTTGTTACTAGAACTTATCCCTTGCGTTTTTATAAGCACAAAGCAGAAACAACAGGTTGTGAGGGCTCATCACCTGCAGCAGTGACAGCTAAAATGAGCACAAATTTCACAAAGGGATTCGAAGTTCACATATTCCTGCACTGTGATCTCACACTGAGAAAGGAGAAAATGTACTCATTGTAGCTGTCACTACTTTTCAGCCTCTTCATGTTGCCTTTTTAATTTATCATTTACAGCAGTATTGGCCTAATAACAGCACCGCTTTTCTTTTTGGCAATTTTATAATGCCTTTACAGGATTCTTACTAGCTGCTCTTCTTCTGAAACAAGATTTTTATTTATTATAAAATAAGAAAACAAATGTCAGGTTAAGCCCAGATGAATATCAAAAATGGAAGTGTGTTGGTTATTTCATGCCAAATTATATGTCTGGTTGTGAAGTTCCAGTGCATCACTGGTACTAGAAATAGGCACATCCTCCATGATTTCAAGGAATTTAACCAAAATAAATTAAGAATTTGCCCCCCAGAGATGTGGCTGCATTATCATACTATTCTCTCAGATAGCTCTATCACAACATCACACATTCTTTCAAAACAATAGCTCGCCAAAGGTTTATACCTGTCTTGCTCTGACTGCCTTAAATCACTACAACAATGCTGGTGTTGGACTTTTAAGAAATCATTGTTTTTAACTACAGGCCATTTGCTGCAGTGAATCACTCGGCGACAGGGAGAGGTTTTGACAGGTTTTCTGAAGTAACCTTCAGAGATGAACTTGGAAGCCAGTTACTTCCGTTTAAGATGCTGTCCCGTTGTAAAAAACAAGGTTTTTAATGGACACATCTGTTGTTTCAAAGCATTTTCCCTGTGAGGTGTTTGTATATTATCCTCACTACTACATCCAGACCATGAAGTATAGCTCAATGAATAACTAACAGATGATTACATTTATGAGTAAAGACTACTCATAGCAGACAGCTACTTCCTACAGGTGACAAGCAATCTTCGGCTAGGGCTTCACCTGACTAGTCATTTTGGGACATGATCACAAGGGCTGGAGACTGATGAAATTATCCTGTCCAACATCAAACACAAAGTGGTTGTAAATCAGCTGGGGCTGTGGCAGGAGGAGAACAACTCATTCTTTATGCAGTACTGGCAGCTCTTTCACCTAGAAGCTACATTAAGAATCCTAACAATGTCATTAAGTGACCCCAGGAAGAACTTGGTAAGTTTTTATTATTGACATTCAAATGAATTTAGCATTCATTCAAAGGGGAAAAAAAATCCTATGAAACGCGAAGTTGCGTTATTGTAAAGCAGTAAAATGGTTTATTGGGGGGGGTCGGAGGGTACTGGGACAACACTCGCAAGATACATACATAAAATATGCCCGTTGTAACTCTCTGTTTGACCTTGTAGAGCCATGTAGGTGCTTAGCTGACAAACCATTATAATATCCCAATGGCTTGCTCCATAAAAAGAAAATGATAAAAGTCTGACCTCTGCAATATAACCTTCTCTTCCCGCAGAATAAATAATTGTTTTTCAAAACAAATGTAAGTTAAAAAGGCTGCATCTGCTGCTGATGACCTGACATAGACATGATGTAAAGAAACACATTTTAGGAAAGAATTTGGATGTTACTTTTAGAAAGGTTCAGATTAATAAATACATCCATACTTGTCCATATGCCTAGGAGCTTATTTCTGTAACTCCTGCTGATGCTACTAGAGACACGATATGTAAATCTGCCCACAAACAACAGAATGATTAAAAAAACTTTCTCTGTATAACTACATGGGGAAAAAAAATACCTTGCAGACATAAAATAGCTAACCAAATCTTCATTAGAGAAATATATTCTGAGGGGGAAAAAAATACCCACAAAGACAACTATCCAGGGTAGACAGAGATTCAGTAAAAACCATTGTTTTGATCTTTGCAAACACACACACCTGCTACACAAGAACATTTGAGCGGATCTGCATGACAGGAAAATGCACATTGTGATCAGCTCCTTGGTTTGGGAATGAGAATGAAAATGATGTTTGTACATTTGTGTATCCTTTAACTCCAGTAGCTAATTCCCCAGCTCCCTCCCCCCTTCCCTCTCCCACAGTCTTTTACCTATCTATCAACAAACAGACTTCAAAGTAATAAATGTTTCATCTCTGTTGGGTTTTGTTAGTGAACGTCACAAAACGCAGTGTCGGGATTATTTGTGGAGCATTTAGGGTATTAGATATTCAACACAGGTTACCTAAATTACTAATAAGGTGATTGTGAATTCAGTTTAGTAATGCAGACCTGTTTGGAGGACAGGGGGGCACATCTGACTTTTTAAGGGCTTTCATTTTGATGAGCAGAGTTACAGGCCTTGTTTTAGTGTTTATACATAGCTGTGTGCAAAATGGTTGCTCTATATAACATCCTGCAGCACATGGTATGTATATAGCGCACCCAATCCACGTATTTTATAAAAAGCTCCATTTCATAACACACTTCTCAACGCTCTTTCTCTCTAATGTCCTCTTGCCTCAATTCTCATAATAGAAAAATCCGTCTTCCCTGCTCCCCCCCGAAAAAAAATCCCCTCCTCACCAAGGCATTCCCAAACTTCTCTAAAGCATAAAAATACTGAAGAGGGAAAAAAAGATGCCGTTCAGGGGAAGACATCAAGGGAAAGAAATGAATGGATGGAACAATAATACTCCAATATGCCAAAGAAATATATTTTCCAAGTGCTTTACTTGATGGCTATTTCTGTGCTCTCTCTCGGCAGTGCTCCTTCAGCGCTTACACTTTAATTGCCCTGTACTTTGTTCGCAGAAGGTATGTATTGGCTGGCCGCCAGTGTTGGCTAAGGTTCGTCTTGTCACTACAGTGTCTAACAGCGTGTACAGAACAATATCCCAATTAGATCCCTAAGTGCTGGAAACATGATACACCGCTGTTATGTCTCTCTGGGACCGAGAGGTAGGAAGTTTTGAAAAACAGATTAACCGTGAATATTCATTCTGATCTCTTGCAAGGTAACAGTAAAAGCCTTGACAAAAATATTTTTTTAATATTATAAATCATGGCGATGATCCTGCATTAGCGCTTCTAGTGTGGATTAGAGGAGACTGAGTTTAGTACCCCCCTATGTAGACCTACATCATTAACAGACCTATGTCATTTTATCTTTCAAAAGATCGTGGGTTAAAATTAAAATTGCAATCCCATCAGCATTTTTCCTGAAGATTCCCCGTCACATTTTTAGCAAAGGGATCTATTTTATCCCTCACTATACAAATCCCTCCTACAGGCCTTGCGGTTATTTCAAGGGAAAAAAGTTTAAAGATCTGCTCCATTAAATTATTGTTGAAGTGCATTCTCCAAAGTGCCATGAGAACCGGGGAACCCTTCTCAGTAAAACATAAGGAATGGAGAACACTGAATATTGTGAGGAATTTGACTTGGAGAATTTCCTTCTGTCCTCCTTTTTTTTTTTTTTTAATTCTGCTATGAAAATGACTAAACAGTTACATTAATCCTTCCAGAGTCAGTTCTGATCTTCACTGTAGCATCTTGTCTGTTCCAAACAGTCACTTTTCCTTTCATTTTTAAGAAAAAAAAAATCTTAGAAGTGGAAAATAATTTAGGTTCCTCACATTTTCATTGCTAAAACTCACATTTCCAACTTTGTTGTATCTTTAAAAATGCACTGATCTGAACACTTTTGTAAGCCTATTTGAAAAGTAAAGTGAATTGGATATCCTGCATCCTTCCCAACTTGCTCATGGCATCTCAGGAATAGACATTGACAGGACAACAATAATTTAACTGCTGGGGCCTACATTTCCCCAGGAGAATTTGGGGCTTGTGAATAGCAAAAGACAAAGTCATTCTCTAATGTGGGATCCTATGGATGCGTAAAAGGGCTGGAGCCCCACAGACTTACTTGCACTTCCTATTCAGTGTTCCCATCTACATCAAGGTCTTTCACCGCAGAGGATTCATATAAAAGTGCCAGATGTCTGAAGCATAAACAGTTTTCTAGTTCCCAACTAATTTTTTAATCTCTCATATGAACCCTAAAACTCCTGGGCTACACTCATCCCTTGCTTTACGTGTGGAAATCTCATAGATGCGGTAAGCACTAACATCGTAAGGGGGATGTGGACCACAAAACTCTTCTCCTGTGAAGCAGGCTGAGCAAAGCAGACACAACATGGTCTCACTGGGAGGATACATGAGGGACCTTTGCCTTGAATTAATTTTTGTGGCTGTGAAACAAGAGAGGCCAAGGAATTTCTTTAACTTGCATGACTCTTATCAACCTGATAGTATTAAACTCCAAGACACAAGTATACTTATTTCTGCACCTTCCTGTCCACCAATATTATTTACAAACTAAGTGCACGTAGGCTTAAAAGGTTAACATGGAAAGGGAAGCCAAAAGTGTTACCCTAGACTAATGCCAGGAAGCTGACTTTACCCCGGGAGCTGCCTACAGAGATGGAGGGAAGAGGGAAGCCCTCCAGCCTCTCATCCCTGTCCCACACAGCAAGAGTGTGGAGTATTTGTCCACCGTGAAGTATCTCTTCACCCCTTCACTCCCTGCATGAGCTCCAGACAGACAATGGTGGGGCAGCTGAGGCCACTCACTGTGGAGCTGCTGCCTCTTATTTACCTTCTCTGCTCCTTTCCACCCTGTCTGCTGCCCGCTCATGCCCAACACAGAAGAGGCAAAAGGGTCTTGCCATTTCTGTGCAACCCCTAGGGCGGTACTCACTTTGATGTCAAGGTGTGATCCACATTTTGGTGGATACATGTGAGGCCTTTATCCATCCAAGTTATCCCTGCCCCATCCTCAGTGCCACCTGCACTGGGGTTTCTTCAAGGCCCTGCTAAATTCGTTTTCTGCTGTTGCTTTGCAATTTCCATAATTCCTGTAACTCTCAAAGTCCCATAATCTCCTTGCAGACACCTCCTCCCCATTCGAAATAACCCCAATGCTGCTGCATCCAACTTGCAGCCAGTGGAACAGGATTTGCCTCAAGGAAAGATTTGGTTGTAGCATTTATAAGAAAAAGATACTTAAAACCAGCACGAATATGAAAATGAAAGGTTAGGTGGCATATATCTTAAATTTTCATAATAGGTAAAAGTGCATGATATCATAGAAAATTCACCCACATTAATCTGGTTGAGCTCTAGATAATAACTGGGTATGCACAACCTGTCTATGTGGGCCCACTAATCTTTAAGGAGATTCAATTGGTTATAATTAAAGGTTTCAACCAAAATACTAAAAAGAAAGATACAAACTGTCTATCCCCAAAAGAAGCTAGACTGCGGCAGTGTAAACTACTGCTTATTTTACTGCTTATTTTAATTTGGTAGTGAAGAAGAAATACATAGATTTAACATTAATTCTTAATCTTAACTTAAAAATTTGTCATTTGCCATGTAGCCTATCTTTTTTTTCCTCATTTACAGGCATAAGATTATATTGTAATTTAATGTGTGCAATATTATTGTTTTATTATTCAAATAGCAGTCCTAGATGTTTAGAACAGTCTGCTTTGCACACAGGTTAAGCTGTTTAGTTGAGTTTACCATAAAGTTGAAGTGTGATTTAATATTTTGAGCCATTCATTTGATGCGGTACCTTAAATTATTGTTCACTTCTGTAGCTGTTACGATTCCAAGGAATAAAATCTTCCAGTTAGTTGAAAATTAAGTCAGCCAAATAAAAAGAGTAGTAATGATCTTAGACCTGAAAAAATGGGATTTCTTAAAGTTTTCTGAAGTGCAACTCAGTTTTTAATATAACTCTGAATAGTTTGCATGTTGAAGGCAAACAGTGAAGTCAAGATCAAATAAAAAATAATAGATTCTTGTAGTATCTTAATACTCTAGGCAACTTTTCCTTCTTTTAGTGTATCACATTTTTCCTACTTTGAATGAATGAATTTCTGTGTTGTAAAAGATTTATACAAGCAACAAGGAAAATGATCTAAAACTACAATATTTCAAGAAGAGTTTGAAAGATTAAAAGATTATTAAAATTTAATCCAGAAAGATTAAAAATCTGCACGTGTTGGACCCATTAAAATCAAGCCTGCATGTGGGATTGTAACTGATCACACAAAGCAAACAAGAAAGTGTAATTTTCATACACACAAGTTTTAATGTATTCAACATAAAATATTTTTATAGCTAAAGGTTATTTTAACTGTATGATCTGTCTGTACTAGTAACCTTTTTCTACTATTGCAGTAAAAATCAAAAACTTTTCAAATAGAAATGTGGATTGAATCCTGGCTCAAATGAAGTCAAGAATAAATTTCCACTAGCTACTGACTAGTGGAGTTTCCACTAGCTAGAAAGAAAAATTTCTCCTGACTGGCTTTTAATTTTTTGTTTCTGTCATCAATCTGAATTGCTCACTTTCAAGACTTTCTTTTCCCCCTCCCCCCTGTAAATTAAGTAAATACACAATATTAACCTAGTAAACTATACATTACAATAACATCTTGTATTTTCTTGCAATAGAATTATTGAAAAATAATTGTGATAGTTACTAGCCATTTGGCAAATTGCTTCAGTAACTCGAACCTTAGTGATAAGAAAGAAAAAAAATGAAAACCTGGATTATTTATTTATATATTACATACTCCAGTACTAGAAAGAGCCTTGCTTTGTGGTAGCATATGGATGTATCTGGCAATGAGACCTGTCTTCCAGAAGGACCATTATCTCATTCGCTGTAGCATAGAGCTGACAGTCCAGAATTGGGAAAGAAAGATCTTATTTTGGTGGTTCACTTGCAGCTAGATCTTCCCAACGGTGACATAAACTTACATAGCTGGTCTGATCGGGCTTACACAGTCCCACCTTTGTCTCTGTTGATGAGGAGCAGCTGAACCATTAGCTTGCACACATGAATGGCCATTAGCTCAATATTTCATCTATTTTCAAAGGAGAATGTAGACCCTACCAGCATTTGTGCTTATTTTTATCTAGCCCAGGGAAAGAAAAATGCTCATGGCACATGTCCAAAAGGTAAAGAGATCAGAGGGATGAGCACTTCAGCACTATGATAAAATCCTGAATTAAGAAAGCAGAAATAACCAAGGCTTTCCAGAAGTAGAACAACCTGAGTATCTTAATTAGTGTGTGCCCTAGTGCTGCATTACTTGTACAAAGGAAAGGATTCAAATGTACGAATCCCTCCTGATGTTGATTGGCATTAAAGCTTTTCCTGTCGTTTTTGTGCTGGTTTTGGCTGGGATAGAGTTAATTTTCTTCACAGTAGCTAGTATGGGGCTGTGTTTTGGATTTGTGCTGGAAACAGTGTGGATAACACAGGGATGTTTTCGTTACTGCTGAGCAGGGCTAACACAGAGTCAAGGCCTTTTTGGCTTCTCACCCCACCCCACCAGCGAGTAGGATAGGAGGGGACAAGCTGGGAGGGGACACAGCCAGGACACCTGACCCCAACTGACCAAAGGGATATTCCATACCATATGATGTCATGCTCAGCATATAAAATTGGGGGAAGTTTGGAGGGGGGCCGCTGCTCAGGGACTGGCTAGGCATCAGTTGGTGGGTCACTTGTCTGTCTTGGGTTTTATTTCTCTCTTTTTGTTATTTTCCTTTTCATTACATCATCATCATCACCATCATCATCAATCATCATCATCATCATCATCATCATCATCATTATTATATTTCAATTATTAAACTGTTCTTATCTCAACCCATGAGTTTTCTCACTTTTACCCTTCCAATTCTCTTCCCCCCATCCCGCTGTGGGGGAGTGAGCGAGCGGCTATCTGGTGCTTAGTTGCCATCCGGGGTTAAACCATAACAGTATTATAAAAATTTCACCCATGCTCTCTAGAAGACCTATTTCTCTTGCCTCCACTCTCAGTTCCCAGAAGCCTGACTGCTATGAATAATAGAATCATAGAATATCTCGAGTTGGAAGGGACCCATAAGGATCATCAAGTCCAACTCCCTGCTCCTTGCAGGACTAACACTAAACCATATGACAAAGAGCATCATCCAGACTTTCCTTGAACTCTGACAGGCTTGGTGCCATGGCCACTTCCCTGGGGAGCCTGTTCCAGTGACCAACCACCCTCTCAGTGAAGAATCTTTTTCTAATGTCCAACCTGAACTTCTCCTGATGCAGCTTCATACCATTTCCATGTGTCCTATCGTTGGTCACCAGAGAGAGGAGATCAGCACCTCCCCGTCTGCTGCCCCTCTTGAGGAAGTTGTAGGCTGTGATGAGGTCACCCCTCAGCCTTCTCTTCTCCAAGCTGAACAAACCAAGTGACTTCAGCTGCTCCTTGCATGATTCTGGCTTGGGTAGGGGCGCTGTTACCTAACCATATCCCACACCAGCTGCCTGGAACATGAATGGATCATTCCCGAAGACCCTGTAGCAATTTGGTTGCTGATATTCATTGACTTGTGTGAGGTTACATTGCTCTTTCCCATCTTGATTAATCTCAATCTAGCAAAAAATACTACACTTCAGCTCTCCTCCTTATTGCCCTCCCCCCTGCCCCTTACTTAAAGACAAATGTAACTTTATTTCATTAAAAAAGGTAGAAAGATTCTTGAAGAACTTTAATTGGCGTAAATGCAGCTCAACAAAAGCTCACCCACTTCTAATTGGGCAATACAGAGTTTGCCTCCTTCTTGCATATACCAACCAGGTTTATGGTCCTGTCCCTCCTCCTCCCCTATTTCCATAATGAAAACTTCAAAACAATTTGTTGTTGTGTAGACAGTGGAGGAAGAAGAAAAGAAAGAGGGGGGGGGGGAGAGAAAGACAAAAAGAGAAGTAGAAGTAGTAGTGTTAGTCTTCACACCTGTCGTCTTTAAGTTATCTCTGTTTTCGTGATTCCTGAAAGCTTACATTTTGTGAAGTTTTCATTTTATTTTAGATAACAGTCCCCAGAATGGCAAACCCAGTGAGTAAGAGAAAAAAATCATTCATGTACAATAATAAATGGATTTCTGCCAATGACAGGTCATGATACAGAAAAAAAAATCTGTGATGACCCTCTTTCCTCTGCTCTCATTTATCTCCTACTGGTGTCCACTGATAGATTTCTGCTGTATGATTTATTGCAGAAAAACACCACCTAGAAATGGGCTTTTGATAAAATTGTTCAAGGATTCCTGGACAATAAATCCTAATCTTTACATGCATGCTGCAAGATGTTTCACCTTTCTTATGCTATAAATAATATATGCCAAATGTGATAATAAATCCATACATCTAAGCACTATCTCTGTAGTTTAAGAAATAAAATTACAATATGTAAGCCTGATGTTAATAGCAGCTATATAATGCTGGGAATATTGATGGCAATATTTGTTTATTTGAGATCCAAATTTCCAGCACTGTGTTGCACTGAAATGTCATTGCTTTTATCAGCCTGAATGGTTATGTTGTGTAAGGAAATCTGTGATAAACACAACAGACACTAGCTGGCTTGAATCAACAAAGATGCTCCTGTAGGTCTGCCAAGAACCTTGCTGAGGAAATCAACTGAAATTTTCAGGTCTAGTCTATGCAAAGACCTCTCTTCATAATTAATCATCTACAGTAGGAAGTGTGTGATAGCATCTGTCACCTCCCTATGACCCTACAACAGTTACAGTGGGGTTAAATATGCACAAGCCCAGCATTTAAAGCTCTCTACAAACCATAGGCTCAAGGTCAGGATCTGGGTTAATTTTACTCGAGACTGGGAATGAAGTATAACTTCTGGCTAGAGCATATTTGCTATGGTAATGGGTCTAAGCCCAAAGACTCACTTTAATTACTGAGTCCTGTACAAGCTATAAAATATTGCAAGCATCTTTCCCTTCATGCATCCAGACAAAACAAGCAAGCCTTTATTTAGAATATGAAAACAGGCAAATCAACTATTTGCAGTCAGAGCTGACCATTTGTGATGTGGAAAAGGAGAAGCTATATCAGAAAAATAAGAATAACAATGATTGTAAGAGACAGAGGCAAAAGGTGATATGAGTGAATGACAAAGAAAACAAAACAGCTTAGTGAAATATACTGCTCTTAACTATTGTTTCTGTAGAGGCAAAACCTTTTTTTTTTTGTTAAGAGTCTGATGCAGTCAATTTTGACCGATTTTTCTGCGTTATTTTTGAAAAAAATTGAGCATTGCAAAACTTGGCTGCTTTTTTATTTCCTGACTAAAGGAAATAAAGTGTCTGCCATGCACCTGTGCAAAAGAGAGAATGTTACCACAGTGTTTTCCATACATAATGACTTGTAGAGGATTTTCTGATAACATCTGTGAAAGAGGAATGTATTCTACCTAGGAAAATTGAGAGTGCTAAGTTTGGCCACTGAAACTTAAAAGACAATAATACAGAAATACTGAAGGAAAAAGAGTGGAAAGGAAAGTGCAAGGAAAAAAATCCTTTAATTGGAAGGGGCCAAACCCACATAAACAGTGTGTTTGATTTCAGCTGTGTCCTCTGATCTATACTGAAGGTCAAAGAAGGAAATGCCACAGAAGTTATGATTATGTGAAATGAAGTGAAAAACAATGATTTCGCATAATAAACACTTCCCGCAACTAGAGAATGTTCTGCTCACTGAAATTGTCTCCCAGGTGTCTGCCTGTCTTCAGGACACATGGATAATCCCAGGCTGAAATGACAGCGAGGCATGTTATTTTTAGAAATACATGACTAATGTTGGTTTATATGAAAGGAAACTCACCTCACCCCTCTAAAATACAGCAGAAACCTCTCCCTTCTGGTTTGCCTGAGTCAAAACATCAACTTTCCACCTTCAATTCCTGGATTTGAATTTCAGTCAACCATAAAAACCTATACGATTTTCTTGATAAATTCCTCTGTCCTCTCAGATGCAAGACAGACTAAACTACTCCTATACTTGAACCATGTCCTAAAGGGCACTTATTTCTCTTCGGGCAACAACTCTAACAATCCTGAAAGGAAAAGCTTCTGACAAAGCATTATAGGCCATCAAACCACTGTTGTCATGTTGCTGCGCTTGCAGTTTATGAAACCATTGAGCTCAATTTCTTGTTTTTACAAATGGACCTCAGATTCAGTCTGGGTTCAAATCTGTTTTCTCAGATCAGATATTCTGCCCTCCTCCATGCCAGAATTCTTAATTTTTTTTTTTTTTTTGGCAGTTGCTTTCTGAATATATAACAAGACCATTGATTTATTAGATTTCTTCTTACCTCTCTGTAAGGAATTTCCTTACCCTTATTTTTTTCTGCCATTTGAGTAAATTTGTATCTATTTTAAAAGAAAAAACTAAAATTAAAAAGAATGTGGGTAGAGATGGCTGAGCACAAATTCAGAGAATGTGTTTTAATAAAATAAAATCTTCAAATTCAGAATAATATTCTGTATATTCTCCAAGAAAACACATATAAATCGTACTATAATGAGGCATAAGGCTGATTAAAATCCTCCACAACAAAAAGGAGTTCCTCTGAAAGGTCCGAGCTGAAAATTTTCTCAAGTCTGCTGAAATGTATGTGTGGGAAGTGATCGGTCTCCTTATTTTGCTAGAAGTCAGGTCATGTGGAAGTGAAGAAAATCCTCGCTCTCCTCCTTGCCTTGGGAGCTCCTTCATGAATGCACTCAATGTTCTGACCTGAAAGTGCCAGAAAAGCAGTACGAAGGTGAGCACAGCCGCCGTAACACCACATCCTTCACCAGCATCACCCAGCTTGCCCAGTTCTCTTCACTTCAGCAACTCCAGCCTGAAATACCTATAGGTGTGCTTCAAGCACCATTAGCAGCTGGTACCTAGTACATCCCATCTCCGTGTGGAGGGTGTAAGGCCATATCTGCTTCATCCTCCCCAGGGAGCTGAACAAAACTTCTGTATTTTTAGTTTCCTTATCTCCATGGATGGTAGGGAGATATTTACTCATTCTGCATCAGTCTATGGTTTATTTTTAAATCCAAAGGTGTTGCTATCTGATTAACAGATTTTTGTGCGTGGATGGTACTCTTGAGCCTGCTCATAATAATGCTGGTGCCTTGCAAAAGCAGCACAATTACTATAGCCATTTTGTTCTCCTTAGCTTCATTTGTCTTATTTATGTATAAAACATTTTTCAAGGTTCTTTGAAAAAATACGGATTGCAAATACATATAAACCAAAATAGCCCAAAAGTTTGGTTGAAGCAAAACTGTGAACTGAACTCAAAGATTTCTGGGAAACGCCTGTTTTCCCTGAAAGTTGAGCAATTTGTTTTTGGAAAATAGAAAACTGGAACATGTGAAACTGTTTGGCCTAGTTTTCAAAGATTAGTATTAAAAAATGCATTTTGGTTTTAGTATTTTTATTGTTTTTTTCAAGAAAAAATAAAGCTTAAAGTTTTCTCTGTTTTTTTAAGAAAATTCAGAAATCACTTGACAAATATCTACTACTGCTTAAGCTTTTAGCACATTGTGTTATGTAACTATAATTATATTAATTCTTATAACAGAAATTTCTTGAAGATTTGCAGCTGGATAACATGACAAATTTATCAAAGAATATATTTTAAAACTTGAGTATATATCAAGAAAAATTTTTTTCAAAGAATTTTTTCTATTTCAGTGATCAGTTCCATTGAGAATTGCTAATAAATTGTACATCCACACAGGCATAAGCTCATTGGAAGTAAATACTACCTTGTATGACCATCGTAATTTTTTATTAAAATAGATTGTGATTCATTGAATTAATAATTAAAAATGGAAACCATCTCTTTCCTACTCTTCACCAGACTGGGCTACTATAGGAATTTTATTTAAAATAATTTTGGCTGAGAAGTAGAGAGTACCTTTTGAAGACAGTGATACTAAACACAATAAACTGTTCCAAAAATTAATTTGTTCTCCATTCTGCAGGCAAGAGCAAAGTGGTGCAGGATAGCAAAAAAAGAAGAAGAGTAAAAGGAAGAAACCTCTCCTGTCAATGACTGGTTCAAATCCTGGCTCAGGTACATCTGAGATAATTTATGGGAGCATAATGATCTGCATCAGGAATCTCAAGCTCAACCTGCCGCATGACTGAGCTAGTTTCTATAAAGAACCTAGCAAGCTGGCGCCACGGCAAATGAAGAAAATGAGTTTAATCACTTTACAAGCTTTCTGCTTGTGGTCTTTCGGCTATATCTGAATGAAACATAGGAAGAAAATAGTCACAAAAAAGTATGCTGGATGCCTCTGTAGTTGATGATTGTTGGGATTTGGGGGGAAGGAGGGGAATTAGTGCACCTAAGGGGATGTCAGACAAGTGAAAACAAGGATGTTTTACAAGCAATACACTGGAAGTCTGGGGGAACACAATGGGAATGATGTGAAAGCAATTAAATGTCTGTCCCCTAGAACAGAGCCAGGCAACTCTGGGGATAAGGGCATGACAAGTGGGTAAGTAGTGGAACTGGTGGCAAAGGCAACTTCCAAAGCAAGGTATTCACATGATCAGAAAAGATGTATCTGGCTGTACATGCAATATTTCTAAATAATATTCTTCCCCGACTCCACCGGAACTGTAGCCATCGATCTGCAAAACAGCAATGATTAAAAACCCATCCAGCAAGATCTGTTTTAATGTTACATAGCAGGACTGCAATTCTGTGCTCCGAAACAGCTTTGCAGACACAACTATGTGGTGATTCAGATCAGGTCAGGGTGAATCAGAACGGTTAGAGATCTTAGGCTTAGAAGGGAGTTATAAAGAGAAGGAACATGATTTTGAAAAGGAATGCAGGATATTAATTTGGAATTACTTTGTGATATGGTTTTGAAAAAAGCCGTAACTTTGGAAACATTTCTGAGGTAGACATAAGCAGAGAAAGAACTAGACCTTTCTTTGTTGCTCTCTTTCATATAGAGCTTAAAATTTAAGGAACAAAACTTTAACAATAACCAATGTGTCTGTAGCTTAATGAGTGCAGACATTAAATCAACAAGATTTTATTTTTTAACTTCTTGACAGTGCATTCTTTGGCCTGTTAACACAAATGTGTGCAATCAGGAGCTAACTCATGCTAAGGCTCTCAGAGCCCAGAAAGCTGCATCAGATTCAAGGTCAGTAATGGCCGACAAGAAGCAAGGCTTTGTTCCTCCCAGAATGATTAAAAAGGCTATCTTCCCCATTTATCCTACTTTTTTCAAGTGACCAGAATATTTTAATTTTCTAAGCAAATACTTGATAAATGTTTTTTTAATTAAAAAAATAAGAAGAAAACAGGACAGAAAAGCTGCTACATTGTGATTCCTTCATTGTCACAATATTGAGGCACAAACAGCTTTCATTTTTCATCAACATCCACAAAAGAATAGAATACTTGAATGGCTGCATTGCTTCTGACACTGCAGCCTACACTGCATTGCATCAGCATTGATGGACACATCAAGACAGAGAGGAAAAATAAAGAGGCAGAACTAGATGGCTTAATAGGGTTTTCTGACATCTTTTGTGGTGGAAATATCTCTGTGGATACTGGTGTCGTTATTAACATCTAGTGCTACTGGCCATATTCACAAAAACATTTACAGTAAAGTCAACAGGCTGAATTTATGGTTGAGATAACTCCATAGTAGTCAACACAAACAGGAATTGATCTGATGATTGAATAAACATTGCAGAGTCAAGACCTAGATTTCCAAACATATAGGTATGGCATGGGGAAAATTGTCACTTGTTTTACTGAGACTTTGGATGTCATTGCTTTCATCTGTTTATGTAACTGTGTATATAGATTCACCATACGTACTATTCAACACATATATCCCATACACTGCAAGGCCAGGGTATCCCAGTCCACCTGGAACATGATGCTTTTGGTAGACCCAGGACTCCCCAGCAGTCCCCAGGAGCTCAGCCAAAGGTCTGTTTCTAAGAGCTCAACCAGATGAGGCACTTGATGCCAAAGAAGACATCATCAGAAAAAGTGTCTGTTCTCAGGAGACTGCAATGTCTGTGGTCTGAACCTGAACCTTCAAACAGACGAATGGAGTCACTTGCCTCTTTCACAACATCTGACTCTCAAACTCACTTGGCATTTGATCATGTCGAAACCTAGCGAGCAAGGTCATGCTACCACCAGCTTTCTATCATCAGCCCTCAAATCAATTAGCAACTTTTCTCTTCTGTACTCTATGATTAAAAAACTGTGAAAAAAGTGCACATTTTTTGCCCCGAGGGAGTGGTGTGAATAATGAGGGAGAGCAATTCAGGAGAGAGAGAATGAGTCAAACCCTGGGTGGACAGAGGCTCTCTGATTCCTCTTTGATGGCCTGGAGATTTTAGTAGACCTTATCCTATTTTTTTCCAGTATTTAATCTCCAGAATTCCACTGTCTTCACTGAGTTAGTTAATGTACATACATGTCACATACCTGCAAGTCTTAGAAACTCATATGTATACTGTAATGTATTTGGACTTTAAAGATTTTTGAGTGCCACATGAGCACATTTGAGAACACGATTTAAAGTAATTGTCATTGATAAAAACACATTGGATAAATAAAAATAAAAATTAATTGTTGCATTTGAAAGTTTTTAATGGGGTATAATTATGTATATCTGACCAGGCTTGAAAATATACTTTAGATTTCCCACTTAAATAACAAAGATGTAAAATGTGTCACAAAAAATATCACTTTATACAATTGCCAGGATTGAGAAAGATTAAATTATCATGGTTTCAGGTATATAATCCACAGGTTGTCTTAAAAAAAAGTAAGAATTTTTTGCATGCTCAGGTTGTGCATGAGGGAGTTTACCCCAGAGTCAGCTGTACCTTAATAGCTTCCCTATCTCCATCTCTAGTAATGTCACCTCTCTCCTCAACAGCCCTGTAGCTTCTATCACTTCCTTCTTTCCCACCTCAGTCTTTCAATTTTGTGAGTTTATGATGCTATTTTTAAATGCATAAGGACTATCTAATGGGAAAATCGTACATGGGAAAATAAGAAATTTGGATCCTAATGTACCCTGTTACACCCACAAATGAAATATAGAAAAATACATTAAAATAAATAAATAACTTTCTTTTGAGACCACAGCAAAGAAAGTTTTTTTAATAGGAAACATTAACCAGAGCTGGTTTGCAGTTTCAGAGAGCTCTGTGTGTGGAGCAATAACATCACTTATCAGGCAACTGGAAGTCCTACAGAGGAGCTGAAAGGTAACATGGATGTAACATGGCAACACAAGCGTAGAAGTTACATGTGTTTTCCTATTTGGCAGAAGTGCAGAGATGACCACACCAGGATGCCTACTATCATCCTCTATCTCCTCTTCGTCATCATCCTCATGAGCGTTTCCTGTTCAGCCCACAAGTTAATTTCAAATTTGCTGCTCTTACACATCCCTACCTCTCCTGACTACGTGGCAAGTCCTCTTTTCAATCTCTGGATTGCATCCTGAAGATATGAAAGGTTTTCATGGTTTTAAAAAGTGACCAGACAAATTAATGGAGGAAAAACTCATTCCACAAGGACACTGCTTGTGGTAGGCGGTGCCTCCCACCAGAGGCTGGGAGGATATTCTGCAAAGACCTCACTGTATGATTGCCTTGTTCTCACATGACTCCATGGACAACAGCCCTCCATTGAGTTGGAGACAAGATGTGAGGTTAGGCGGATATCTTTGATGTAATCTGGTACAGACATTTCATGCTCTGATCTCACCTCTGCTGTCATGTGGGAAAACAACAAACTCTCTGCCTTTGACGGCTCAGGGATGTCAACAGCTTGCTTGCTGGCAGAGAAACATGGGAAAAGAAAGAACACATAGCAGTCCACTACGGGGCATAAATAAAATATTTCTCTAATAGTCTGGCTCTCATTGTCAGCATCTGATTTAATAATAAAGAAAGATTTTTCTTTACTCAAGTTTGGCACTGGGGGCAAGATTCTGCATGATAACGGCAGTCTAGTAGGTGCTCAGTCCATCCTTATATTGTATATTTCTATACAACTACATATGTAGCTTTTAAAGCAAACCTATATAAGCAAGTTAATATTTGTGTGGGATACTGATAATTGACTTAAACAAGAGGCTTAATTTTTCAATATAATACCATTATGCTATAAGCTTTGTTGTGAAAATTAGGATTTGTACCATTTCTTCAAATCACAACTGACTTTTCCACCTCTGATCTGTAGTGTATTTCAGTGATTCAGTCTAAATACACAAAAAAGGTAACTAAAAATATAGCAAGGCTTGACTAATAATCGATTTGCAGACTTCTAAGAGCTGTCATGACTTGTCAGCCTTAGAAAAGCAGGTAAAAATTAGTTTTCCACCACTAAACAGAGTCACAAATAGCAGTGGTTTCCTTGGAGACTTAGCAGCAGTTCTCAAAACACTGTACTTGCAGGAAAAGAGTGATTTATAAAGATACATTCCCTGTCCAAACTTTAATTAATCTCCTTTCTTAATAACATACACCCACATCAACTATGTGTATTTGGTGCTTATCTCAATACACCCTACTCCTAAGTCCTCTTTCATGGTACATACATAATATATAATGTAAATATATAACTTGCAAGGATTTTTTCTGTATTGATTATAATGTGCAAAAATAATAATTCTATGGAAAAGTATTTATGAGTTTTTTTAAAATACATATTTTCCTTAATTGTCTACAATGAGAAAAGTAGCTATCAGTTCAGGAGTTCTAAGGTTTCTGACCTAAAAAACACATTGCAGGTGAAAAGAGCATTATTGTCTCTTAAGCAAACATCATGAAAATAAAACCTTGAATTCTCCCTTGAAGACAGAAATGACAAAAAGGCAACACAAACTGACAGGAAGAACATTTCATCTCATCGATCCTCAAGGTGAGCTGTCCGCAGGCTGGTGAGTGAAACACAAGTTTTTGTCACGTATGTCAGTGGGTGCATGCAGTCCTGCCTTCAAGTGCTGCTCCCTGTCTCCTGCTCCATATGGTGGAGAACAACCGTTGAGTTCTGGTTTTGTCATCTACCACCATTTCACAGCTCATCTACCTACTTTAAACTCCAGAGACATAGTAGAAAGCCACATCATAAGTGGTTCTGCAGTTTCTAAAAAGAATGCTTATATTCTTTGTAAAAAAGTGTTTGGGCATATCTATGTGTATATCTACCTATAGCTATCTGATAATTATATATGAGAAAAGCATAACACATTATCTATAGATAAACATATTCAGAGTCAAGGAGCGATCAACGCAATACTAAAAATATTCCAATTACTTTGTCTCATTATAACTGAAAAGTTAATCATTGCAAAGTGTCCTCAACAACTGAAGTAAAATGCAACTAAGACATTCCAGCTTGGTAAGAAACTTCTTTCTTGATATTGCAACTGAAATAATTCAGCTCTCATATACTGAGCGTCAGGAATTTTTGAGGACGGCAAAAGGCATTTTTTAAGAAGATGAGCTAATTAAACAGAGTGCTGATTAAACTTGTAAGGCTGCACCACTAATCATTCAAAAGTTCTGACATTTCAGAGCTAGAATTACACATTTGTAAGTCACAATATACTCAAGGAAAATGTTTCATACCCAGAAGACAAGATCATCCAACAAATGACCTAGAAAGGAGAAAACAGAACTTGCTGTTAGTGGGAGTTTAGTTCCTTGCTGTATGACAATTAAACAACATACAACATAATAGCCTTAATTTGGTCTGCCATGGACATCATAGTCCAGGGATTCATTTTACATCTATTATGTGTACGAACCATTTCAGGCTTGCCCTTTAACACTATGCGAGAGTGTATATGTTCATCCCATGAGAAATCTTAGCTTGAAATTACATTCATTTCATTATTCCATGAAGATTTCATCCATGTTACCTCTCATCTTTTTAGACTGTTAAATTTTTGTTTACACATCAAGCATGTGTACATACATATTTGTGTGTGTACATACACTTTCTCCAGTTCGTTGTTGTCATTTTCAGCTTCTTCTGCTGTCTTTCCTATTACTGAACACAGTGTGCAAGATTCTGTGCAGCACTTGCTTATTAGTTGATTTGGACTCTTATCGAATCTTGTGTTGCCATTTATGTCTGATCATAACCAAACTTGTAACTAAAATAGCAGAATACTGGGTTTCTTTCAATCTCAGTATACACAGCGGTAGGCCCAAACTGAAATCTCTAATCTACGTTGCTCTGACTTTGTAAAGAGTTCACATTCAGATCAATAGAGCTGAACTCAATCCAATAATTTCCTTTAAGGGGCAAAGCAGTTCTGCTTTTTGGGTCCAGTTTTAATGAAGGCACTTTTCACCAGCACAGCTCCTGAATCTTAGATGGTAACCTAATCATCTAAGACAAACCCAATACTTTTTGAAGATTTTGACAGTAGCTAGCCAGACCCACAACATACTTGGTTTTCAAAATCAAAAGTTAGCCTAAAGTCTAACCTACTTTATAAACTGCAAGCCTGATTCTCATGGGTCTCAAACTATCTTTCTAGTCTTGGGTCGTCTTTCAGTGATGTCCAGTAAAATCTACACCCTCCTTCCTCTCCTGAAGTGGCCTCTTCATTCTACCGTGGTGCAGATGGGATTGTCTATAAATAATAATCCACCCCTTACTGTATATTTTTACATACAAGTTACTGCTACAGTGCCATAGTGGGTTCACATTTTGTCATACTTGATCTATTCTGATTCCATTTGTTGATTTTCCAGAGGTAAAACTCTTTCCTCTGTGCTTCATTTTTTCACTTACATGACAATGTAACTTCAAATATGTCTCCTCTGCCCTATATACTTATTATGTGTTATACTTAGGTCAGCTTTCCATGTACAGCGAGCAGATCTTCTGCCGTGTTGTTTCTATCAACTCTTCTGCTTCCACAACGTACATATTAAATTTTTACTGCTGCACACATATATCAGAGAATTCAAAAACAACAATGCCAGGGAGTTGAGGGTGTAAAATCTTTGCCTTAAATCAAGTGGTTTCAGTAACCCATAGAGCAGCCACCTTTTGAAATGCCTCACATAGAAGCCACGTAAGTGCCTTTTGAAGTGAATGATGCTTACGGAGGCATGAAGCCATGCAGTGATACATATGAAGAGATGGTGGAAGGTGGCTCAGGCAGGGAATCAGCCTGCCTTCTGCCACAGCAAGCAGAATGTCTCACATTGGTCAGAGAGCACTGAAATCTCCATGTGCCTGCGGCTTCTGAAGCCGTCATGGCCCAGAATTTTCCATGGCATTTCAGCACACCCTGTTTTAGTATTTTTTTTCTTTTTAGTATGTTTTTGCACCACTTCTGCTCTTTAAGATATTGTCGTGGTTTAACCTGGCAGGCAGCCAAATACCACACAGCCGCTCACTCACTCCCCCCACCCCCAGCGGGACGGGGAGAGAATCGGAAGGGTAAGAGTGAGAAAAACTCGTGAGTTGAGATAAAGACAGTTTAACAGAACAGAAAAAAGGGAAAATAATAATGATGATGATAAAATATACAAAATGAGTGATGCACAATGCAATTGCTCACCACCCGCACTGACCGATAACCAAGTAGCGATCGCTACTTCCTGGATCACGCCTACTATTCATATACTGAGCATGACGTCACATGGTATGGAATACCCCATTAGCCAGCTGGACTGGCTGTCCTGATTATGTTCCCTCCCATCTTGTGTACCTAGCTCAGTCAGTAGGCACGGGAGCTGTCCTTGGACTAGGAGGGCACTTAGCAACAACTGAAAACATCAGTGTGTTATCAACATTCTCCTCATACTAAATCCAAAACACAGCACTAGGAAGAAATTTAACCCTATCCCAGCCGAAACCAGGACAGATATACATATAAATACAACAGAGTTCACTTTGCTGTACTTTGTGAGTGCAGCTCTGGTAA
Organism: Calonectris borealis; assembly: GCF_964195595.1. NCBI lineage: Eukaryota > Metazoa > Chordata > Aves > Procellariiformes > Procellariidae > Calonectris > Calonectris borealis. The sequence goes on from NC_134313.1 coordinate 136,321,704, forward strand.
TAGGAGTTACACAGACATTTCAATAGCTGAATAGATTCTTGTGTTTTAGTCATTCAAGTAGTCATTCTCAATTCAGTGGCACCCTTCCACCTTGATAGCCTGTAATTATAATAATAATTAGCAAAAATAAATGAGATGTTTTAAAATACGTCATATTTGGCAATCTAAAGTTTCAGTATTTTGTTTTAAGCTTAGACCTGCTGCTTGTAAGGACCCTCTTTGGGGTGGGACTTCATTTTGTGAACTTTTAAATCAAAATTTGCATGCTGTGTAGACTATAATTTATATTTACATACACAAAGCTAGAGTTCCTAATTTTTGTACTATACATCCTTTACATCATAAATGCATGAAGGACCTTTAGTTATAGGAAATGTGATCAGACTGATTCAGAATATTTTGTGTGTTTCCCATCTGTTCCCACTAATTTATTGTATGGTTGGAGTGTACAATACAAGTCAGTGAAATTCTGCCCTTTTGGTTTTTAAATTCCTACTGAGTTCAATATTTATATAGTCAGTATCTTACTCCCGAGTACTTCATATGAAACTTTACTTCAAAACTTGGTTAAAGCCTCACTATGGTTAATCTAGATGTATCAGTTTCTGGGTTTTAGGCAGAAGGTTGCAATTCTACTGGTTAATATACCAACCATTTTTCAAGTGGTCTCAGTGTGAATGTTACAGGACTTATGTGAAAAACTCCCTGTTTATAGGAATCTGGAGAAGAAAGGGGAAAGGGAAGTGGATGGAGGGGTTGGTAAGGTAAGATCTAAGGCTGTAAAGTGCTTACATTATTCCCTGCAGATACCAGTTGAGAAGCAAAATCATAGGTCTCTTTTTCTTCTGGGAGCAGACCTATTGTCTACTTATCCATAGCAGACAGTGGTTATGATTTGCAACAAATAAATCATTCCCATTATTTACTGAATTTTAAACTGCCAAACCTTTACTAAGTACTCTTATGGTAGCCTTTATAAGGTTGTGGGAGGGAAAAAAGAGTCACATATTCCTGCAAATTTTGTCACAATACAAAAATCCTTTTTCAATACTGAGAGTAGATTACCAGTTATACTCACAGCACCTGAAAAACATAGATCCCTAGTGGCATTACAGGGACAGAGGGCAAAAAATTTAGAAGGCAAGTAGACAAAGATGATGTGTTCCCCGTGTTCTGTTCTTCATACTAGCATTCCTCCTTTTTAACATACTAAGAAAACCCTTACAATTTAGAGACCAGTCACAGAACGAGTGTGCCAGTCATGGCTATTTATTCTGGTTATCTGCTACATCCCCACTTCCCAGGCTGCACAAGCACAAGTTAGAAATCTCTTCGGAGCTCTTAGTTGCATATCGTGTTCACCACCAGAAGCTCACTTGAAAGCTCACTAATGGAATACAACTAAAGAATAAGAGGAAAGAAAACCAGCTTTTCATCTTTTTGTCTCCTCATTGTGAGAATAATATAAATACACGGCACCAGGACCGCTAATGAGCTGCTACATCTACTTCAATCAAATATACAACTTAGATTTTAGTTCCATTTTCCCTCTTTACAGTATACTCACTAGGTTCTTTGTTATTAGGAGAAATGTCTTTATGCTGAAAGAGAGAATAATTCTTCTAATGTTCCTATCCCACCCAAATTCAGACTGACACAACAGTTGGGTAAGTGGGGGAAGACAGTGTGGAGGACAGAGTGACTCTCACTTCCCCTGAGAAAGCAGGGCATCTAGGGGCGCATCCCAAGTGCTTGTACTCAAACACATGCATCCTGAAAAACAAACAGGAGGAACTGGAGGCCCATACATGGATGCAGTGCATGGACATCACTGATCTCACAGCGATGTAGTGGAATAACTTGCACAACTGGGGTTCTCTGGTGGCTGGATGGATGAAGACTCTTTAGGAATGACTGGCAGGGAAGACAAGTGGGGAGAAGTCACAGTCTACACAAAAGCATACCTTGAATGCCCAGAAATCTGCTATGAATTTGGTGACAGACCAGGGGAAGCCAACAAAATGGGATGTCCTGGTAGTTGTCTGTTGTAGACCACCTGGTAAAAGAAGGCTGGAAAAGCCTACTTTAAGGCTTAGCACATGCATTCACAGCAAAGGGAAGACCAAGGAACATGTGGGCCTGATGATGAACAGAGCAGGTGATCTTGTGACATAGGACACAGAAAAGGGGTACTTAAAGCTTTCTTTGCCTCAGGCTTTGCTGGCAAGATCTGCTTTCAGATGTCCCAGATCCCTGTGCCAAATAGCATCATTCTGGGGGAGAACAGTACTTACAGTAGATAGGTATTCTGTTTAGGACTACTTAAATAACCTGGACGTATACAAATCCATGGGACCAAATGAGATGAACCTGAGCTGGGCAATGTCACTGCAAGGCCACTTGCTATCATCTTTGAAAAGTGGTGGTCCGTGTTGACCAAGAAAAGGTAAATCTTATGCCCATCCTCAAAATAGACAAGAAGGTGAAGTAAGGGAACTGCAGGCTGATCAGCCTCACTTACATCCTGAGAAAATTAAGAGTAAGTCTTCACAGAAGCCATTTCCAGGAACTTGTAGGACAGGAAAATTAATAGGAACAGCCAGCAAAGATTTGTAATTGACAAATCTTACCCAACCTTCTGTGATGACATGGGTGGCTTGGTGGCTAAGGAGAGGGCAGTGGATGCAATTTACCTTGAATTTAACAAGGCTTTCCACATCGTTTTCCATAATTTCCCTGAAACCAAACTGGGATTTGGACTGGCTGAAATATGAGTGAAAAATGGCTTGATCGTAGGTTCAAAGCGTTTGGGTTAGCTGTTAGAAATCTAACTGGTAGCCAGTTATAGGTGACACTTCTCAAAGGTCAGTGTGAGGTTAGCACCATCTAATATCTTTGTCAATGAACGATCAATGGGATGCTATGCACCCTTCAGCAATGTCACAGCTCACACCAAACTAGGGGTGAAGGGTTGATACACTGGTGGGCAGGGCTGCCACACAGAGGAAGCTTGACAAGCTGAAGGACTGAACTGACAGGAACTTTATGCAATTCAACGGACAAATGCACAGTTCTGCATCTGGGGCAGAATAACCCCTTTCGTTGTTACAGCCTGGGGAGTGCCTAGTTATGCAGCAGCTCTTCAAAATGAATCTGAGGAACCTGGTGAAGAGCTCAGCCACCAGCCCAAGGGAAATGTTTTGGGTTTTTTTCCCTCTACTTGGCATTAATGAAGCTGTGTCTGGAGTACTGTCCAGTTTTGGCTTCCTCAGAACAAACTGGAGTCCAGAAAGGGACCACCGAATGATTAGGAGGATGGGTTTGTTATGCTTCCTGAGAAGCTAAGGGGTAACCTAACAGATGTCTTCCATTGCCTAAAGGGAGGTTAGAGAAGGTTGAGCTGGACTGTTCTCAAAGATTCATAGTGGAAGGTGGAAGGTACCTGACACAGGTTGCAGCAAGCAAAATTCCAGCTGGATATAAGGAAAATCCTTTTTGCCATGAGAGCAGATAAGCACTGGAAGAGATTGCCCGCACAGATTGTGAAATCTCCATCCTTAGAGATGTTCAAAACTGAACTGTAAAAGTCCCATAGTAACTTGATATAACTTTTAAGTTAGCCTTGCTTTAAGCAGGAGGTTGGACTAAGTAAGCTCCAGGAGTCCTTTCCAATCTAAACTTTTCCATGATTATAACGTACATCATTTGTATCCAATTCCAAATACATATTCTTTATTTGTGGGTAAATCGCCAAGTACAAAGTTGATGTCTGTTAAATAATATGTGAATCATGCATCACTGCCACATGGAACTAATGCTTCAGATTCATAAGAGAAGTGGCACTTCCCTGAAAGAAGTTGCCAATCAAATGCTTTAGATCTGCTAATCCAAATCTCTTGTCATTTGTCCACTGTGTTGTAGTACTTGTCAGTACAAACAATGTCATCCTAGCAGATGGAACCGAACACAGGCAACTATCTGTCCATTCTGAATTTATGGAACTGCAAAATCACAGGATATTTCAGGCTGGAAGGGACCGGTTTGGATCTCCAGTCCTCCAAACTCCTGCTCAAAACAGGGTCAGCTATGAGATCAGATGAGGCTGCTCGAAGGCTTTATCAAGGTTGGTCTTGAAAAATCTCCAGGAATGAAAGGAGATTACAACCTCTCTGGGAAACTATTTCACTGCTTGACTGTCCTCCTGGTCAATGAGTGTCTCCTTATATCCAACTGTAATGCCTCTTTTAAATTTATGTCCATTGTGTCCCATTATACACCACTCTGAAGAGCCTGGTTCTTTCTTGTTGTTCTGGAGGCTCTGCCACGTTGCTTCTAAGCCCCCTGAAATTGTCTCTTCTCTAGGCTGAACAAGCCCAGCTCCCTCAGTCTTTCCTCACTGAGCAAGTGCTTTAGCCCTGATCATCTCAGTGGCCCTCCACTGAACTTGCTCGAGGTTATCAGTGTTTTTCTTGTATTGGGGGTGGAAGCAGTATCTAGATGCAGTCTAATACCAAGTAGAGGGGGATAGTCACTTCCCTTGATCTACTGGCTCTGTTCCTATTACAGCCCAGGATGCTGTTGGCCACCTTTGCTGCCAGGAGACACTCCTGGCTCATGTTCAGCTCACTGACCACCAACAGCTGCAGGGCCTTTTCAGGATAGCTGTTTCCCCAGCCAGGCAGTCCCCAACCATATCATTGCAAGAGGCTACTCCTTTCTGGTGCAGGACTTCGCATTTGATTTCACCTCCTCCAGGTCATTGATAAGGACGTAAAATGTTACAGGTCCTAGCCCAGGTCCCTGTGGTATTCCAATTGTAAGCAGCCTCCAGGTGAAGTGCAGCCTCCAGGTGAAGTACAGCCTCTGTGCCCAATGAGCCAACCAATTTTTTATTCTTCTAGTTGCCTGCCTATCCATATTGTAACATCCCAACTTGGGTTCAGGACTATTGGGGGAGTCAGTGTTGAAAGCCTTGCTAAAGTTGTGGTGAATGACATCCACTACTCTCTTCCCATCCACAAATCCAATCATTTTATCATAGAAGGTGATCATATTGGTCAGGTATGCCCCACCCTTGCCAAATTCATGCTGACCTGCAGTCACCATCTTCTCTTTCATATGTCCAGAAATGTTTTCCAAGAGGACTCAATCCATGATTTTTCCAGGGACAGAAGTGAGGCTGTCCTTCCTGTAGTTTCCCAGGTTGTCCTTTCGGCCTGTTTTGAAGATGGGTATAACATTTGCCTTTCTCTAGCCATTGGGAACTTCCCCTGGTCTCCATGACTGTTTATACTTTAAAAGATATGTCATTTTTAATCTACATCTGGAATAAATCAGCTTGCAAATGACAACATCCACAGTTTTCTAAAGAAAAGTTTCTTTTTCCTAGCTGGAACAGAGCAGAATGTCCATAGGAAAAGGAATTCTAAACGTATAGATTTTTTCATCTAAGATTCTTTCTGAGACAGCCAAATATTTAAAATATTAGCTAATTTGTTCTTGCCCTCATTAGAGGACAATAGCTTGCAGAAGCCTGAATTCATAGGCATATGAAATAGATATATTCACCTAAGCTGCAGCTTTTCTAAAACATCCTAATATATTTCATCATTTAACAGCCTGTCTCTATATTTCATTGTTTGATTTTAGCAGTTTAGATGATGCTGTCTGCTCTGGCGGGTTATTTTTTGTTTTAATATAGGAAAAGAAGTAACTAATGATACAGCAATGTATCAAAGAGTATCTATGGGAAGAAAGTTGGAAAGAAAATAAATCAATTTATTGAAAGACTTGTGTGTGATTTGATTGGAGGAAAGAAAGTAGTCAGTAGGAACACAGGTTGTGTATACAGAAGTATCAGAAGAAAAACAAAGTGGAGAAACTACTAAAACTAGCCATAAAACCAGACAGAAATAACAGAATCATACCGTAACAGCGATTGTGACTGAAATCCAACTGTTTCAGTTTGTGTTGCTTGGGAAGATGAGAAATAAAGGAAAAAGGTGGAATAGCACTAGAGTAACTTCCATCCCAGAACTGCCCATCAGTTGAGCATCAATCAAGTAATAAAGGATTTTAAGAAATCTACCAAGTTTCAAGAGAGGTCATACTACTAGAAACATTTATTTCATGAGGAAGAGAACACGGGGATCTGATCCCCTTACTCTGAGGTAGAGTATAAAGAGCTTGAGAGCAAATTTTGGGGAAATTTTAATTAAATTGTTAAGGTGAAAGGAAACTAGGTACATGGCAGCACAGATTTATTAAATGTAAATTGTGCCAGAATGACCTGCCAACTTTACATTATAAGCTATCATCTTTCTAGCAAACGGAAATGTGCTACATATCTTTTGATAAAGCATGACATGGTGACAGACTTATTATGATGGAAAATATAAAAAACATACAGAAGAACTGTAAAATGCATAAGGATTTGGTTAAAAGGAAGATAGCAGGGAGTAGAGCTAGAAGGGAAGGTACATGTTGGGAGGATATTAACAGTGAGTTCCTCAAGGTCATTTCATACCCTTAGACAGGGATCTTGATATAGAATTTTTTTGATGTCTTTTGAAACACTGGGACAAAACAAAGTGTGCTTATGGAATTTGTTAGGACACATATTAGGATATAAAAGTGGATAATGAAACCATACAGAAAGCTGGACTTTTTTAACAATGGGCCAAATTCAATGGTGCAGTATGCAAGGACTTCCACTTGTGGCCTATTAATGAGAGGTGTTGCTGTACAGGTGGCAATAACTGTTTAAGAGGACATGGGTGGCGTTTTCAGGAAGGTCAAGAGTCACCAAACTTAATGCAGATACAATTATTGGATACATCAGCCAAGATACGTCAGTGAAAGTAGAGAAATATTGCTACCATTAAATGAGCTACAGTTGAGATCTCATTCGGAGCACTGTGTATGGTTTTGCACATTCATTTTCAAGAGCAACAAGCACATACTGAAAGAGACACAGAAAAGATGTTGAGACAACACAGCAAAAAAGGACAAGTACTAAATTAGAATATTAGAAGAATTTGAAGTGAAATGAAGAATGAGCAGGAAGATGACTGGAATCAAGGAGCGCGTTGAGTCAACAACATAAGGAAGAAATCTTTAGCATAGATAACAAACCTGGCACAAGAACAAATTTCTATAAATAGGCCATGAACAAATATAGGCTGGAAGTTAGAAGGATCCTTACCTTTGTCTAGAGAAGCGAAGTAGTGGGGCTGCCTTCCAGAAGGAATTAAAAAGGGAAAGGAATGGGGTGTAGGTGCCACCCAGCCTTTATATTACTCAGGGACTCCACTGCACTGAGGGATTCCTCAGGCAGCCAGGTCTATTGACCTCATGGGCAGCTTGTGCTGAATGGAGCGAGCCAAGAACTTGCATGCAAGCTTTTTACTCATACCAACAGAGCAACAAGTCTTTTGAGAATTATACAGACTTTGGCCCACCTGCCCACACAAACAGTTACTGGTGTCCTAGACATGTATACTCACACCCAAATGCACACAGGCAAGCAAAAATAAACTTTAGGGCTACATATATTCATCTCAAAATTAATGGGAATTAAGCATCTAAACAGTTTTGATGCCTTTGAAAATCTCCGTGTCCTTTAGGTGTTTTCCAAATACATTTGGAAAAAATGGGCTGTAATGCCTAGGATGCCATTAATAGACTTGTAACACCCATAGAAGGAAAAAAAATTACTAAATGACCTAACCTACTCCACTACCAGGAAAATCCATTTAAACCAAGCTATTTTTAAATAGACTTAAGTGATAGAGCTTCCAGCATTTTTCTCAGAGAACTACTAGTCAGTTTAATAGGTCTCACTAATGTACTCTGATTTCTATCTTGGGGCTTAAAAAAGCCTTTGCATGCTAGCAGTCTTCTCATTAATTTTCATATCCATCCAGTGCAGTAGGTGAATATTTTAATGTCTCAAGGTTTCTTCTGACCACGTCTGGCTTCACACTTACTAAAAAAACACCTTAAGACACTTCAATAACTTAATATAAATTGTTACTATACACAACTCATACATGCAAATAATAGAAGTGATTTATATCAGAGTTTATTTATAGCATGACTTGGCTAATTAAAGTACACTTTTTTCTTATTACATTTTATGGACTCCATTACTGTAATGCAGGGAGCATCAAGCAGTGAGGGCAAATGAGCCTGGGGAGAAAAATGTGACACATTTGCATCCTTTGTATAAGTCCTGTGACATTTTGTCTAATAGAAGACAACATGATGCTCTCAAAAGGACTAAGAGAGAGATCCAATACCTAAGTATGTTGATAGAAATCTAACATGTCTTTGAATTGTCAGTGTTGCTTTGTGAAAGTGTGTACATTTGTATTATGGATCTTTATGAAAGCATGTCCCAACCTATTTTATGCTAATACAATAATTGTACAGTAATAACACAGCACACGTACCCAATGTTTGCACTTTTCAAATATTACCTAAATTATATAATCCTTGGTAATCCTTATTTTTAAGGTCCACCATCACAGTTCATATGTTAAAACATACAGATTTTTTTAAAATATAAGACATTAAAAAACTAACTTTTTAAAAAAGTATGGATTTTATAGTTTCATTAACATAAAGAGGAAAAACAATTAGACGAAAATTAGGATTTTCAGGGTGAATCCTTGTGATGTATTTTTTACACCCATCAAGACTATCACCTGACTCTAAGGGGAAAAAGACATCCTTGTAAATTTCCGCATATCATATTAAAATAAATATATCTTTGATGGGTTTCATTTGTTTCTTTCCTGAATTACTGATGAAGTAGAATATTCAATTGCTTACTCAAGTCATTGGTGGTCTGAAATTTGTAGCATCTCTCAACTTTGGGCAACTATGTATATGCAGGTTCTTCCCCTAGGTTCCCAAGAAAAATTGTTTCATCCTTAAAGCTTTTTTCAGTAACTAGCACTAGTGATCTGTAAATAAGTGATCACACAAAATCTTGGAGCAAACAAGCAGGAAAATAGGTGTGTTGAACCTAAAGGCTAAAATTTCTTTTAAATTATGCAAAAGTGGGATAATCTTTCCAAGGATCATTCCAGTTTGTGTCATGGTCATTTAAGGGAATCTTAAGTAACAATAGGAGAACATTGATTATATGAAATATTCATGCCATGTCAAAAACAATAACAAAAGGTAGTGGTGCTTTCTTTTAACATATAGTTTTAAAAAGGACAAAGTAAATAGATTATAAATGAGAGGTGGAGAGAACGGTCAGGACAAAATGAGAGCACATTTAATTAGAGATGCTTAATAATCCATTGCTTTAAAAAATATGTAGCAGTGGTACTTACTAATTTCTTGAGTTCCATCCCCCGCCATGGTGTTAGGCACATTCTGTGTGTCCGTCCCATACAGCTATAGCAGCATACAAAAATATTGCACAGCTGCTTCTTTGCTGAGAATGCTTAATGAAAACAGAAAACGATGAATATTTTGTTATTTATTTTGGTTTGTTTAGATTGTGGCTAAATCAGTGTGAAATTATGGAGATGGCCACAGTTCCCACCCTCTCAAAGAAATTAGGTGATCTCCTGCTTAAAATGTAAACAGGTATTAAGAGTAACTGAGCGTCTGAAATTCCTCAGGCAGATCAAACACTTTGGTCCAAGAGTACAGAACAAACCATCCTTATAAAGACTTTGATATTCTTTGTCACCAGGAAGGGATTGCCTACCTAAATCAAGGCCAGGTATATGAACTGTACCAAGCCAACCAATCACTGCGAGTTGGGCAGGTCCTAAAAGCTTAAAAAAACCAGCTCTGGCTGGCCTGGAACCATTCATCAGCAATGTAAATTTTACTAAGATGTGTATTGAGTGGGCCTGCGTGCAACTTTTGCTTCTCTCATATGTTTTTAAGTAGTAAAACCCCCTCATTCTTTAAGTAGAACTTTCCTATCAAGCCAATATAACCAATCCAAGATACAAATAGTCAATAGGAAATAATAACAACAATAATGAAAGGTATCCTATACATCATGAGTCAAAAGGGTAGGTTTTTAGCGCATGAAAATTTACAGTAGTTTTTCATTGCTGTTTTGTACATGATGGCAAAATCTCTGCCATTTGATTACTAATAACAAAAATGCTGTATCTCATTCAAGGGCGTATAAAAAAAATACCACCATCCACATTGCCTCCAAAAATATGTTTCCCTATTTGAAACGGTGCTACTGCATTTAACTGGCTTTGCCAGTTGTGTATTCCATAAAACTAAGGGTTATGAAATCTTATTTAAAATAACTGCATGCAGGAAGAAGGAAATAAACTGCGTTAATTTAATCTTCTTTCCTAAATGTTAACAGCAGTGTAAAAATGGATGCTCTCATCCTTGTAATCAGTTGCACGGTGCACAAGGGCAGCAGTCTCTGGTGCCTCATCTGTGAACTAATCTTTCATTTCATAGCAGATCTTTCCATATCAAACAACACAAATGACTTAATTTGCATGACAGGATTTGTAACGGGGCAAATCTAGTGTCAAAGTCGATTAAAGATTACACCGGAGAACTATCATAATCAGTACTCTAATGAGCCTAAATAGTACATGTAAAGTCTCCCCTTTTTGCCATTCCAGTCATGTATAAAAGGGAATGTGTTTCTTTTCATCGGTGAGCCAGTCCTTTGGTTTGCACATTACGCCCTACGTTGAGCTAAAGTCATGTCAGTCTGGTTTCAGAGGGAGAGAAAGGGAAATAATAAAGCAAACATCACTTCACAAATGACATTGCTTGGTATAAGCCAACGTTTGAAGCCCTTAATTCTTCTAATCTGCAAAATAGTCAATGCTAATGGGTTTTTGCCTTTGTGAAAGCTGATGCATAGAAAGAAAAACTTTAATGAGCTGCCTGGGTTGTATGCTTACAGATACCTGTCAAATGTCTGTCATCTTAGCTATCGTTGAGGCATTATAAAGAAAGTAAGAAGGAAGGAACGACAGTATTTGTACAAGCATTTTCATGCTAAAATGGCACAATTTTGTTCCTGTCATAATTTCATTGTATCTGAAAGTCAGAAAAGCTTAACCCTTTCAATAGCACATCCTGTACAGAATATCACACATAATGTTTGAACTAGCAGCTTTAAAAATAGCATTATGGTTTTGTAAACAGCATCTTCTGCTAAATTTGTTTCATAAAACTGAATAATCTATATTTAAAAAAATGTGACAACAAATTATTGGAATCAATTGCTGCACTTTGGGGAGACCAAGAGTTTACTAAACGTAACAAACCCTCAGCGTGAGAGTCTGTCACCAGAATAATTCCCTTCTGAGTTCTTAATTTCATACCCCTTTGTGTCTTTACGCTGGCAATATGAATAGCAATGCAAAGAGGTCAACAAACGCCCCTCTTCTTACTTTCTCTTTTATTAAAAGAAATGGGAATTTGAATGCATCTTATTACAAGCACACCTGCTAACTCCGCTGTTCTAAGTTATAGTTAAGTTGAGCCAGCCTTGTTTTTAGACATTTATAATAACTGTAAAAAATTTTCTATGAACTGAAATTGTGCGTTCGGAAGTCTTAGCGCAGATGTGTTGATTCACCTATTTCTCTTTCCAGATTTATGGTCCATCCTCACTGTTTTCAAACAATTCAGGCATCCAAAGTATGGACATTTCAGTGCAGACCTATGTTTCCCCCAGTCCAAGTATCAACCTCTAGTGTGAGGATCTGCACGCTCTGTAAATTTGAATACAGCTTTGGGAGTCAGGATCAAAAACGCACTTAGGTACATGTTGAAATCTGTTCATGCACAGAGCTGTTTGTAGAATTGGGGCCTTCCTTTGGACAGAGGACATACCAGAATATGTGGAGAAAGAGTATTTTTTTTGAGGCGTGCCTGCCAAGCCCGGCAGAAAGCAGGGCTAAGGGTTATGGTGGCAGGTGCTACTGCCTTGCTGCGTGTCTCTGGGTAAGTCACTTACACTCAGTTTCAGTATCCACAACGTAAAGCAGGATAAATGTTCCGAGCGCTCCCTCACGAGTGCTTGGAAGCCTCATTTATTCCTGCCCGCAAGTCACTTTGGTGATATTTTTGCTTATTCTATCAAGCTGTCAGTGTCAGTACTTCAGGGAGGCATTCTTGTTATTGTTCTGTTATGTCTCTGCTGTTGTTTTTACCTGTACTTGTCAATCCTCATTCTGGGCGCTGCGATACTGTGTCAAGGTGTAGTAAGGCATGACATACTTCAGTGCATCTTAAATATTCTTAAAAGGCCTCAGGCACTCTCAACTCACACGTTTTCATTGAGACATTACAATCCAAATAGAAGAACTTTTATGAGTGTATTGCATCTGTATTGCTTCCAGAGGACTCACTGGGAGCTCACTGACAGTATCTTTCACGCTTCTGCTGCAGGTGAGGATCTCAATGGAACATTTTTCTCCCTCACCCTCTCTTTTTTTTCTTTAAGCAAATTCACACAGAGAGGACAAACATAAGACAAAACAATTTAAGTGGCGTTAAAGTCTGAGATCAAACAAACAAAACCAAGGAATGATAATTACAGCTGAACTTTTTCACCCAAGCTGCACTGGCTGAAATTTGTGCTGATGTCTCCCAACACCTACATATCTTATCTAGAAGCGTAGTGTGGGTAGGGAATCAGGGCATTTAGGGCAAAAGAGCTGTGTTATCAGAAAACTTGCTATTGTCTTGCTTAAGCTATAACTTACAAGTATAACATGCCCAACAACCCTTAATATTTAATGTTACTGAATGTCAGACATTCCCACACTGAAAGAGCAGCAAAACAAATAGAAAGGTTACTGCTCTGTCAGGTAGAGGGAGAGGAGGTTTCCACACAGTATTGGTCAATCTAATACTTTTTGCTGTTTTATACAACTTCTTTTAAATTCAGGAAGTTTTCAGAGACTGTACGGAGAGGAACCAGCTGTCAGAGGGGAAATACAGCTCCCTCTAAGGTCCCTTTAAAACCACAGCATCCTGCCAAACTATCCCAAAACGGGGAGGGGCGGGGGGGGGGGGGGGCAGGAACACCCCAGTGTTTTCCCAGAGGTGATCTTTTCAGCCCATCGAATCGTTACTTCCCAACTTTGTTAAGAGGCTGTTTCCTGGTGCGTGTGGGCACAAGCGGGCAGCAGAGGAGCCACCCCGGGACCCCCCCGGTCCCTGAAGAGACCTGACCTGCCAGCACGTCACCTGCCAGTCCTCCAAGGAGGGCTCCTTCCGCGCGACGTGGTGGTGTGGCAAACACACCTACTTTGAGGGGAAACGTATACTTATTAATCACTCTCTATTTAAGCTTAAGCGTGCTGAGCGCTGAGCGATCCCTGACTGGTGTGTTTGGCACAGCGGCCACGGCGCTCGCACCATAATCCAGAGAGCTGAACTCTAAGGGGTTAGCGTACAAACGTAAATAACATACATTAGCGGCGCATGTTTAGCTCCGACTTGGATTTCATCCACTTTCAGATATGAATTATTCATCCTCCATCTCCCTCCAATTGTTCTTTTAATTCATATCGCAGTTGTTAAAAGGTTAGAAGCCACGTTACTGAATAATCCTTTACTGTTTCCCCGTGGCAATTTGCGCCCAATTTTTGCAGATTTCAAGCCTCCGCCGTCCCCGCCGCAGAGTTCATTTTTATTGCAATTCCCGGCTAGCCTTTTCCCCCCGAACACTACCTCTCTGACCTTACTGCTATACCTCTGATCCCATGCACCCCAGAAGCTGTCACAAGTCTCCCTCCTTCCCAGGAGTTGAACACACAATAGAGAATAGGCCCTGGCTGTGAGGTTCAGCAGCCATTAACCCCTACCAGCTGTTCCTGCAGGGAGCCTTCTGTGGCTGAATGTCCTTTCTCTGCGGAGGCCCTCATTTCCACTAATCTAACTATTGTTGGGTAGGAATGCTGACAGGAGAAAAGAAATTTTTCTTGTGTCCATGCAAGTGTGTGTATCCATGTGTAAGTGAAGGAAGAGTGAAGGCTAATTTCTATAGTGGGCATGAATGGAAGGATTGGGAAAAAAAACTAGTTAAAATGTGTTTACTTGCTTAAAAGGCTCAGTCAATTTAAATAATTTCAGTAGTATGCTCTATTTTGGGGGGATGGGAAGGAGGAGGAAGCGAGTTACTATTATCATTTTATGCGAAAGCCGCTGAGAGATTCCCCTGCATTTCCTAAATGCTTCTTAAAATGTGAAAAGAAAATAGGACAAATGTACGAATACAAACTGTGAAATGAACAGAAACGCACCGCAACAAAATCTCATCTTTTTAAAACAACGGACCTGGGCATCCAAAGAGTTACCTTTATTTCACATCGATTATCCATTTTCAGTAGACCGATGATTCAGAGTCTCTTGCAATACACAAAATGTTTGTCAGGTTTCATTAACAAATTCAGGATTCTGTGCTAATACTCATGAAAGAAAACAAAATCAATTGGGAGGAAAAAAACATTTTATTTAAATGATCGACATTTTCAGATAACCGAACTGAACTCCTTACATCTCTCATGACGGCATCATTTTTAATCGCATTTTAAGCTTGCAATTTAAAATATTTTCATGCAACACTAGTAGACATAACATACTAAATCACAAATCAGCGTTAGCGTTGCTTTTCTTTTTCAAGCCACACAGGTGAAAGAAATAACAAAAATTTAATTAGCAAGAAAGAAAACCATTTAATTTGCTAGAAAACTGCATGCCATTTTAAGTTTCAATTAATTCATCCCTTTCTCTGAAAAGATTGATAACAGAAACTGTTTTGAAATTTAGTGCTCCATTTTATCACTTGATAAAGTTCAGCAAAATACAACAGTTGGTCTAGTTCAAATCAAATTAGAAATAATTCATGTAGAAATATATTTTCTGGGCAATTAGACTGTATCGTAGTAGGGCAAATGTCTGATATAATAAAGCTCTACTTTGCATCTGTTCCTGTGTCTAGACGGCTGCAATTACTAGTCCTTACAACAGCAGCGGCAAGATAAAGCACTGCTTACAGGTTATAGCTATTAAAATTCAACATTTTCTTTCTTTGCCCCCCTTTATTACCTAAATCATTTGATTGTTATAAAATTTAATTTAATTTAATGAAGTTGCACTTTCCTCATCTTCAGTATGAACACAAACACAAACAAACAAACAGTACAGAATCCAGCTCATTGTTTCTCCCCAACATTAGCTGCCATGCACGGATACTGGTTTCATTGAAGTTAAATATGTGCAAATAAAGCTTGCTCAGAACCCAAATGGCAGAAATGGCTCTGTGGGTAAAGAGAGGACCTGAAGCCTCATGACTGTCAATCTGGCATCCTTCAAAGGCGCTATAAAAAAACCACACAACATAGTAGAGAATGCATATCCCTAATTACTGTATTTGGGAAGATGAAAGGCCTGTCCCAAGGAGGGTATGCTTGTAGGTAGACAGGTAGGTTTAAATCCCTAATAAAAAGAAAACCATCAGTTAGCCAAAAGCAAACTTAAGGCCATGCACAGCCCTGCATCTGCAGGTTGAACCCCCACTGACATCTCATGACACCAGCAGGAGCTCTGCCTCCGCACTGAGGTCTCTGCTCCTTTGCCAGGGAGGGACACCAGCAATGAGTAGGGTGTGCTGCATCAGCTATGCTTCAGATGTCGTAAATCGAGTAATATGGGGTTGGAAGAAATCACACGTGAAAACAATGGGTCCAATCCTCGAGGTCACACGGAAGTACCGCTTCTTTACAATTTTGGCTTACTGAGTACACTGAAGGATTATTTCAGCAGGATTTCTGAAACTGCAGCTTTACACAGTTCATGGGCATAAACAGTAGTTTGTGGTGTTAATGAAACCGCTTTCTTCTTCAAGTTCTCCCTATAATTACAGGGTCTGGGTTTCCAAGCAAACCTGAGCAAATTTTAAGTAGGGCTTTGTTTAGACAATCTAAGATATTAAATCATAGTCTTGAAACCCTGCAAAGAATCAAGCACATAGCAATAAATGGCATTTGTGAAATATTTCATGCAAAGACAGACATTCATTGAAACAAACACAGGCCTCTTGGCTAAATTTGGAAATAGCAAAATGCAGAGTATATGTTGCACATTAAGGGGATCTGGTGATAGTTACAGGACCCCAGACACAACTTTAATGAAGGCATGCTGGTGTAAACAGAAAATCGATGACTGCGCGAGGAGTCATCCATTTGTGGCTGTTCCCATTTGTTCTTATCATATTCATATATTAAGTTGAATGAGGCAGTGTCTATGCTTACATGAGAAACCTTCAAGGGACGCTTGGGTGGCATAGGAGAAATTTTTTATGCTGTTTGCATAAACTAAGTTCATTGACTAGGCCACAGTCAGATGCCAGCTATGTGCCTATAACCTTCCTGCATCAACTTCTCCCAGCAACTTGAGATGTCTAATGTGTCTGCAGTATCTCACCTTTGTTAAATAGGTGCCTTGTTAAGCCTTGAGATTTCGCTTTAAGGGCAAATGTCATTTGTAATGTAGATCATGTTTCAGATGGGCCAGAGCAGTCCCCATGTAGAATATAAAAAGAAGACCAGAAGGTCCTGTAACCCTGTTTGAAAGAAAAGCATAGACTGTGCTTTCTAGTATTGCTGGCTCAACTCTGCCAAGAGACTATCTGGAGTTGACCCATTAACAGTTAATCTGAAATACAGCTGCCACACAGTATTTGCTAAGATACAACATGTTTCTTCAGCCTCATAATAGTCATCTTATCACCAAACTAATTTCCTGTCTAAAAAACTGGAGTTCATTTTGTCAACATTTCAAAAAATGGTGATGGACCTTTTGTTCCACCTGTGTCTGTAGCTTCCCAACACAGGGAAAGTGTCACAGAAGGCTCCACTTGCAGAACAAGTCTCCAGTTTCCAGGTCCTCAACACCAACATGTGACATCCCTAAAAGGGAGGACCTCTACTCTAGAAAAACCCAGTAAAGTAATGATAGTACCTAATAATGCCACATTTCTCTCGCAGTGAATAGCACAGAGTATAGCTTTCATATAATAATCTAAACAGACATCCCTTTGAAATGGCTTACCCAACATTTTATGCTATATATTTCATGAAAATTGTATAATCTGTAATTCAAATATGGCAAAACCCAGAGAAAAGCACTGTTCCAGAATCTTAGACTTATTTTTCGCATGTTCTTACTTTGTCAGGATAACGTGTGAGCATAACTCATGTCTTAGTCTGCAATGAACTTGGAACACCAGCTTTCAGAGGTATGAATTTCCCCCACCACATTACTCTAGATCCAAACAACTGCACGCCTCTGCGGCTCAGAATTTGATTTTTACTTCCTCCTGTACTCCAAAATTCAACTTTTTGTATCAGAAGTTGTTATTTTGCAGCAGGTGGGCACCCAGCTCTTTGCTATCTGACTTCTCACCTTTCTGAGATCTGCCTGCAGCTGCCTCCCGCCTGTATTTCACCTCATGCCTGCGAAGTATTTGGATTATAGCACAGGTTATTGTCACTAGAGTGGGAAGGGAGGAGGAGGGTGACTGTCCAGCTTACTGCCAGGAAGTAAAAAGATCACTTGGGCGTATCTCGAATAAAGTGTTTGCCAGTGATGGATTTTTTCCCGACTGTGTGCTGCAGCACTACATGAGAGTTCGGTTATGGGATAGGTGAGATCACTCCTTAGGAGCTATGCTAAGACCATCAATGGATATTGAAAGCTAACATATTAAAGAAAGCACTAGCTTTTCAGGATCTGTGCAAAGGCGAATAAAAATTACAGTGGTATGTGCTGCCATCAGATCAATGACAACATAGGACGATCAATGCATATGCTAGAAGTGAGGGAGGAGTCGTCGAAATTCAAGTCTGCCTAACTTCTGGCTGGGTTGTTGAGGTGGGAGCATGCGCATGTTAGGAGGAGGTGGGGAAGGTTTGGTCACTTCTGGAAGCTGTAATTACAGTGTTAACAAACTGTCTGATTGTGATTAGTCAGATAGAAACAGAAAAATGAGGAAAACCTTGGCTACTTTTTGAACAGAAGTATTCAGCTAGTTATTGAACTGGCTGACTGGCTTCTTACACATCCTGTTGTCCCTTCCCCAGCTCTGTTTCTCTTACTGACTGCTATTTGGAGTGTAGTATTTTCTTAAATATAACAATTTAAGAAACTAATGTTTCAGGAAATGCTGACATGTCAAATTTTCTGCTTTTCAGGGGTAATCAGAACTGAAATGGTGCTTCTGTGCCTTTTTTTTTTTTTTAAACAGAGGATGTTAATGGATTTTCAGTCATGAGGCACAAAAAGATGACATTAAATGTCACCTGATGCTGAAGAAAATACAGAGACTGTTTAAAAAAAAATTGCATTGAAACCAAAATTCCCCTCATGCTTCTTTCTATCAGGAAGTCTGTTATTTCATTTGGCTTTTGCATGTTTAAACACAGAAAGTACAAAACGCTGTTTTTCAGAGACTATTGGCCTGGTATCTGTGCTTTTAGCAAATGATTCTAGCAAGACACAGATCACAGTAAAGTATCCTTTGAGCAGTGTCCAGCTCTGGGAACTTTTGCCCCCAGAGTATTGCCTGCTGATATAAAATGACATTGAAATGTACTATAAAATATTTTCCAAACACTAGGCTAACACCATATATACAGTTTCTAGCTGTGACATACATTATTAACCTCATCTCGTGAGCAGGAAATCAACCCTTAACTATTCCATCCACTCAGAGAGTGTGCATGTGTGTGCAAAGGTACATCCTATGTGCTAACTCGGTGCAACTGTTATTTCTTTTTAAGTGGTTCTAAAATATAACCACACAATCATATTTAAATCTCTTATTAAATGGAAATACGCACATACCGTCTATAGAGACATCATTGGAATTTACTACGGATTTCAAACCGCTGCACCGACACCCTGGTCATTAACAATCTTACCTAAAATCTCTGCATACTTTCTGCCATTTGTCACTTGTAGAGATCCATCTTTCAAATCCATGCATGCAATTCTTTTCACAAACTGACATCCTCAGGAGACTAATAATAATGTCCTGGATATTACTGAATCAGTAGTTTGTACTAACACAGTTTTAGTGTCAGATGTTTTTAAACAGCAGAGTAAGAAATCTCCCCAGGCAATAGGCAGTTCCTACTTGTAGAAGGTCTGGAGATAAAATTGCAGTTTTTACTGTTACTCACTATGAAATAAGTAGCCCAGGCCCCTCAGGGGGGGCTTAAAATGAGTTTTAAGTTTCTTTGTTCACCGTTTCTTAGAGCTGCAGTCATAACTAGGACTGACCGACCTCAGAGATGCCTTAAATATCCTTCGTATTTTAATATCAATTAAACAAACCTGTTTTGCACAACAGATCACAAGAAAATCAAGAGATACAGTTGCATTAGCTGTTATCTAAAAAGGAACTACATAGTTTTTGCTACTCACAAGTAGCATTCCCTAACATGTCAATAAAACCATATGACAAACCACAGTGGGTACCCCAGACACACACACACACAGAATCAGGTTCTTGATAGACTTTAATGAACATATAGATTACAGTCTTTTGTAGCATAATCTTACTTGCTCAAATGGTGACAATATTATGCAACATTTATTTTAGGTCATGAAATCACTGTTGAAATTCCTTTTTAAAAACTTTTAGGTCCACAGCTTTACTCTTGAGATCTGTATTCCAAAATATCCAGATTTTGTATTCTAGTGGAAGAATAAAATGAAATATATTTAGAAAAGCAAATTAAATAGAAATTCAACATGACAAGCAGGGGACTTAATTTTCCAAGAAATTAGATCTTTGACATTCTGTCTTGTGTTAAGCATTAACACAGAGCTACATTCTGAAGGCAACCTGCTTCAAATTACTGTCGTCTTATTTTCAATTTCTCCTGGCATCAATAAATGCTTGGGCTCTATTCCTAGTGGTGACCAAGAAAGCAATTTTCCCGTCCTGTGAGAATTTGTGATTTCAAACTGGTTTCCCATGGTCAACTGAAATTTGAAAAGCCCTGAAATTTCAAACATTCAAAAAATATTATGAAGAAATAAAGTGCATTGGGATACAACGCTCTGTGTTAAGAAATGCAAAACATTCTACTTTGATTTTGACCTTTTAATTTGGAGACAGTGGGATTTGAAGTATTAAAGTAGCTAGTATTTCAAACCAAAGCCAATAAAGTTTACATTTTTCAAATGCTTAACAAGGCTGTTTTGACAAATTCAGAAGTGTTTCTTTCAAAATATTTTAGAGTCTGGAGACTTACTGAAAGCAACGTTTCCCTGGGTTAATTTCACCAGTCCAGAATTTTCCAATAACTGAAGTACCAGGACAGGAAATTATTAATGTGCTTTACTTTCTTTCTCAGCTTTTATTGTCATCAGAAAGACCAAATAAATATATAGTCTGGCACTGCTGATCATAATTAATTCCCTAACACACAAGAGGTTGCAGGCCAAATTCAGTTTCCATTTACACTGGAGAAAAATGTCTTAATACCATGAAGCTGTGCTGGTGAAGTTGAGTGGCGTTAGCCTTATGCAATATAGTAATCATACAACAGACCCCAGCCATATCCACTTGCTGGTACTCCTCCGCTAAAAAGAGCATCTCAGGCTCTGAACAATTCTGCAACTGGAGATGTCTGGAAGCCATCTGATGGTACACAAGATGTGCAATTTTAAGCACACTGCTCCCTTCAGAGTGTGCATGAAAATAAACAACCTGCTTTTCCCCAACTCATCTCTTTGTTTAGTTGAAGTCCAACATTGCGTGGGTTTTTTCCCCACTGATAGCGTACGTGTCTTGCTGTTTAATTTTGCTGTCACTTTTGCGTTGGTAACACTTTCCTATAAGGTGAGGCTCAAATATTTACCCAACGCAAGGCTATGGGACTCTTATCTACATTTGCGTCATCTCTGCCTCCGTAGCCCCTGTACCTACGAGCCTATGGGCAAACATGTACACACATACCCTGCAAGTAGAGAGATAGCAGGGCAGATCGACAGACAGATTCTCTGAGCAGGGGTTCTTTAAACTCGTAGATCTTTAGAGAGCCAGTATCTTTCAGAAAGCATTATATCTAAGAAAGGGGGAAAAATACAACTATTAAAACGCACATACACTGCTGGCACTGTTGTGACAGCCAGCAGTATCGGCGTCAGTCAATTATCTTCACAAATGCCTCTTGTGCTAATGAGCACTCACAAAAATCACCAGACTTTTCTGGCAAGGAGAAAAGATCAGTTTCATTGCTTGCAGAACTAATTCAGTGTACAAAAGTGAAGGCTCCACCATCACTGCCTCTTTTACTGCTCCTTTTGTAAAGGCTTTTGATGTGCACTGAAGAGATCGGTCTGTGTTTGGGTCTCTTCATCTCCAGTTCATTGCCTGTCATTAACATACATATCCATATGAAAAGTTTGGTAAGTCACTAACAGCTGTCCAGAATGGAGTTTCAGGAAAAAAAGGACCTATTCCTTCTCAAAATGCTGACAATACTATTTAGCCCTTTTTGGCAATGATATACCTAACTTTTTAAAGCCGCCTTTCACTCAAAAAGCAACTAGGCATAATACTACATTCAAACACATAGTGGTTTTCATTTTGAAACAGTCATTTGCTGTATTCAGAAAAGGCCTATAGTTGCCAGAAGCAAAAAGAACTCCATCACTCATTATAAAAAAAATAAATACTTTCTGAGTATAGCTTTTCAGTATCCCAGATAACCTCACATATGCAATTTAACACAGGGGGAAAAAAGCCCACAGCAGATGCTCCTGAAGGTCATTTTATGCATACCGAGTTCCTACTCAAAATTATGAGACCTCACAGCTCACAGTCACCAGCAATTGTGAGTATTAGCAATGAAAGGGCACCAAACCGTGTCGACAGCAGTTTAGCCATAAGATGTTAAGGAAAAGCAGATCCATTTCTCTTCTGACAGAATTCAAAATCAGCCTGGGAGACTCAAACCAGGAAAGGTAGCGTATAGATGATATAACTATTAATTGGAGTATATCACATTATGTAGTCTGTGTTCTTTCCTATATGAGACCCTAGTAAGTAATTTGAAGTAAATTAAAAATTGCTTCACTGTATGTTGCACAGAGCATACTCAATAAATTGTGATTTTTTTTTCAAAAAGAAGACGACTGAAGAAATTTGTCATGAGTTTACTTAATTTCTGCTGGTATAGGTATGTCTGCCTTTAAGGAGTGATCAGAACATAAAACTTAAAGAGGGAGAACAACAACAAAAAATGAACAACATAGCTTTAAAAATAATGAATTAAAAGGTTTTCTCTCCCAATCACTTGGGCTGTAGCTTAGTCATGTCAAACTCAGAAAGAAAACTTTTGATTGATAAACGCTTTTCTGTCCAACCCTCTCCCCCCAACAACCACTCCGGAGTTCATGACCCCGAGCCATAATTTACAATACATCGTGCTCAAGGTTTTCTAGGTCTTAGTTTGAAAACTATAGTGGGTGCATCTGTGTCAATTATCAAGGGGTTGACATAGTTTTACAGGCATTTTTATCAGAAGCAAAGTGCCCGGCAGGCTACTGACTACTAATTCTGGAAAGATTTTATTCCTGTACTGATCCTCCCACCATGCAAAACCAGCTTGTGCTGCATAAAACCCAAGACTTTAATCCCACTTGTTGCTTCCTTTTTTTCCTCCCCCTTTTGAGAAGCATCTCTCTCTCCCACATCAGTCAATAAAATCTTTAACTCTGCCTATTTTGATCTGAAAATTAAATCTTATTTATTATGCATCCTGTTTGTTGTCTTTGAAGAACTTGAGCATTCATTTAAAGAGGGCCAGAATGACTTCTTAAACACATTTCTCTCTTTGCTGCAATTAAACAAAGTGGAGCTGTGATTAGTCCACCACAGGGGGGAAAGAAAAAGACACCCTTGAATCAAAATGGGGGGACCTGACTGTGCATTATTGTCTCACAATGCAGGAGTTTATTGCTGAAACCTGCTTATCGCCTTGCATGGCAAACCATGGGAACTTCAGTCAGGTGGAAAGTTATTCTCTTCTCTGGCTGAAGCAGCTTTAAGTATCGTAAGAACAGCTAAAGCCACTAAAGCTCTTCCTAGTAACTGAGACATTTAGGATAATCTTTATGAGAGTTTTGCATGAGCTTCTGCTTTTTGTTGCAGTTAGAAGTAGAGTTAATGATGAGCTTTCACTGGCTTTTTCTTTCTCTTTTTTTTTTTAATCTAAGCCAAAAGCGCCTGTTTAAGTTAAGTACCACCTCCCTCTAGCCCTTGGGAAACCACTCAAGAGGGATTTGCTTGGCTCTGTGTGCATGACACATAATGAAAACAATTTTACGCTGTGGAGGGAAGTATCGGGCAATTACTGATGTAACAGCCACCTGCAGAAGCGAGGCCCTCGCTGGAGCACTGGGCTGTTCATGAATATTTTATGGTGTGATGTTATTTTGAATGGCTGGGGCAGGTGAAGGGGGCTGAGGATGTAATAAGTAACTCTGCTGGAGACTGTGTCGCAGCTCTGTTTCTCTGCAGTGGTCCATAGTGTAACACCAAGAAGAATCCTGACCCTGCATAAGACTATGCAAGGGCAGCTGAGGCTGAGGAAAGATGATGTGACAAGTCATGGTGGGCACCCTTTAAAATCTGTTGTCTAGCGATTTTACACATGATGTCCGGCTTAAAAAGCCCCTGCATCAATCTTGTCCAATTTAATTTGATAAACTAAGTGTGGATAAGGATTAAATGAGAATTTTGTAATGGAGAAAACTTGTTCTTACTCTTTAATCCATGAAAGATCTTATGAGGTAAGCCACATAAAAATTAAAGCTGTTGCTGTGGAAAACAGTGTCGCTTCTTTGTTCTGTATTTGTTTTAAAATCTAGCGTTCTCTTAAGAAGTAGAGTACAAATACTTACATGTAGTTTTTACCGCCAGCACATGTTCACATTTTACTCAAAATGGATCACATCAAAGAAACCTTTTTAGAAAGCAGTTGTAAGAAGTGCGTTTATATGATGTCACTTATTCCCAGTAGTGAACCCAAAATATACATTTTAACTGAAGAGCAGTATTTTACACACATTTGTGTTCTTCTCCACAGAGAATTTTTTCATTCCTGGAAAAGGCAGTGAAGAGTTAAACTGGACATGATACAACACAACACGAAAGGGATGTGTTCAAAAGCTTTAAGAATTTGTGATGACGTTGGCATATTTAAGATCTTCAAACAAAAAAAAAAAGGAACTAAACTTAGCAATAGGACTAAAATATAAAAGATTTATTTTTACAGTTACCTGCAGAAAATGAAAGACAATCATAAACAGAGCAATTGTCTCGTATTATGATTGATATCAGAGAGATGTGGAATAGTCTTTAAAAACATTTTTCAGCTTGCATATTATATGCATTCATAGAATATGGTATTTGAACGCAAAAGCTGAAGAGGGTTTCACTGTAAGCTGCAGAGTGAATAGCTGAGGGATCCTTTTTTAAGAATAGAACGTGTTTAGAAAAAGGACACAAAAGATTTACAGAAACCTTGGACAGAAATTGGCAACAAGAACTGAAATCCTGAAGAGCGACTGAGAAGGAAAATGTAGCTTACCATACGCTGAAAATAATGTGTGGCAACACAGGAATTCCCAGAGTGACAATTGGAAGATTATAACGATACTCTTTAATTTTTGTAAGAGGTAGTTTTGTAGATACACTCATAACATTTCATAACATTAATTTATAGCTTGCACCAGTAAGAAATAATACAATGTTATGTTAATTTTCTATTCTAACGTCGCCTTCCTAACAGAATACTGAAGTTGTGCTGCTTGAGACAGCAGAGATGGTTGTCTATCTTGTTTGTACTGCAAAGATTGCAAAAGTAGCCTGACTAGGATGATGGTACGTTACACAATTCAAGCCACGATTTGGTCTAAGATTTCCTGGCTAATTATCTACAGTCTGATCTAATCAATCAACATCAGCATTAAATATCTGGTGAATAATACACGAAAGAGAATAATATATGCCCGAGTGTTTTTCCTAGATGCTCTCACTGAAATGCTGATATATTCCTCTTCCAACATAAAATAAATAAATAAATAACGAAAAAAAACAGTAAAAGAACATTAAACACCTCTATCAATAGCTTCTCTTCTAGGACTACAACTGCTCCATACCTATGTTTGGAAATTTAAGATAAGCACAATAAGAAAAATAAAAAAATATTGTTGCAGAATAAATTATATTTAACACTGAAACAGTGTCCAATAAAGAGTGTGCTAACTCAGCTCCAGAATAAATGTTAAAGGTGCTGTGTTTTAGCAATTTTATGTAGACTGAATTATAAAACAGCAAACATGCAGTAAATTTTGGATGCTTATAATTAGATTTTCAACGTAAGAGATGTTAAGCTCTGTATGTAAACGGCATTATTCAAAAGCTTGTCTTGTAAAAGAAAATTGCTGTTTGACAATTCTATAGAATATTCAAGAAAGGTAATTATACTGCGCTGGCTGTTAAAGACGCAGGTGTTGAATAAAGTCACTGCTTCAGCTTTTACAGAAAACTATAGAACATGAAGAGAAAGGAGACAATGACATTAGCGTGGTTCCTAATGTGAAATATTCACCACTGCAACAGGAGTTTATATTATCCCACTTTCTTTATAGATATACAGAAATTACGGGCCAGCCCCCCCACCTTAGGTTGTTAGATTACTTGAGCTCTTCCCACTTCTTTACAAAAAAAACCCCCAACATATACAAGGCCCTGATGCAAAATTCACCCAGGCAAAGTCTATTTCCACAAGTGAAATGGAAATGGCAAGAAACCAGAGTGCCTCGTTTTTTAATGAAAGGCCACATAATTAATCTGGAAAACAAAAGTGATTGACTAGCACCAGTGTGAAAGAAATGTACTGACTGACCCCCAGCGACTACACAAGTGCTCTGTGTCACTGTTGATCCACAGCTAACCGCTTTCTGAATTGCCTGTCCTTTGATACAATGCACCGCTCAGAGAAACAGTCTAAAAATAAGTTCATTATTAGAGTTACACTTTTAATTAAGATGTTAGAACAATCAACAAGCGCGTGTGAAACCAGGAGAGATGACATTTGGAAATATCAAACCTCGTTAAGGGCTGCATTCCTTCTTACACTCAAATGGCAAAGGAAACATTCAGCTGTCAGATAAAGGATGCCTTTCATCCAGTTCTTAGAGCCAGGTTCACATATGCACTTGCATGTGATGACTCTCGACTATGCTTCACTTCAAAATGCCCCGTGCCAGGAGCAGAAAAGAGAAGCCAAATCTCAGAGCCTCAGTTTCTTAGGCTGGGCACCTAGGAGATGCCACAACCCTGCACAAGCCACAGGCTTAGGCAACTAATAAAAAATTCCACTTTTCCTACAGATCTGGGGGCCAGATTGCACTGTGTTGGGCAGTGATGTTGCATGGTGTTGCAAGGGGCCAGAAAGTCTCCCGCTCTCTTGACATCCAGGTTATCTCTATGGGAAAAGAGGACCTGGTTGGCGCAGGCAAAAGCAACGCTTTCTAGTGGTTAGAGCGTTCTCATAGGAAACAAGTCCTAGATCCCAACCAGCTCAAATTCATTTCCTGCAGCAACAAAACTGCCCAAATAGCCAATTTGTAGTAAAAGCTACTCGCTGTACTCTTTGTGGAGACACGGATGCAAAAGTCAATGGTGAGGGAAAAAAGGAAAAGGGAAGGGCAAAACAAGAGGGAACAGGCACTCCTGCTTGGGCTGGGAAAAGGAGCACAAAAATTGGGTTACAAACAGGCTTACAGAAGAGATAGGCATATTTAGGATATTAAGGATCTGCTTCTACAGAATTCTGTCCACGTCCAAGCAGGATTTCTGGGGGTCACTTGGATATAGTTGCCTATATTGTCCTTACATTGCATTTAGGCCACCACTATAAGATCGTTTTCTGGAGCTGCTCTAAGTGTTTGAGGCACAGTCTGCTCATTTTTCCCAGGAGCAAGAGCTCTACTCTGTTAATTAATGAATTAACAAGGATGAGTTCATCTTACAAATCAAACTATGAATTTGTTAGAGATGTTTTCAGCTCATGAGACAATTTCAGGCACCTTCAGGTGAAGAGCCCATAGGAGGATGAAGCGTTTTCATTATATACATTGCTCCAGTAAGTTTCTATACGGTCATACTTTTAAGCAATACAATCACCAATGTCATCATGGTAATGGAATGGTGCCCAGCAACTAGTCCTGAGATAAATTTTCTGAAAGCACCAGCCTCACTGAACAATACAAATAAGCAGGAACTTCAGAAAAGACACCCTGGAAAAACACAGTTCAAGTTAAGGGTAAAGGCAGCAAATTTCATTATTATCTCATGCAAGAGTCAAATGGGATCGCATTTGGGATAAGAATAGCTTCCTTTCTTGCTATGAACGGAACTGAACAGGAGGCTAAAATATGCCTGAGGTGACATCCAGCATCTGTCAAAGCTAGAAAAACAAACCTGGACACCAGCTCAAAAATCTGCAAATGGTCCGCAGGACAAGGCTGTGGGATGATAAAGAAAAGCTTTATTCTGCTCAGGCTCCTATTATTTCCTAATGATAAAATCCATCAAAATGTGTAAATTAGGTGGGTTCTTTCCTATCAAGAAGCTTCTTAAATCAAAAGGAGTAGGCTGAACTTAATGGCCACCATTAACAGACTTCTTCACAGCTAATAAAATCTTTCCCTGTACCTGCAAAGGCAGGACATCTTGGATAGTCAGATGAGAAATGGCATGGTCCTAGTTCCACGGAGATCCTGTTTCTGGAGTACAAATGGATCAGCACTATGGGTCCACACAGGGGTGAAACCAGAACTGATACTCATAGCACTGGCTCTGTGGTGTGTTACACATTATATGGTGTCTTGTACAGGCAGCTCTAAGCGAGAAAGATGGTGGAGTGTAGAATTGCTCCTGTGATTACGGCCCTGCCTCACAAAGGTGGAGAATTCTGGGTTTGAGCATGAGTTTGAGAAGGATAAGAGCTAATTTCCAGCCACATCCCAGGTGGCCTGTCTTAGAAGACAAGAGGTCCTAGCAGCAAGGAGGAGCAGAATGCAAGGATCACAGAAGACAGAGGCAGGGCTTGGCTATGTTTAAGTTTTCTAGACAAATCCTGCAGGACTCCAACAAATTAGCTTTAGCAAGGGAAGGAACATTGACCCTTCAAGTATGCTCCATATATCGCAGATAGGGATATGTGGGAGCAGGAGCTCCATCTGGCCCAAGGAGACCAGAAGCCCAGACAGAAGTACTCAGCTGCTGTGACAATGGACCTCAATTCCAACAGTCTGAACAACCCATTGGATGGGAAAGCAAAACTCTTCTGCACTTCCTGCAAGTCCTCTTCCCCTGCTTCCATTTGCTCAAAGTACCTAGTCAAAGGGTTAATCTTAATCTCTCTCTTAGGAGGGAGATGTATTTTGTTAACTACTGAGTCTATGTTCCAGAAAGGTGAATAATGTGGTTTGGAAGCTCTTGATTACTCTTACAGGGCCATATTATGGAAATGTATAGGTTTTTACAGATAAGATGAGTACCCTAACATAAATAGGTAATAGAAAGAGTAAAGACAACAATAACGTAAAGAGTTAAATTACAGAGGTTACAGAATGAGGGCAGAGCAAGAAAATCTCTTGGTAATACATTCATTTTTATCCCTGTTTTGATGTGTCATAAATGGGAATTTGTGCTTGCAACCATTTGAATTATCAAGTTATGTCATTACCATCTCTGGGCTCGGTTTGGTTAATAAGCGTCTCCTGACGAGGCCTGGGGGAAGTAATGTTGGGTGCCTAAGTGAAGGCAAGAGAGCAGATGAGTGCCAGAAAAAGTGATTGTGAAGATGCATTTGAAGGAGACCAGTGCAGCTGCCGTCTCTTTG
The DNA here is from genome assembly GCF_964195595.1 of Calonectris borealis. Lineage (NCBI taxonomy): Eukaryota > Metazoa > Chordata > Aves > Procellariiformes > Procellariidae > Calonectris > Calonectris borealis. The sequence continues at coordinate 136,350,677 of NC_134313.1, forward strand.
TCGTGTTTTTCATAGAACAGAGAAAGAATCAGACACTTGTCATGGAAACCACATTACAGCAAAGCATTCTGATAGCAACTGATAATGCATGGAAAAGGGGCCAGGCAGCAAGGAAAAAGCGTGAGTAAAAATAATCTCCCAAGTCCCTTTTCTCTATAACATAATAATATATCCTTTAACCAGCATGCTTGACAGAGGAGTTTATTCCCCCCACCAAGTTGTTTCTTTTTTCTTTCGTTGTTGTTTTTTTCTTAGCAACTTTCCATTTTTATTAAGGACTGACAGCAAAACTACCTGAAGCAACAGCCGTGCTTTCAAATGTTGGTCATTCTCAGAATGGATGGAAAAACGCCTGTGGTCGCTGTTTCAGCATATGTGAGGTGAATGTTCAACACCTGTATTATAAAGCCTGGCTACAATTCATTTTAACAATGCTATATCAAAAAAGTATCTCAAAAGGGTACCTTACGAAGAAGCAATTGATTCAAATATATAAGATTATTAAAACCGGTGATTTACGGAGAAGCATTTTTTTCTCTCTTGGTACCTTGATTTGAATAATAAATAGCAGGTGAAATCTGCTTCAGCACAGGAACTCAGCTGCTGCCCCATGAGTGTCTAAAACTAAGGCAAATTGTTTAAGAAAAAACTTCAAAGGGGGAAAGAATGTTATGTGATTTCATAAAGCCACTAAGCCAAGATCCTCACAATAGCAGTCGCTATTGAAAACATCCTACCTTGTAACAAGCACTGCTTTAGAATTCACAAAATCAAATCATCTGCTGCTGTTTCAAATATTCTAGTAGAAAAGGAGATTCATGATACAGTAAAAACATGTATATTGCTGTATGTTGATTTACTGCTGCTATTCATATCCAAAAGGATATGGATTGCAGCCATACCATGGCTATATAACTGTACAGCAGTTCCAAGGTTTCTTGGGAAGGGAAGCACATGCCATACACATACTGTAAAACATGTTCTCATTAATACTTCTCAGTATGCACAATCATAAAGAACATCAATCTGGTTACATTCTCAGATCAATCCTGCCCCCCACTGAAGTCAAAGGAAACTAACCTGTTGGTTTCAATAGCACTCAGCCTTTTATAAATTTGCAGGCATTCATATGTAAGAAGCACGAATTCACTGTAAGAAGCAATGAATTACTGCTCAGAAAAAGCAGTGACGTCTTACGGCTATGTGCTAAGCATTATGAAGTGTTATGATTGGTATACCAGCTACCTATTTCCACTAGTGTTCATAGAAAAGCTGTGGATAAATTTCACAGGTTTGAAAATTTATTCCCAGATATTTACTAACCAAATTTATTAGAGAAATGTTAGATCGTCCAAGACAGTAACGAAACAGGTAATGAATACTGCCACAAACTGCACAAACCCTTCCTATGCAGATTTCTCATTGTAATGGTAACCCTCATCAATATGACAGACTCAGCTGAATTAACCATGTCACAGTTCAAATTTTCCTAAAGTCATTTTATGATTTGCATGTAAAACCCTAATTTTCCTATTTCACACTTAGCTTTTGCCACTGGGGCCAATGCACCCATTTAAAATCATTTGGATATCCATTTATTGTAGCTCTTCATTGGCTCTCTCTTCCCCCATCCCACAGCAACTTGCATGCCATCTTCTTTTTCAACTATCTATCCCAAACCTATTTGACAGAAACTAAACATGATTAAACAAAATCTCATGAAGAAATGTGTGACATTCTATCAATAACTGTTTATTCATTGTCTATAACTAACACCCCATTGTAAAGTTGTACAGCCATATTCTGTTTTCAAAATCAATAGTGATTCCCATATAAATAATTTTGCTTAGAACACCGGGACATAGTTGCACTCACAAAAATCCCAAACCTTTAAGTAACCATAGATACTAGAGCACAGTAGGTCTCTTAAATTATTATCCCTTTATTAACAGATCCACATCGATATGCTCTGTGTAACTAATCTCTTTTTGTAATGTTTAAATTAGCTTGATTCAACTTAATTTAGATTTTGCTGTTTCCATGGAGTCCATGGAAGTCTGACTGAACAAAACTTTAAGGGACTCATAAACAAATCCTTGGTATAGCTGTAAAAGCATCTCTTCTTTTGTATTGAAGGAAGTAGTTAACCTTGTCAAGGACTGTGGTTGAAAAGCAGCTAGCCATCACTTTTGATATTTTTTACTAAACCCCTTACTATTTCCAGATGAAATCTAGACTGTTTAAGTCTCTTATACCAGTCTACATTTCTATCACCCTACTTGCTACACTAAGAATTTCAGTATCAATTTTTGGATCAGTTACTGTTTATTTAGCTTAGTCGCATGATGGAAGAACAGGACAGGAAATATTAAGTTCATTCACTTAAATCAGTGGGAATATTAACATGAATAATAAAGCCAGCAGAATTATCACTTTAGCACTAGTTAATTTAAATAAGGTGAATTTTATTTCTTCTTGTAAAGTGTGTTTATTTGTATTTTTTTTTCTGCGTAAAAATCCACAGATATTTCTTCTGTATGTGCACTAAACATAGAGCTCTAAAGTTAGAACTACCCCTCTCTACTAAAATAAGCTCACAAAAATGCATGCTCAATCCTTCAATTACATACAGGCACAATTTTAAAAACTTTGACACTTGCAAGGGATGTCACATGTTCCCCCCCCGAATCTGTTGAAGGTAAATGAACTTGCACAGGTTCGAGTGTCTGACTGTTTATGGTACGCACACAGCAGCAGCTCTGGAGAGCAGGCAGAGGGTCTGATATAAATATAATGCAATCTGGGATATACATGTACTGTCATTTGGTATGTGCATTATATACATAGCTTTATATATTTACTATGTGTATTTCTATTATATATTACTATTAAATCCATTCCATCCACTCAACTATAGGTGCATTTTTCAAGGGCAGTATAAAAATGTCTACTATGATACAGTTTATAAACTTATTGCTGTATTTCAGTCACATTCAAAATGTGTTTGAAAATACACTTGTTCAATAACGCTCAGTTGGAGCAATTCTATTTTGATGGAGATTTTCTGACTTCACTCCCAAATTCAGCTGATCTAGATATGTGGCTAGGCAGCATAACCACTATGAAATCCTTTCCTATCACAAATGCTTATTGCCTTTGCAAATAGCTGGCTGTCAGAGGGGTTTACAGATTTGTAATTCAGACAACAATCAGATCAGTGTTTATCTAACCCAGAGGTGATTCTGTATCTGGGGCTACCCTCTGCATTTAGTTCATCATAATTTTCCTCCTAATGTGGAATGTTATTCTCTGAAGGAAGTTTATGGCTTTTTCTGTTTAAAAACCCAGATTATCTTGACGGGTGGCTTGGATGATGCTACAGAAGACCATATATCCTGTCTCTGCCCTGAAGGCTTTTTGGCCATGACCTCACCTTTGCCTGCTTATCTCGGGGATATCAATGCCAGTGTCGCTGCTAACCTCATGGAGTCAGGACTTTCCAGGAACTTGGGGATCAGGCCATGCAAGTCAAGTGCAACCCAGGCAGTTGGTTCTCTCCTTCTTATACACAAGGGTGATACAATGCACAATTTAACCTAAACACTATAAAAGACGTTTTGACGCAATTTTGACAGGGAAGCAATTTTCATAGTTTAGATGTTGCTGGAAGGTAGCCTTGTGGTAAGAAGAGTAGATTTGGATCAAAGCTCAACCTCTTCTGGAGAGCTACCATCTGTAGTGAGCTCTTCTCAAAGTATAAATTTTTTACATATAACCAGAAAAAAGACCTATCATTGACTTACAGCCCTTTTCAAAGATAAACATAGATGAAGCACATATGTTTTAGAGTTTACCTGAACATACTCAGTTCTAGATATATTTACTGCAACTTTTAAAAGCTTTTATGACCTTCTCGAAAAATTCAAAATTCAGTGAATACATGAGAAAGTTCTGATGGATAATTTTCAGATAAAATATTACAGGCTGCTTGATGAGATCGTCGAATCCACTCCTTTAGCTTAGGTGAAGCCTGCTCAACTAGGAAACAGACGGGCTGAGATCTAGTCTCACCAATGACCTCTCCATGAAAATTAATTAATTGGCATGTGTTGTGCTTTGTTAAGGAACGGGAATAAGATACTTCATGAATATGAATTAAATGCTTGTTGAAGCCAAGAGGTCTTCTTTTTTAACTACCTCTGTCTGTTTTCCCAATGAAGGCACCCTAGAAGTACATAATGAAGTTGTAAGTAAATAGCATTTTTAGTTATTAGGAATAGTTGGGGGAAAAAAAGAAAAAGATAGAAAATATTTCCTTTTCTTGCCAAAAAGTGTTTACATGTTATACTTCATCATTAATAGCCACTGCATTTGAATGTGCAGAGACAGTAAGGTTGTTTGGGTCCTGATGTTAACATTTTGAAGCAGAAACGGAAGCATCTTACTTATGTTTAGAAGTTATTTCTATACTGAGAATACACACATAGAAGGGAAAATGACTGCTTAGAGATAAAAATAATCTTATATTTGAGTGTAACAGCATCTGATCCTATAATATTTACTCCTGTAAGTAGCCTATATTCACCTTAGCAGACCTATTTACTTCAACGTGACTACTTGTGCATGAGAATGTTGTGGGACTAAAGCGACAGTCTATTGTTATTTTTAAGGGACAGCCACCTCATAATCACAAGTGGAGATAGAGGAAAGTCAGCCCAGAATGGAATTATCCCTACAGCAGCACTGGGTGACTTCGTTTAAAGATTATAATGGCCAGTTTTAACGCCGCAGCTCCGGTGCATGCTGTAAAAATGTTTAAGAGGAATCAGGAGAGTGGGAGCTGGGAGGGAGTTAAAAACATGTCAAAAAAGTCTTAGTAGACAAAAAAGAAACAGAGAAAAAGAGCAGAAGTAAATTAATCTTCCTGAAGTATATTACATAAGGGGAAATGCTTGGTAGTCGTTATTTGCTGTAACAACTCAAGACAAATGAGCAGCCGGTGTGTTAGTTCTGATGAAGGACACGCAAGAAAGACAATGGCTTTCCATTTTTAAGTTAATCAGTACCCAAGTGATGTATTTCTGAAAAATAATAAAATGGATTAATCAGGAGCTAAGGGAAAGAAGAGGCCAGACATTTTATTTCCACCACGTGCAGATGAAATATACATAACATAATAAAGGGCTGCTGTCGACTATCTGCAGGAAGAGCACCTGGAAGATTAAAGCTGTGGACATAACATTAACAAAGTACAGACCACACTGAATTAATGAGCACTGGAGATAGACATTCAGTGGAGTCTTAATTTATTTTCCTTTTCTAGCTCATCCTTTAAGAAAATGACAGTGTCTTCTTATCGATTTTACACTCAGAGATCAATCAGAATTGCCCTGACTCAGACAAAATTTACAGCACTCCCTGACAGTGCCTCGAGCATCTGGGCCTAAACAGACATTACAAGGAAGCAATATATCATGTTTGTATGTAGAGCTTGACATGCTTAAAAATAAGCTAATCTGTAGTGGAATTTCCTTCTTTTTGACAAGTTGCTCTGCCCAGCTCTTCGGCCCCTTGTTATGAATTTCTCTTCCAGCTCTACTATTAATTATAACATGCACATAGGATTCATGTATTTAGACCCTGAGGGAGGTCATCTGCTCTGCAGTTTTAGATAAAATATAAACTAACAGATCACTCCCACTTAAACAATGTGAAATGTCACTCTGATGCACTCCATAAAAAAAGCTAGAGGTGTTCCGTCAAGAGCTATGATCAGTTCTGACAACCCAACAATATCAGAGCTAAATGATGGGCCTCTACATTCCCAAACAGCCCTCCGTGGAAATTGCTGTATCCGGAAGACCTTTTGTGCATGTAACTAGCTGTATTAAATGCAATAATTACAGAAAAGACACGAGCTGTGATGCTTAGGCAGTTGTTGGCTAAGCTAACTTGCTTCCACACTACAATTTAGCTTGTACCTGGGGATTGCCTCCCAACTGACTTTTTACACTAAAGGAGGAAGATAGGTCTCTTCTGCACTACAGACCTCAAGATCAGCTAGTCCCTTGTGGGCTCAGAGACCTGTTTTACAAAATATTTGCTGCATTTCGCTTGAAGGGAAAAAATCAAGACCAGAGTGCAGAAAGAACTAGCATGTATCTGTGAAGGATTGAGGATCAGCAGGTTTTCATAAATTCAAGCCTGTCATCTCCTTCAGGCAGTGCTTTGTTGGTCACTTCAACACCTAAAAGAAGCACTGGGGGACCAAGAGCTGAAATGGATAAGGAATGTCCCAAAACCCAGCATATTTTTGTGGGGTGGGTTGTTTTTTTTTCATTTTTGATCATCTGATGAAATACTGGGGAGGGGGGAGGAATCCCTTTAGACATTACACGTTTTCTACGTAACTCAGAATCCTCTGTTCCCTTTGCCTTTAGTAGGAGAACTGGGAAGTTCAGCATATCACAAAGTCTGACCACTTATACTTAGTATTAAAAGAATTAAAAATCTATGTAATATAACTGAGGTGCCTGGCAGTATAGCGTAAAACATTCCTCTCCCTTGGAACAAGCCTGAGTGCCTCGTGTTGAGAGATAAGAATCTGTAGATATCTATCCTCATAAACGGACATCGATTTTAACATCACTCAGTAAAACAGCTGTTTCTTATGGGCTGTACTGCTTTCTTACTTAGATGGGGTTTTATTTACACCAGATATTTCATGTGAGACCTTTTTTTGGTCTGTGAAAACAAAAAAAAGTGTTTCTTAAATAAGTTAAAATGAACCCGGTTGAACCTGCCTCTATGACATCCATGAAGCAACACTTTCAAGACTTTGAACTGCTCTTATTACATTCCTAGTTCATTAAGGGTCCTGTACACATTTCACTGGGTTGAAAACTAATAAACAAAAATATAAACTCTTCTTATTTGTGCCAGCAGAACAGAAGCTGCTGCTGAAGGTTTGCAAATACACATCGTAGCAGAGGATTCTGCTGTTTTCCCATGTTCTAATTCTTCATGTTAGTGGAAGTAAACACATGTATATTTTGGACTCATCTTGAATCAATGATGAAGAAACAAAACCGATACCAAATGGGTAGAAAGATAAAATGATAGCTGGCTTGCAATCTGAACTCTGAAACACAGAAATATGACAACATGCAGAAAAACAAACACTACATGGTTTATTTATGACACCTCAGTATGATTTGCCCTCAGGTACTATGACAGTAAATTACTATGGTTTCAAAAACCAGTATGACGAGCACTGATTTATTTTAGTTTTTCTCCTTTCCCTTCATTTGTGATTGTCTGACACAGTGGGACCAACCCTCAAGAAATTAGAAAGATATCATCTTTCGTGAGGGATATTGTACTTACTTTCCCTGGAGGTGTCTTTTCCCCCGATAATGTCTTTGCCTTTTTTAGCCCCCTGGTTTTCTTCTCTTATGGGATAGTCTCATGTTATCTGAGCACCTGGCCACTCCCAGCATAAGCCTGAGAAGAATTCAGTATTATCCCAAAATGAGGACAGGGACAAGTTTTAAATTCAATCAATTTTATTTCACTTTTGCAGACACTATCATGGACATTTGCCTTGATCAGCAGATTACCTTATGCAAAAGGACGCTGAACTGGCTTGGTCTTCCAAGAGACCACGAGCTCTGACAAAAGCCACGGGCCCAGTTTTTAATATAGAAAATAATTATTGAACAACTCTGCCAATAAAGTCTGGTTTTAGGTCAAGCATTTCAAATACAACTAGTAGTCTACAATGTGTCTGCTTCTGTCAGCCTAATCTGAAGTCTCTTCAAAGAACCTAATTTCAGACAATGTTGAGTATTTACGCATGTAAGATGTGGACTGTTCAAAGATATTGTAAATTATCCAGAGCACAAGTCTCTCACTGGGTCTTAGGGCTCAGTTCTTGCCCCTGGCTCTACGGCTGACGTGTTAGTGTGACCACAGACAATTCATTGCTTGACTTTTGAATTCTAAAAATTACCTGCCTCAGCTGGCCATCTACCTCCCTCAGCAATCTGTGGAGAGAAACGTTGGACCTTGGAAGGCAATTCATCCCAGACTTATTTTTAGACTCCTAGATCAATTCATCCCTTGCTAAAGCCAGGCAGGGTTGTTCAGTTTGCAGCCTGTGCAACGGGAGTGACAGGAGGTCTGTCCTGGCAGCCACACTAGGAGGATGCAGTGATGCTGTGCTCCCGCAGCACAAGTCAGGTGGAGCACAAAATGTACGTACTGGATGCCAGCCTGACAGGATCTTCTAAATCCCTGTATCTGAGATGCATAGGTACTACTTGGAACAGTAAAAGAAACCATAAAAACTTCATCCGCTTCTGAAAAGGAAAGGTTCACTTTCACAGCTACTTATAAAATTTATAATAATTTGCATTTATACTGACAGTTTCCGAAGGAGCAGACAATATTCTTCATGGAGGTTTAAAGCTACACTCACTAGTAAACTAGAACACTTACCGTACTCTTCTCCCTTTACAGATATAATATTTGGTACTTGATCCTATTTCCTTTAACGTCTTTTTAAAAAATATTTTCCAAGCTGATATGATTTTCCAAAGTAAAAACCTTTCTATTGTCAGATATAAAGAAATGTGTTATTGGAAAAGCATCATATATGCTATGCAACTCGGTCAAGAATAAACTATAGGATTCTATGTACCTTCTAAAACTTCTTAGTCAATAATACATCTCACCTTTTTTTTAAACTGATGGTGCCTACGCAATAACAAAGACATAATTCAGTTATATGTATTGGTTTAAATTTTCGTAAAAAGGTAAGTACTGCTAAATATTACAAGATCCTGAAGGAAACAATAGTTACTGCTACAGCATGTAAAACACACAATGGAAATATTTACCTTTCAATGTACACATAATATCTGTGCCAGAATCTCTTGCCCTAGTAGAAGAAGAAATACATTATATCTCCTTATACACAGGTAGGACCCTGTGTCTTTTCACTAGTCACGCAAGGAATAACAGGTGGCATTTCTGTTGGCATGCTCTCTTGGGTGTTCTGCCATGCAAGCGACTGTCATTTCAGTTTACAGTTCAAATGCTACAACAGACCTTAGGCAGAGAGAATGTGCAACTACTCATCAAAACTTTTCTTTAATACCCCAGTGAATTTCACCTGCCACCTGCATAAAATGAATGTTTCTGGCTGAGTCGCAACACATGCAGCATCACACATGTCATATTTCCTTCAGCATCTTCATATACCTGAACTAACTGACATAGTTAGAGCAAAAGTTTGGACAGTTCTGAAAGGTTATCCCAGTTCTGAAAGGTACTCCCTGCCCATGCTCATCCTGGAGAAACCTCAGCATCCCAGAAGCACAAGATCAGAGACAGAGGCACTGGAGTATGTTGCCCTGAAGTCTGCTGCACTTCCAAGACGGGTCATAGCTCACCAGAAGCTCACCAGAAGCTCACCATGCCCTACAGCAACTACTCAACATAGGAGGAGAGGCCTCAAATCACCAGCCTTCCAGTCCAGGATGCTAATCACCAGTGCTGCTGAGATTATTTACTAATTACATCATGTAGATTTGCACTAGAATTCCCATTAAATTCCAGGAATTCTTGTTGCTTGAAGAGTTTTTTTTCAGGAGTAAAGGAACGTGTACACTTCCTTAGCAATTCAAAAGGCAGGACAATTATCCAAAGGAAATTACACTGTGTTTAAAAAATGGCTTTATACTTTAGTCTGTTGACCTCTTATAATCTCTTTGCAGAAATGTAGTATAATTGATCAAGCTATATTTAGTGTAAATTCATTGAAATGATGAATCTCATTTTCTGAGAGCCTGAGGGCACGTATAGGCAAAGCTACAATCAATCTATAAAACCACAATACAGCTACACAAAGAGATTAAAAAGTATATTCCTGGATTCACCAGTAATTAGAGAGCTCTGAGTAAAGATATTGAATATCCTACAAGCCCTTAGCTTTCCCTTACAAAGAGGGATACTGAAAGTGGGTTAGGAAAGTAAAATCATTATGGATAAACACTTGTTAATATGTCAATACCTGTTAATACAATGGTAGGAACAGATGGAATTCCTGGTGAATTTTGGAGGGGAATGTGTCCCATCAGACTGATCTGTTCTGAGGTAGACTTGCTCCTCTGAAATTGTGAGCAACCACGAAGTTGCCCAGTCATCTTTTGTAGGCTGCAAACAAACTATATACCAGAGTGAATATTTAGTTTATAAATCTGGGCAAAATACTTACAACCTGAATCTGAGGGATGACTTTAGTGCTACTAAAACTGAATTATAAAACAATAATAGCAAACTTCCAGGAATTTCAGGAATCAATGGATGGCAGATTAATCATAGAACACTCTGATTTTAAAATAGCAATCTTTCATGCAACAGGAGACATATTTCTTCAGCGCTATGTCTAATTTATGCACTGAAAGGGCTGAGAAGCCTTTATCCAGCTGGCTGATCCAGCTCACAAGACACTTTGTCTTTAAAAGGATGAATATGTGCGTTGACAGAACTTGTGAGGATTCCCCAAAAAGCACTATAAGGCCAGAAGACTTTACTGCAAAAATATATATGACATTGCAGAATATCACTCAAAAGGATATATTGTTGCATCTGGGCACACTGATGGAGCAACTGCAGTAGTTTGCATAATCAAACAGAAATTTCTACCTTTGTTACTGTAGACCCACACTGCAGCAAAGGGGAAGGTACTTTGCCAATAAGTAGAAAGGCAGAGAATCAAAAAAGAATTGCTCGGTTTCCCAACGCTTTGTAAACTTGCTCGCTTAACAACCGTGTTCTGTTCATCATTTATGCACAGAACCTAAAGAACCATCAGTAACACCAGAATTTGAAGCACAGAAAGCACTTTTCAAAAAATGTCACCAAGGCCCAAAATGCACTTCTGGGATGCTACAGGTCTTACTCAGGGGTTAGAATTTCTTCCAGTCATTAACTGCACGGAACTGAGCACCTCTGGCTGTCTTATTGCACTGTCATTTTGACGAAAGGTAAGCGTTTCCTCCTCAGCTAGAGAAAAGGTGCAAAGGCATCCAGCCATAACTTACAAGGGAAGAACCCCAAGACCATATTTGGGAAATAAATAATTGCAAATGAATTGGTTTAAACACCCAACTTGGGCTAAAACACGCATCAGAATATGCAAATCCTAAAAATCTGAAAGCAGGCAAAAAATCAGCCAGCTCCTTACCTTAGATTACAACTGTGAGATCTGGGTAAGAACATGGAGGTGGGAGGGAATGCAAGAGGGAACTGAGAGTCCCAGATGGAAAGGAAGGGGTGGCTCCAAGCAGCAGCCACATCAAAATGGAAACCTCATAGAATCAGCTCTGGGACTCTGGCTGCTTTAAGCAGCCAGACCCCAGAAAGGCATCCGCAAAGGTCTGTGTACAAAGGGCTCCTGCTGCGTTGTGCGGGGTCTCTCACACCACATTCCGCCTTTCACCTCTCGAACGATGTTCTTTTATCCAGCGTGAGTCTTGCACATTCAGAATGCTCTGTATATGAGTGGATGAGGAAACAATAATGATATGGAGAGGTTAACTGGATTAAGAATTAGCTTCGAGATTGCCTGGTAAGGATAATATTGTACTATTAAAGCATTGCTAAAATGTACCTGATTCTATTTCTGAGCAAAACACAATATATTCAGGTATTTCATTTGTTTCCTTGACTTCCACTGCTATAACTGCAAAATTAGAATATTTGAATGAATATTCCTAGACGGTCCAATCCTGTGAGTCTAAGAAACCGTTGCAGACCTGAGGCAAATCTGGGCATGCAGAGATGGGAAATAATCTGGCTCTAAGAATCAAACAGAATACATGAATGGTCCAGGCAGCTGTACAGTTCATCATTTCATCAATTTGCTACACCAAGTTTCTTATCATTCTAGTTAAGCCAAGGAATAAAATTTTATCCTAGATAAGGTAAAAATTAAAATAGAAGGAGCGAGAAATAAATGTTTTCATCAGTTTGGTCAGAATGACTGTGAGAGGTTGGCTGGTCCAGGACAGCAAAACTGTCTCCATTTCTTTCCATGGAAGGGAGTGTCACCAGAGAGCATCTGGCAGGGAGGCTGCAGCCACTGAGATGCCAACACAGCCTCGGGGATTTTTCCTTGCCTTTCCTTTTTCTTTAAAGGTTTATGTATCTATTTGAATAGGGGAATAGAACATGACAGGACAAAATAAACAGTAGGGAAGCAGAGGAGTTTTTTCTATTGCTCTTTCATTACTGCAGAAGCTCTAGTTACCCCGGTGTTGCTGGTGGGAGCACAGTTTTGTTTTGGTTTTTTTGTTTTACACTAAGCATATTTTTCCTTTCTTCTTTTTTCTAAGTTAGAAACAAAAAACTTCACTTCTCAGGCATAACTATTGCATTGTAGCAGACTGGACTCACAGTTACCTGCAAATATGCTACTAAAGTTTGCTAACTAAATCAATGTTACCTCTTCAGCTGTAAAACTTTGTAACATGGAGTTTATGTAGGGTCTCAAATGCAGAAGTGTGGACAATTGTGGTGCCTATCAGAATGAAAATAAGGTGGGAATGTAATTATAGAGTAGTAACTGATACCACAAGAAAAAGTCATAGCAGGCTAATGTGATAAGGTGCTGTATCATCCGATAAGTAGGAATACTAACATTTCTGTATTAAAATGGTATTAGTGGTATATTAGGCTAACATGATATGACAAAAAAATTGCAAACAAAATACTATAATTTAGTCTAGGGCATAAATGTGAGGGAATAAAACCAAATATTGTCACAGAGGAACACCCTCTCTTCATTTAGAGGAACATGTGGAAATTTTGTGACAGAATTTGCTGTCGTGTCATACTGATAAAGTTCATGAGAGATTACATATTGCTATGCGAATTGTAAGTTAGTACAAATGATATCTTATATCTATGTACCATTTTTACTCCAAGGGATACCAAAGAGCTCTACAAACTTAGAGACGTACAAGCAATGCCTCAATGTTTATCTGCAGCCTCTAATCTGCAGCTGAACAGACTTCCCAACAGTCCTCAATTTTTCAATTAACCAAAGTTTTACCCAGCTGCTGATGGTGTGACAGAATTTGTAGAGTGGTTGTCTTTTTAAACATTGTTTTACACAGGGGAATAAAGTCCCTCCAGACTCCATATCAACCAAGCTCTGAAGAAGCTTTTGTTTGCACGAAATAACTGGTAAAAACTGTGTATCCATATAAAAAATAGCATTAATTTATAAAAATAACATACAGATACTATATAAGATTAATCTTGGGATACTTACTCTGAATACAATAACATTGTTTAGACACAAGAAAAATCCTCAAGACAAGTTGTTGTTTGATTCCTGTCATCCACACTCAGTTCAACCTAGTGATGTGCCCACTTACCTTTTTGAGTAGTCAACGAGCAAGGACAGGGACACTTCCAAGACAGTTTCTGCTAAGCTCAGCTTAGAACCATTCATCACAGAGCTCATGCTGCCAAATTTCCGCTCATCGTCAGGCATCCTGAAAACCAGAACATACATATTATATACATACACACACATACACGGGTACTTTAAAAATGGATGGATCTCATTTATAAACTCAGCAATGCTTAATAACATTCCACCATAAAATGGCTAAAAAGATGGTAGTATGTATTCCTCTCTGAATGCATTTATTTGCTTTTACTTTGCAAGCCTCATGGATCCTTGTAGCTCTCAAGCCAGTGGCAAAATTCTGTCCCCTAATTTTACAATTATTTTATGATATTTATGTGTAATAAAAGAGACTAAGAATTTTAATCGACAACATACACAAACATATCAGTGCAGCGAGGCAGAAGTCTCTGGTAGTTCACCAATGAATGTATTTATTTAAGGGTGTATTCAGGGCAACAGTGCAGTCATGGATCACAATATTTACTTGCAGTGACTAAGTTAACATTATCCCATTTATAGCACTGAAAGCAAAGAGTCAACACTGAAATCAATGCAACAACTAAGTCTTAATGAACATTATTCAACAAAGAACTAGTTACTAACAGGGAACTGTGGACAAGATTTACATGGTACATGTTTCTGTTCATCTACTTTACACTATCTGGAATTTTCCACTTTACAATATGGAGATAGAGTCCATTTTGTGCCATGAAACTTCTTCACCACCACAGATAGTGTTTCACGATCAATGAGAAGTTTCTATAGCAAACTCCCTGAATTTTCTGTCATTCCCTATATACACACTGTAACTCTCAAAATCCTTCAGCTCACTCTGATAACCCAAGACTTACCTTGGATTCCTCTCTGTCCTTCATCCCACTGAATCAGCCTATCCAAATCTTGCCACCACTTCCATTATTTTGATGCTTTACTGAACCTATATTACCCCATCCCAAACCTACAGCCTCTCTTTGCAGGTACGTTATTCTCACTGCACCAAGTTAAAACTCCCTTCCTCACCTTTTGGCTCCGTTAATGCTGGCTTTCTTCAGCTTTCTTCAGTGATTCACTTCTGCGCATCAGTAATACTAGGTTTGATCATCCACTTATTCACTGCTGCCACATCATCCTGTTGCTTTTTGAAGAATGGAACACCATTCTGAGGTGATGCCATCATTCTTCACATCAGCACTCTGGGGTGCCTGTACGACAATCTCAGAGTAATTTGAGGGGTAACAGGCTATACTTGACAATGTGTATGTACTATTAACACAAATAGGAGAAGAGAAGAAGTTCCAAATCTTTCTTCTTCAATACTGTGTTCAGTTTTGGGCCCCTCAATACAAGAAGGACATTGAGGTGCTAGAGCGTGCCCAGAGAAGGGCTATGAAGCTGGTAAAGGGTCTAGAGAGCAAGTCTTATGAGGAGTGGCTGAGGGAACTGAGACTGTTTAGTCTGGAGAAGAGGAGGCTGAGGGGAGACCTTGTTACGCTCTACAATTACCTGAAAGGAGGTTGTAGTGAGGTGGGTGTCTGTCTCTTCTGCCAAGTAACTAGTGATACGACAGGAGGAAATGGCCTCAAGTTGCCAAGGGAGGTTTAGATTGGACATTAGGAAAAATTTCTTTACTGAAGGAGTGGTTAAACATTGGAGCAGGCTGCCCAGGCAAGTGGTTGAATCACCATCCCTGGAGGTATTTAAAAGACGTGTAGATGAGGCACTTAGGGACATGGTTTAGCGGGCATGGTGGTGTTGGGTTGATGATTGGACTCAATGATCTTAAAGGTCTTTTCCAACCTTAACGATTCTATGATTCTATGATTCTATGAATTCTTCTTTCTCAGTAATTTCCTCCATCTATTTTTTTCTGATAAAAAATAATTCAATTTGATATTGGGGTAATTTTTTATTGCTATATTCTTTCCCTCTACAAAGGTGGAGATACAGACAGCTTCCTCTGCCCCTTGCCCCCCAAATACTACAAGTTACTTAGAGCTGGGAGACACCGTGTATGCATGTATGCGTGCGCACACACCATGTGTTTGTACACACGATGACTTATACATGGAGATCACTAGTCCTTTATGCAGCCTCCCCTGCTATAGGTATAGAACAGGAGCTCAAATGTGTAAATGACTCAATATGCGAATTTATGAAGGAAGAATATATTTGAAGACTTCTGCCATTTTCTAAAATAGAGAAAATAAGGATTTTGCACTGTTTTGAAACAGAATCACACTGCCATACAGTAGATTTCAGTGATATTTGTCTTATACTAATAAAAAAACCACAAAAATACAATTGGAGAAGCACTTCGCTTTACTTAAGAGTACAGCTGTAAATAAATCATTACATTGCATCAAAAATGCTAAAATCATCAGAAAGCTTGGTCAGAAGATCTTTTTTTTTTAATTGGTAAAAGAAAAGAGAGGACAAAGAGTAAAATAAATCCTTTCAATTTTTTGTCGTTACAACAGAATTCTTAACTGTAGGGGGTAGAATGATGCATCCATTTGCACTTACAGTACCATATTAGGGAATGACTAAATTACTTGTAGAGCCCTTTCCGTGTCGCCACTTATGAGTAACGATATAATTTCCTAAATCACATAAATAAATACACAAACGAAACTCTTGGAATCCTCTATTTTTTTGTATCTTGCATTACAAAAATAAATGAGAATGGTCATTTTTATAGAATTCAATTTTATTTTCTGCACAGGAACATGTTCAAACCTTTGCATTCTATTATTGCTGAAACCAAACTAGATAATATGCAGCTTGTGAATTATATTTTTCTTTCACTGTGTCTGTATTTACAAGACAAATAGCTGGCATCCATGTTCTAGCGCAAGGAAACGTTTACATTTACCTTTATTTATACTGCCCACAGTATTTCAAAATATTTTATGCCTAAATGTCTGGAAAAGCTAAGACTCTCTAAAAATACATTTTGTAAATGTATAGTGATTTGAATTATCATAGCAACTAAGATTTTGTATATATATTTCCATATCTTAAAAAGGAATCTCATATTATTAGTGAAGATAATGTATGTGTCAAAAAAGAGGCATCAAAAGCACTTCCTGTGCACTTGACAGGGTGACAAAATATTTCTCCTATCCTTTCCTAATTGAGCTGCTGTACAAAGGGAGACATTATGATAATATTAATAATAGTTACATGGATATTTGTAGGTAGTGTGTAACCCTTCAGTCCATTTTCCCAGACAATGGTGACTACAAAGAGGCTTCAAAATAGAACATCACACAATATGAATGCCACTTTTTTCTATCTTACATTTTAAAAACATCATTGAAATCAGAAAGTTCATTTACAAAGGACTGGCAGTTGCAATCACAGCAATAATGTAGTGCTGAGAAAAAAAGGGTAATTGGTTTGGTAAAGATCGCTTTCCATTACACCATAAAGCACTACACAATAGGAAAGGTCGCCAATTAAGCAATCATGAATACCAAGTACTGAAGCTGATGAAAATAGGGCAGTGGTTTAAATAGATTTGCAAGCAATTTACCTTTTCACAATGTTGGCAATCTGATGCAATTTGCTTGCAATTTTGTCTGCTTTCAGTAGCACTCGAAGCTGACACTACACAGACCAAATGGCAAAGAGGCCTGCATAGAAAATGTAAAACTATCTTGGCTGCATCAGGGAACCAGAATGGTGGTTCATCAGGAAAATTACAACAATTAACATAAGTGCTGCAAAAATCAACACTTTAAATGTCACACTCACTAGTCTGTCCAAAGACTGTAAAAGTACCATCTCCATTGCTGGACTAACAGTAAATATGAAGCAATCACCAACAAGCCTTGAGGCTGATGGCTTTACAATTGATGTGACATTCTCTGAGTGATAAAATAGCCTCTCATTTTACAAAAGTAAGTATTTTTCTTTTTTAGATTTAACCTGGATTATGTCAACCCAAAACTTATATTTAATTTTTTTCAACTCTTCTTCCAACAAATCTGTTTTGCACTTGAGTATGTTCTTTACTTGTTTTGATGTTCTGAAAAACTTTACGTTTCAGGGAATTGGAGCCAAACTGATAAAACTCAAATATCGATCTGTTCTTTTTCAATGTAAATTATACCCAAGGTTTATATCAAAATGTGTTAGCTGCATGATGATGCACTTGTGAGTAGGGCTTGGTTTACAGTCTTGGGAAGGGAGCCTCAAAAGGTAACTGTAGGTACTCTCTCAGGTATTGGTGCAGAATGCAGGATACCTTTATGCATCTCTATCAGTGTAAGCCCAGCAAATGTGAAAGATGACTTTTGAAGTAATTGATTTCTCATGTAATGGCTCCCATGTTAAAGACAGATATAAATTTGTCAGATTGTGAGGGAGAATTGAGTTATGGCATGTATTTAATGATTTATTCTTTTTTAGTGAACTGCAGCACCAAATAAAGCAGTAATGCCTTTCTCTGACATCACACAGGAGAGTAACAACTCTTTCTCTGACATCACATCCTGAAAATAATGCACCTCCTTTCTCAGATGTTTGATCCCAAAACTTTATTTAGAGAAAAAGTGTCACTGTTTACAGTCTGATTGAAAATATGTTCAGGTCAGTGGAAGTTCAGGCATCTAGGACCTTGTCATTCTGAAAATTAGCTAGATTCAGAGAATCAGAACACTTTGACCATATTTTTTTTTTTTTACAGCTCAATAAGTGTACTCTGATGGTTCTAGAAGCCAAGTGTTGTTAGCTCCCGCAGTCATGTTTTTTATGTCATGCATGCAGTCAGAAATGGCTGATCCAGTGAACTACTCTGGGCATTGCTATTCAGTTGACGGGACCATTACCATGCTGCATACTGAGCTGCAGTAGATCTGTAACTACTATGTAGCTTATATTCATTTAAATAGCTGGCCTTGAACGGCGTCAGTCAGTTGTTAAGGATTGGTAGCACTAGGGCATTGATAAGAAAGAAAACATTTCACCAAATCTTCAGTGGTATAACACCTCCAGTGAAAAATGCTTAACAGTCTTTCGTTGTCTCTATCAAAAGGAAGACGACTGCTATATACACTTCTGAATGGCCTTAGCTGCTTGGTTAAATATGACACAAGTGCAAATATTAGATAGGCAACATGAGAGATACCTATTTTTTCTTTGATGTGTTTGAAATGTCCCACCAGACTTTTGCTAGATTTTGGCTACAATTTGACTAATATTTTGTAGAAAACAAAACAAATTAAGTATTGCAGTTAAAATTGCATGTAACTCCACAGATTTCCATAGAACAATGTTACGAATAAGGACAAGAGAACAAATATGTATTTAAACTACTCACAGGGTTCTGCTGCTATTCCAAAAGCCTTTCAACTGAACCTTCCTTTTACAGGCTTCCCCAGCACCCATCCCTCACCAAGGTTACATATACAATTGCAATTCTGAAGTAGTTTAATTCCAATCTACTTCTATTTTGAAGCAAGGTTCCTCTCTATTCATTTTTCTTCCCAGTATTTTCCCTTCCTATTTGTTTGCCTTTTACAATATTCTTCTTTCCTGCCTTTCTCCCATCCATGCAATGGGGCACTAACATGACATTTGACAATCTCAGCACTTTCTTTTTTTCATCATTTCCCATCCTTCATGTGCCTCAGTATCCTAACTTCAAAAACTTCGTGAATCTTCAACGTGCCTCATTGCCAAATCTGTAACATTAAGGACAATAAAGAAGTGCCACTTTCAGCGAAGGGAACACTACTGGAAAACCCTAACTGCGGTTAATATCTGAACATAAATTGCACCTTGATTCTCTTTCACCTGCTACTTTACCATCCCTGGCTGCTTGGTAGCCGTGCACATCAATATTACCACGTTTACTTGCCTTTATAATGTACATTACACTTATCAGTTGGATCGTTCCTTTTTAATTACAGTGTGTTCTGCTCTAATACTTCAGTGGGACAGCAATACTGACCATCACAAGCATGGATATATAACATGCACCGTTGACTGAAAGGGGAAGCATTTTTCACTACAAATTTTGCAAAGAAATTATTCTTTCTTTGGTTATAAATTCAAAAGTTGAAACATTTACAATCAACTTCAACTGCATCTCAGTTACGCCTTGAAGCTTCCTATCATAATTGCTGGTATAGACACCATTTAATGTGAAGGTCGATGTTCAGTAATAATTTAAAATTCAGTGAGATGTCACTGCAGCAACATTTGAAACAACACATGAAACAAATATCTGGAACCCATTTTAAATTGACACAAGCTGAAGAGTGACTACGGAGTTCATACTAGTCACCCTGGTAGTTATTGCAAGCTGGATGAAGAATTAAAAATGACAGAATTTATGCCTTTAATTTACTTATAGCAGTTTTTCAAAATCAGACTGGCTACTGCTTTCCAAGAGAAACTATTTTCTTAAAGGATGTGTAAATGCAGTCTTCTTTTTGTGAAAACTGAGAATAGCAAAGAACAAGGGAGCTGGGAACAGCAAGCCTGAAAGTGGGCATGTTCTGTGACATACAGAGTGAACATCTCTGATTTTACAAATGCTCCAGGACTCCTCCCCAACTTTATGCTCAGTAGTCACAGACCAGAATAAGATGGAGTTGACTGGTATCAAGAGGGAAGGCTGTTCTCACATCATGGTCTCTCTTTCAGCCCTCCAAAAAACCAAATGGAGAGAGAGGAGCAGAGCTACTGCAGCAGGAGCTCTTCAGCAGCGGCCGTACTACCAGTAAACTCAGGAATCGCATTGGAGGTCTCCACACTAATTCTTTTGGTGGAAAGCAACAGAGGATACAGGAGGGAGAGGAGATGACACAATTCTGTCCCATAAGGGATGGCCGGTCAGAAATTATGCAATTCTAAATTTTCACCTTGCAGTTCCCTGCATAGAGCTACATAATAAAGAAGATGCCTTAATGTGGAAAATAATTCCTTTTACAATATTTTAAAAGAATCCCCATGGTACCAGTTGCCATTCAGCTAACAGTCCACAAACTTACAATTGAAATTAAAGGACTAGATCCTAATCTGAAATTATACGAACGAGGATGAATTACTGTGCCACTAATTAGTCTATTACACATTTTAATACTTTGCTTGTACATGCCTAAAACCATTTCAGGATCAAGAAAACCATGACCTTTGACTGAAGACTGAACTATATTTTGGCAAGTGTGAACTGAAGAAACCAAAGAAATTAATTTAACAAATACGAGTTTCTCAGTTTGGCTTTAGTCCTTACTGTTGGGAGACAGGGAAAAGCCAGTAATCAAAACATGATTTATTTTCATCGAATAGGACTAGATTCTTAGTTAATGTTAAGCCTGTGCACCTTCTCTAAAAGAGTCACAATAATTTACTCCATCTGAGGAACTGATTTATTGTATTTAACTTACACTTTTATTATAGGACTGCAGTATAAAGAAATTTAGTACACCCTTAACAAATAATATTTCTACCATTAATACTAAGATCTCTCTAACTATACAAAATAAAATAACATATAATTAAAAACAAATTAACAAACCCCTCCAAACATATTCAAAATATTTGGAACACCAAGCTAAAAGATATCCATCTAATAAGGAAATTTAAATATATACATGCATATATATACACACTACATGAGGTGCATTGTGTCCATACTTGTTTCAGTAAACAGATGCCGAACTGTTTGTCTAGACTGTAAAAAGACTGTTTTCAACAGCAGAGAACACTGCTTTCACGAGATTTCTTCAATTCCTTGTCATATTTCATACTCAACCCAGAAATACCCCTATTTAAAAAAAAAAAAAAAAAGACAAATTGGTCAGACCGTTATCGATTTTCTTTCAATCACCACAAAGTGTTGGCTTTAGGAGAATGAAAAGTCTTCAGACTTAGTGAGTGGATTAGGATTAGAAAAATATATAGACCTCTTAGCCTGACTGCTAGGACTGCTTTATGTCAGTTTGTAAGTTTTGTGGGAATAAAAAAATTGCACAGATGGGACTATAACTGACCATAACCTGCTCTATTGTATTTCCAACAATCTCTAATTACAGCAACACACCAGAGGAAGACATTTGAAAGGGCAGGTGATGGGATAGGAGAGAAACCTGTTTGACTTAAACAGCACAGGATCCCTCACCATCAGGGCTGATGTACATCAGCCTGACAGCTAATTAGGGTAGACATGAATTTTTCCAATGTAACAGATGTTCGCTAATCAGGCCAGATTTGGAGCCCTTGCGCCAGCAACATTTCATGCACAATTTAACTATCTAAAAGGAATAAACTACTTAATGCATTGTACTGGAGGCACAGCTGTTTCACAATCAGAAAATTTGCTGTCAAAGATGTTCTCTTTAAAACTGACATGTTTTTATATAACTCTGATGGGGTGTTTATAATGTATTAATAGTTGTCAGTAAGAGCTGCTGTCATCATCAAGAAGTAAAATATTTCTGAAGGTATATTAAAATGAACAGACTCCTTTCTCTTTCCAAAATCTGTTTAGATAATTTACTTTGAATATGGCCTGTTTAATTCTAAGTGTACTTTAAACAAAAGGCTTAACATGTATGTCTCAAGTTACATCGATAATAAAATATACAGACCTACCTTCTGACTATGGAGTAAAGTCAAAATATCTTATCTTTGAGCTATAGTGGAAATTTATTTTATTTGCAAGAAAAGCATAAACATACAATACACTGTGCTAAAATGATGTGAATGGTCTCCCTTCTCTTCATAAAAGATAGGTCACTTGATAGAAAATTCAGATGAAATGTATCCACAGGTTATACAGATTCATATAGACCATTACTTAGGAGACCAAGGAAAGAATATGTGAGATTTTTATTCTTGCATGTGAATTCCATAGGCCAGATCCAGAGGTAAATGTGTGGATCTGAGTCAATTTACAGAAAGCTAAGGGTCTTGTATTTTGCGTCTGGAATTGAGATACAATATCATCACCTGATTAACACAACTTCTTTTTAACGCTCCAGTCTTTGCGATTTTTTTGTTAATTTTTTAACCATGAGAAAAATCAAGTGATCTAACATTTTATAGACTGCTAGAAAAGTTTGAGCAAAATTGCATAAACTGTAAATGGTAATGGTATGGGACAGAGTATAAAACTGGAAAGAACATGCGGTCCTTGTGATAATGGCATCTAAACACTGCAGTAATGCAGTTTCTGGTGAGGTCAGTTGGATTTGAAGGTCACAAGGCACTAAAGCCATCAAGTCTGGACATATATCAGCGATGTTTTCATTTAACACCTCGTAAGGGCCAAAGTCCTTGTTCTCATGAACGTGTGCTGTGTTTGCAACCTAACTTTTAATAAGTAATGCAGAATAGAGAGAGTTAGGGTGCAAGTGAGCAACAGACAACAGGGAGAGTCTGGTTCTTTCAAGAGAAGGCTGAGGCAAAGAACCATCCTTTCCCGGATCCTCGAGTCTTAAGTTCGAATTATGCCATTCTTGTTATCATTGTTCTGGGAAAGCTGACAGTATTTTTGGGGATCAGAAATTGGGTTAAGGAATTTGACCAAATGAATATCAAGTTCTCTGTTAAAAGATGTGGGGGGGGGGGAAATAGCTTAGGTGAATTTTATAGGGAATGTTGCTATAAAACCTAAGAGTCTAAGACAAAAGCAATCTTAAATAAAACAGTAGGTAGCAACTTTGCCATAATACTGGGATTGATCAGGACCTTCAGTGAAGAGGGAATGGCCAAAGAATCAAGCACAATATTAAGAGCTTTCACAAATATTCACTGGAGACAGAAATTAGGAAGGATACAAAATTAATGATTCAAAATGAATGATGATTCAGTAAGATAATTGCTAAAAAATTTTTTAAACAGGAAAGTTACTATTTCAGAATAAAGGAAACCCTTACCCAAATAATAATAAAGAGCTTGGAAGAAATTATTTGAGAAATTCTGACATTTTTAAACCAGCTAGGAGAAACTGCGTATGCTTGGTTATTATGAGAATTTACTACTCAGTAATGAGTACCCTGATGATTTTGGTTTTAATGATACCTAAATGGTAAGGAACCAAAATTACAGGAATGGTGCAGAGGGGAAGAGTGATCTGGCCAATAAAAATCTAACCTAAATAAAATAATGACCAACAGTAAGAAATTTTAATAAAACCACTAGATATCTAAAGGATATGAAACCTTTGACTTTGTTTATTAAGAGTACTTTTCCTGGACTAATTGGATCTCTTTTAAAAAAAATTAAAATTAAAAAGACCAATAAGATTTTAATTCTGCAAGTACATATTTAACTTGATTCACTTGAAGAATCCCTTCAACTTCAAACTAACACATACGTGTTTGTTGGATGGAGCCGTTGACAGTGGGACACAAAGAGTGCAGCCAACCTATGTGGATTTCATTAGAGCCTTGAAGCTGCATCTCACAACATTCGAGTTTAAAAATGGATTCATATTATCTTGGAGAAGAGCAGGATTTGGTGGGTTGGAAAGTGACTACAAGGAAAAGGCAGCGTGTTGCATTGATGAGAGGTGTTCCAGGAGGTTTACCCACGGAGAGAGAATAGTTTTGTCTTGCTTAACATCTTCAGTAATAATCTGAAAGAAGTAATGATCTTAATGAATTCACTATCATAATGAGCTAACAATAGTAATTTAGGAGGAGCTGAAAGTACCAGTAAGAACAAAGACAAATAATACAAAGGCACCCTGAGAGATTAAAAGCATAGGCGAAAATACTGTAACAAAATGAGGTTTGGACTGGAAAGACACAATTCCCAACACATTTGTTGAAAAACAATCCAAAGCATGAATATTCAATGACAGAGTCAGACATTAATTGGCAATGCAAAATGGCAGAATTAAAAAAAAAAAAAACAAGCCCATTTTGTGCTGCCCATGCATCAGCTTCAGAGAACAAGGAGTCAGCCTTTTCTCAACTGCTCAATGACTACATGAGAGAGGAATTACCGTGCTGTCCCGGGCCTGCCATCCACCTATTGCAGTATCCTACACCAGACTGTGAACAGTAACATCCACTTCAAGAAACGCTTAGACTTTTTCACAATGATAATATGAACAGAATGGATTCTCTTTTCTAACTGCAGGCAGTTGGGGGAGGGGGCTCTTATTCTTCCTTTTATTCATTAGAAGCTTTTGAGCCTTTTTAAAAAAAACACACAAGAATTTAGAGGTCAACAACCAGCCAGGGTCTCTTACTGTTGTGGGCACTATGTTAGCACAAAAAACATGAGATGTGAGGTCTGAACTATGGAAGAGCAACAAAATTATCTGAACACTGGGAAGACTGGTTTTCAAGGAAAAAATATGTGTACGTACACTAAGAGATGACTAAGATACCAACAAGATAGCAGTCTACAAATATCTGAAGTTTATGAACACCAAAGACAGAAAAATAAACCCTGTGCGATCAGGAATGTAGCTATGATGAATGAGAGAAAGGGAGAAAAGAAAGTCATCACTGAATAGCAAGAAGACTGACATATTTGTGTCTGTGGTTTCATCCCAGAGGTCTTCCCAGCCTTGTCAGCAGCCTGGGTCTAATTCAACCTTGTCACCAGAAAACCAGGATCTGGGCTTGTTTCTCCTACTGCTTTTCAGAAGGGGGGAAGGGGGGAAGATAACGATTTTGTGGCCAGTAACATCTGATTCACTCCTCAGCAGCAGCTTATTTTGCTGCTGGATTTTGCCAGCCTCGCATACACCCACTTCCATGAGAGCCATGAGTGGGGCTGTGTGCCCTGTGTGGTTCCATCTCACAATGTAAAAATAAGCATTGCACTCCTTCTAGTGCTCAGGATAAGGCTAAAATACATCTAACTCTTCCTTCCATCTTCATCCCATCAAATTCACCCCTGGAATAGCAGCCTAAAAGAAGTAGTGAAAGTTTGAACCACATTTAAAGCAGGTCAGACAAAACCCTAGAAAATGTCGCTGTGTTGTGAGTACTGTCGTCATACTGATCAATAGCATCTAATTGTTACTTAGGTTCCCCCATCTGTTTGTAGCCATCTGTTGTTTCTCATCTTATATTTAGGGTGTCTACTGCCCGGGTACAGAGACGCCCAAGCTGGCCCCACACCCTCCACCAGAAGCATGAGGAGTATTTGGGGACAGGGACTCCCTGGGAACCAGCTGAGGTCTGGAAAAGGGAAAGCTGTTTGCTTCTCTCAGTAGAAATGTGTGGCAGAGCCACACTAACGTGCTATACTGCTTTCCTAACTGCATTGGTGTGTCTGCATGGAGAGAGCAGCAATTTTTCCACAACCAGCCTCTAAGATTTTCCTGTGTAAACTGGACATATAGGATATGTGCTGCTTAAGGACTTTAAGTGCAGCTTTGTTAAATACTGAAGCCAGTTACAACCTATCTTGTCAATCCCTACTTTAGGAATTGTATAAAAAGTTTTCTCCAAAGGATACATAAGACTTTATTATGGCAATGGATGCACATGAGAACTCATGTGCAAAAACTGCTCAATGACTACACAGGCTCTATCTAAAATTATTACTGTGGACACAAATTCACGCATATGGTTAACATAAGCTACTATCGGGGATCTACACTCTGCCCTTTCTTCACAGAATCTGTACCGATTCAGAATGCCAAATAAAACCATTTGGGCTCTAAACTACCAATTCCTTAATAAAATATCAATAAAATAAAATTTTAAGCAAATAGCTCAAGAAAAGGGTTAACAGGACTATTCAGCAAAGTCCCCTCACTGTTCAAGACAAACATAGCCCTGTAGCAATAACAAAAATTTAACCAGCCAACCAAGCCCTCAATCCTCCTGTTGTCCTTTATCAAGCCAGTGTTGCACAACCCTGACCTAGAATTTAGGAAACAATGTATCTGCATCTTCCTAGTAATTGAATTGCTAGGTTTTATATATATATGATATCTATTTTGTAAAATAATAGTAAAAAGGGGGTTCTGAGCTGCATGGGAGATGTTCCCAGAGACGGGATTCTCCTATACTGAACAGCAGGGGGATGTTCTTCCTTCCATGAGAGGAGTCAGCTTCACGTACAGAGCAATACAAACAGCTTAGGGTCACATTTTCAGCTATTTTTAAACAAGCCTCCAAACTTAGATATCAACTTTACAGGCACAAAATTCTCATTAGGTCACAAATATAGGTACCAAAAGCAGATCCATAAAGCTTTATAGTCATCCACATGCAAAAGATAGCTTTTTGTATAGAAAATATACATGTGCACAATCATTTGTAAATGACTAATGAAGACTTGGCTATAACAATTCAGACAATAGTCTCAGTTTTGTGGGCCACAGACTAGTGGCAGAGATTTCTAGCCCTCAGCAAAAAATTTTTTGTGGCAACTTAAATTAAGAAAAGGCTTAAAATGAATTTTTGACAATTGTTGAATTGTCTTATACTGTAACCTGACATCTGCAAACAGATTTGCACTCAGTTTTTGGGGAATGCAATCTACTGCATTGAAAATAAATGGTGTCAAGTTCTTGAAATTCATCAGCATTTAACCAAATGATAGTATCTGATCATAAGTCCGTTTCAGACGTCTCAGTCTTTAGCTCTGATCTTGTAGGCTATATGTGGAATTTGGTAAACCTGAGTAAGTTTTTATATACAACAATGTGTAGAGGAGTCAATATATGACTGACAACATCACCTTAGTATTACCAGTTAATGAAAGTTCAAGATGTGGATGAGAAGTTAACAACCAACAATCAGTTTTCAAAATCAAAACTTAATGGTATGTCCCATATTTTCCTTTGACAATTTCTTTGTTACTTACTGAATCCCTGAAGTGACACGCTTGCTTCAAACACTGAGTGTGTTTGGTTTTCTTCCTACTGGGCATGCGAACCCTGCAGCTTAGCCAGGTACAGAAAAACATTGTCTAGTGAATATTCTGGTTGAGAAAAATTGTTAAAGCCATTAGATATAAATATTTTCAGAATAGAAAATATAAAAATGGACTTTATGTTTTTAGATACTAACGCTTCAAATAAAGGTGCAAATGCTGTGCTATTCCCCCACTCCCATGCACTGCCCCAGTATAGCGGACAATGAGTTTGCAGTTGTTTGATTTTTTTTTTCTGTGTATCAGTGTTAAAATATACAGCTACTCAGCTCTCTGCCTAATGACACCTTATTTTAAGACCAAACTAGTAAAAATATGAGGCGCAGAAATGGCAGCTAAGAATATCCGGCTTGGGAGAGAACTCCGTGGTTAATGTGCTCTGAGAGCCTTTGCAAGCCAATAGACCTTCCAGTGGAATATGGCTGCAGATCAAGCGTAATCATTTCAGCCACTTTTCGATTTATGGACAGGGTGAGTAGATGGCTTATTCTAACATTTGGCTTTTTGGGGGCCAAAAAGCTTGTATAAATTAATGGCATGTATAAGTACATACTGCTGCACTGTAACGATGCAAAACAGGAGGCATTCCAGTCTGTTCTTCTTTCAGCAAAAGCTCTGCTATGCTGCTATTCAGCACAGTAGTGCTTTATTTGCATCCCTGCAAGCTACTCATCGTATTGTTATTGTTTTATCCCTTTTCTAGTTACTTCTGTTCATGAATGGTTTTTTTATCTTGCAAGACCTATTGCAAATATTAGTAAATCTCTCTTTTTATGCCATGTATCTCATTTAAAAAGCTGGCTCAAGAAAAAGACGACTGAATGAAGTAATTTTAACCAATTATTTGTTATATATGTTGCTTAATCAGCAGGGAATTTATCCACAGAAAGGTACAATGTCTGGATGTGATCAGGGTAATTAACTGTGAGTCAAACACTTAGGTCAGTCAGTGTCCCACTCCATGAATGGAGACACACAACTTCACCTCTAGCTGCTCTTCTCTCCCTGTCATCTATTTATCTTTTTGGTCTTTTGCTGCATTCAGAGTTAGGCATCTGAATAAGTAGCTTGCCAAAACTGGGATATGTTACTACAGCTGTACTGTGTCTTTGTGGTACTTCTCTAATACTCACCAATCATAAATATAACAATAATAATAATAATAATAATAATAATAATAATAATAATAATAATAATAATAATAATAATATGAATGTAACATGGAGTAAATGAGCAGTCCTTTCCAGTGGCTAAATTTAGGGGGAGGAGGAGGTGTGAAAAGGCAAAATGTCCAGATTGCTAAAAACTGGAAGCTGCAGTCTGCTTGGAGGGTTTCACTTGGTCTACCTAACAGCAGATGCAGTGAGCAGTAACTTATGGATGACTACTATCTTGTGAGGGGGGTTTTTTGACTTATTCTGTTTTGGATTTTCAACCCCTCTTAAAAAGACTGCAAGCCTCTTCAAAGCCTGCCTAGCTCCTGTGTCAGCTAAATAGCCTTCTCTTAGACGACATTACTCTCAGCTCTAGCATTTAAACTCCTCTGGAAAGCTGTACATATCGCAGACTATCAAGCTGCTCAGTTGGTGCTAGAAGTAGCACAAGATTTCCAGTTCATTTCCTCATTTTGCTGGTGGAAAAGTAAGCATCCAGAGCCTGGTTCACCCAGCTTCTAGATCGCTTCATAGTCCTACAAGTGTACTTACTATTAATATTTATATGTGCAGTTTCATGTATATGTATCTTATCCCTCTGCACGATTTACACCCACTTTTTATCGTCTCCTTACATTTCCAGGGAGCTGAAAAGAGATTTCAGCAGAAAGAAAAATTAGGCAACCATTCTTATTTTGATGCCATTTTCCTACTGAGCCAAACATCAGGACATGTTAATCTGGCACATAGATGACAAGCAAAGAAACCCACCAAGTGCTTATTATTTTCCCAAATGATATTATTTTCCCAGATGAACAGAAAATTAATCTCAACTTTAGAAGTATAGGAAAAACATGGTTCCCTGTCTGGTCTGACAGCTGTTACACCTGAGGTTCTGGATCATGACTACATCTGGTCTAAAAAATATTGAGGATATGTGTGGAAAAAGAAAGATCCCTCCTCCCTTACATACAGGCAAGGCTAACACAGACCCAATTGCCATGTCTGCTGTCTCATGCAGTAAAAACCAGCAGAAATTCATAAGAACATCTATGCTTTCCTGCACTCTGCATACTGAGTAAATTTGTAGCCTACATCTGTTCTGGTTTTAGCTACAGCTCTTTTTTTCTTTTTTCTTTTTTTTTAATGAAAAAAGCTAAATCAATTTTTGATCTTCCAGCATCAGAGAGCTCACCACGAGGCCTGATGGAAACAATGACCAGCTAATTACGTCCATTAAAAGCAGGTACCTTTCATACAATCCAAATTTGTTGATGGGCTTTCATTTATGGTTCCTGTCAGATATTGCGCAGTGGCTGGGTAGGTTACCTACCACCTGCAGCATCGTTTGTGCCAGAGGTAGGTGCCTGCAGCAATCCCTCCCTCCCTCCCTCCTTCCCTCTCCGCTGCTGGAGGTCACCATCCCTGGTTGGGGGCCATCGCCTTGGGAGCGCAGGTGGACAGAGAAGCCACATGTTTGCTCCCCAGGGACCACCATCCAGAGCTTATTGGTGTGAAGTGCTGCTGCATTGGTTTACTGTAGCACTGCTGGGATGTGAGGAGTAGGAACGATCTCTGCTCTCTTGCTACTGCTAGAGGATGGGCACCTTCTGGTCGAGGGGCAAGGTGGGCAGTGCAGGACAGTGGCAGAACTGAATGACAGATATCATGAAATCTCTTTATAACAAGTTGTTATGAAGTTGTTTGTAACATCCCATTATTAAAATTCTCTTCTTCATTTAGAAACTTACGGCTGTGACCTCTTAACATTTTCTTCAATAGACAGACTTGACTCTACGAATCTCCTCCTCTGTCTCTTTCAAGCAGACTTCCCATGCCTTTAACCTCTCTTCTCTATTCTCTGAGTCCTCTCCTAATTTTTATCATCATTCTTTTATAGTACAAACTTATGTTCAGTTGACTGTCTAACCTGAGATCCAGGTTATTGTCATTGCTTCTCAAGAATTCCCATTTTGTATATGGACCACCCTTTCAGACTGGATATGCTTGGGAAGGGATTGCATGAGAAGGTTTCTGCAATGGCCAGAGATTACCACAATTCTCAGTTCCTTTATCATTACATTAAAAGAAGCTGTGGCACTTCATTCATTACATCAAAAAAAAAAAACAGTGTAGATTTCAGGTCTGGATATGTAACAAATACCTTCTCTTCTTTTATAAATAACATTTTTAGTGGTTTGCAGCATGAACAACGTTGCATTGGGTCACCATTCCTTTGCAGAAACCATTTGGAGGTTAAAATAGTGACAAAGGCAAAGAACCTGGGGGAAAACACCACTTCTTCCCACTGATGCTTTTTGCCAATTTGATCTCTCAGAGTCCTCAGTTACCCATCTATGAAGAAGAAATAAAAATACATATCCCTCAGAATCATTGTAGGGCACAGAATTATTATTAACAAGGGCACAAACAAAATATTATGAGACCGCAGATTTAATCTTCTGCGCTTTCCAAAATTGCTTTCTACTTATAACTTTGACAACAAATATTCTAACAAATTGAGAATATTTGGTAAAACAATAGCAACAAATAGCTGCAGTCACGTGCTGAACCTTCAGCTGCCAAGTCTCACCCCAGAGAGAATTTTCATAGCTAAACTGCATAAGCCTTAGAAAAATAAGCATTTATAATAGAATTACTGACAGACCTTCAACTACAGTATTGGGAATCGTGCTATTTAACAAACTGGTGGTTATGTTTTTATTTTATTCTTTTTTAGAGTTTGCTCATGTCACCATTTTCAAGAAAACTCACAATAGATCTCAGCTACCTAGAATAATAGATTAGGGAGGATAACCAAGATAAATCAAAGCATGGATAACACAAAACATATTTAAGTCGTTCTATATTGAGGAAATTCAGCACTGGAAAGTAATTGCTAAAGCACAGAATGAGGTCAGTATAGAAACTTAAAAATATAAAATTTATAAAGCACAATTAACTTAAACTGAACTCAGGTCATCTTTGTGAATATAACAATTTAATATGTTCAAAAACCAGTCCAATTTTGCTCACAGTACAGAAGTGCGGGCAAAAGATATACATTTCATATTTGGTACTGGTAGAATGCACTAGTTTTTAAATAAAGAGAGTTTTCTGGATGAACGAAAAATAAGTAAAACTTTTTACAAAGTAATTGAGCTACCAGAAGTCCATTAAAAAACTGACATCAGAATAAGTAGAATGAAATCAGAATACTGAAATATACTCAAAATAGGAACATTTTTCTGTGTCTAACTATAGATTGTACCTTGCTTTCAATATACAGAAGAATTAAATGGATAGTCAAAAGTAGTGCTTGAGCTACTACCTACAGTGAGACTGACTATTTCTTTTAGGATTTTTCCCCCTATGAACTTAACAATGCAAATTTAACAATGGATTCTGCCCAATGATTGCCAATTTCAGCAGTGACATTCTTGACGGCATAGCCTGATTAGAAAATAATTGTACTTCTTTTCAGCTACTCTTACCTCACCCACACTTTTCATTTCCTGTAAGGTACAGTGGCAAAACTGCATCTTTCAACTCTCCCTCTTTTATCTGATGTAGTGGATGACAGGTAATCTAGCTGAAAGTTCCTACAATTGCACCACCAGAAAAACACTGGCTGATGAAATCTGAGCAGTTATCACACTAACCATCACCTGTCAAGCCTCCTGCTTCAATTTAAGGGTGCATCAATTTTCTGAAGAGGAAATCAAGGGCAAAGAATAAAAGCGCTACAGATAAACACTGACAAAGGCCCTTTCTGCTTTTTTTTTATTTATGATGGGATGTACTATCATAGGTTGCTCCGTGAGGTTTTATCAACTGTCCTGATACATCCCAGATAGCTTGGAATTCTTTGGCCATTGATGAAGTGCTATACTTGCACTTACTGAAAGGGCAGAAGATTTCTAACTGAAAATTACTTTCACTAAATACCACAAAGATATTGAAGTCAGAAAGAGCAAGGAGATGGAACAAATGACAGCTGCATATAACAATGAACCTCTCTGTTCTCTGAGCTGGCAGACAAGGCTGATTAGAGTAAGAACATGAAATAATGTTTTCTTAAAGCCAGAGAGCATATTGTGTAAAGTGTCAAGTACAGAGTTCATATGTTCTTTGTAGTGAAATGTGAACACATTTGCTGCTGACTGCATTTGCCGTCTACTCACCCAGTTCTCCAAAGTAAACAACCGTACAAGGGGACCTCTTACAAGTGGGGGAAAACTATTAGTTTCTCTGGGGAGAGGAAAAGATGCCTCAATATCAAAATGAGCCAAATTCAGGTTGAGAGCAAGTATATTCAGCATCGCTAACTTCACGGGAATAATATTCTCTAACATCAGGTCAGAAGTTGGCCTGATTCATAGGTATAAATTATGCTGGAGTTTTCAAATGTTATTCCTTTTCTTTGTAAAATCAGCAGAAGGGGAGACTCTCACTTAAAATGTGCCCGTTTGGTAGCTATCCTGCAGGGGAGAAGATGAAACAAGCAATAGAAAGAGAAGTAATAGCAAGAAAAAAAATTTCCACATAGATTTACACCTGACTATGAATAGCTTGTGAGCCCCAGAGCCCAAGCACCAGTGCTTCCTGGTTTCTTCCCAACTAACAGAAGAGGAGGAACAATAGCTCCCAATAAAGCCCATGGGCGACTTCCTGATGACTTCCACAGGCTTTCAACAGGACATGAAATATTGAGACAAGTGCAATCTCTATTCTACCCAAGCATTACCCATAGTAAAGGATTGTGGGTGCATTAAAAGCAGAAAGCATACAAAGTTCATGCAGGATTGATTAATTCAGAGTGGCCATTTTTTTTCCAATTTTTGTTACTCCTTCTTCATTCATTTCTTGATATACCAGCCCACAGTGAAGACAAATCTGGATAAATGCTACAGGAATTCAGCAACCAACAAAAGCTATCTGCTTTCTCTGAAATGATATGTCGAGTTTGGGATTCAACAAGAGATAATGGAGATACATCAGTTCAACAAAGTTCACAGTCCTCACTGGATAATACTCTTACATTCATGTCAGGTCCCATAGACGAGGCCCTGGATGCTGACAACCTTGTCAGGTGACAAATTGTAAATTCTGCCAGTGTTGCTCCTGTCAGGAGTATTTTAAACAGGGCAACCTTCAATGGAAAAAGTGAATGTCATCCATAAAGCCTGTAAATACCCATTCACAACAGAGCAACACATTAGCAAAAACCTGTTCCTTATCAGTCTGAATTTGTCAAGCAATTTGCGCAAATCATTTTCAACCACCTCATCATTTGCAGAGTGTTTTAGATGACAACTCAGTAAAATAATCACAAAGAATTAGGTTTGCTCCTTGACTGGATGACGACATTTCTAAACAGAATAACAGTAATTCCACCAAAAAGATTTCTCTTTTGGATTTCTTTGAACTAATTCTTTAACTTCAGTAATTCTTTGAACTTCAACTCTCAAGTTAAATAATTTCTCAAGAAAGTTAGCTTTCAGATTCAGAAAGTAATTTTTAGTTCTCACATTTGTGGAGAAAATTTGAAAACATTATTGCACTACAAACTATGAGCCTCTAAACCAGAAAGCAAGTTCAAAGTACCCAAGCCTTTTACTATTTTTAACTTTATCAGTGTTTTGGAGGATTGACTTACGAGTTTGAGTACCTAAAGCTGGCAAACAACAAAACTATAAACAAGAATCACCAGTGTCTGGTACAGGTTCCAGGTGAATACTTAATCAAGCTGAAGCGTATGACATGTCCTGAGTTCATCAGCGTTTTCTCTAAATTCTGGAGATTATTTAAATGATCCCAGAGGGTAAAAAAATGCATGAAAAAGAGAACTATGGCATCGGGTTCATTTTCAGATTTGGAAATCATATCCCTTACGTATTCAGCCAGCTTCATTTAGCAAATATTTTCTATTTTATTTTTTACAGACACAGCACAATGATTTTTATAGTAAATGATACTAAAACTGCATTATTTACATTAAAATAATTCCATGTTTTTAAGAGGTTTTACCCTTGCACCACTTAATGATATATTTACCACCTCCTTTCTAAGGAATGCAATTAAGTTTCCTTTTTTTATTCTGAGTAATCAAAATAATGGATTCCAATCCAGCCTTGAGAACATCCAGCTAGTCCAGGTAGCTCTGTACTATATGTAAGCCTGCTCTACAGAGAGTTATCTCAAAGCTTCAAAAAAAAAAAAAAACCCTAAGCAAAATTGATTGAATTTTCATCCCCATGGTTGAAGGCCCACGGCCAGATTGCCTCCATCTTGGTAGAGGGACAGACAGGATAAGAGTTAGGAGCAGACAGAGAGAATGTCCCTGGAACTTGCAATGTGGAAGGGATGGGAAAAGAGAGGATAAAATATGCAGGTATAGTAACTAATGCTAGATTATAGTCACACTGCAAGCCATACGGCAGTTCAAATAAATAGGTAAATAGTAATACACATTCCTCAAAGTCTTCTGAATAAAAGCACCTTTCTAGTATGCTAGGAGGTATCATGTTACAGTTTTAGGGCTATTTTAGACAACGTCTGGGCATTTATTGAAATGAACACAAGCCTCCAATATTTCAAGAATTCATATTTGCCCAGAAGCAAAGGTCCACATTTGGGAAAGCATGAAAGCACATGCTTAAATTCATCAAAAATCCAAAATTCTTAGTAAACATCTGCCTAACATAAGTGATTTTCTGAGAACTCACATTATCCCCAATCCAATTTACAGCTCCTGTGTTTAAACAGTGTTACTATCCTGGTGAGAAAATGATCACTTAAGACTTCTAGTTTCAGCCCTGACTCTACAGACAGAGCCTGAGACTTCCCATCACAAAGTTGGTTAATACCTTGAATGTTGTTTTTTTCTGTTTAACCTATTGTAAGACAGCAGCCATTTACTGAAATTTGAACTAGGTTTGGATCCTAAACTCACCTAACCTCCAAAGTTGCTAGATCCAGGGCCTCGTTCTGAATCTATCTGTATCAGTATGGTGTTTGCCCTGTAGGATTTTAAGAATGTGCAGAAGGGATCTAGACTATCAAAAGAATATTTTGAGAGACACATTGAAGGATATGATCCCTCAGTAATAATGAAATCCAGCAAAATCCAAATATAACACAAATGACAAGTAATAGCTCTTGAATTTATTGAACAATTTATGGAGTATTTACAGTGCAATATTTTACAGTATTTAATCAGAGGTTTCAGTAAGAAGCTTGCCAAAGCAAATATTGTTGGTAAAACTGGTTTAATATGAACCACTGTGCACTGTTAAGTTATTTTCAGGTGAGAAAAATGAGGTTTTAAAAAAAACCCAATAGCTTAACACAGCTGACAACATCCAAACTTCTTTTGCTTTCCTATTTGTTGTCTATGAACAGGCATACATTCAGTGTCTGAAAAAATGTCTGCTGTATTTTCTGCTAGCTATGGGGGTTACAGCTATCCCAGATTTCCCTGAGCCATGACTCCTTTCCTAGATGCATGTGGAAGAAGAGTACAGATGTCAAAGGAAAGTAAAAGGAAAAAAAAAAAAGAAAAAAAAAGAAAAAAAGGGGGGGGGGGGGGGAGAAAAAAGAGGTCCTAAAGCAATCCCCACTCTTTGGCAATTCAACAAACTCGTATGGATCAGCTACTCCCATTAAAATGAGGCTAGCTATTTCAAAAATATTTTGAACATTATTTTGTGGAAAATCTTCCATTTTTTTTCCCCAAACTCTGACAAAACTCCTGCTTTCACAAGATGGGGGGTTGCCTCTGCACCTGCAATACTGTACAATCCATATCTGATGTTGCTATGCTGCAGTGGAGAGAGTATGCATTCCCTCAGTCCCGTAGAATTGCTTTACTGGAAAATGTGCCATATCAGGGAGCAGTTTCAGTGAGGTCCATGTGCCATGTATGCACTGAGAACACTACAGTCATATCCGAGGCCTGCAGAGTACATTTGCAAAGCCTAGAAGCCAGAATTTTCAGACTGGGGAATGCAAAGCTACTCACCCAAAACCACGGCCAAGCTCTCCGAGGTGCTGGGCAGTTTGCACCAGAGCCCACATTCACATCACCAACAGCTGCAGACTTGGGTACCCAGGTGCCGGAGTGTCTTGCAGCGTGGGGTATAACATGTGCAGGAATAGATTTTGCAGGTCAGTTTGCAATCTTCTCAGATTGTTTTAAACAATTATCGACGATTTTTTTTTTTTTTCTTTAATAGTGCTGTGCTATTTCTGGGTTGTTGAAACACGTTGAGGAAAATCACCCACAAAGCGAAAGAAACATGGCAAAATGTTCCTGCAGTGTGTTGCCTTAATACATTTAAATGATTTAATGACAAGTAGGGGATTACTGCAAAACACAATGCAAGCTGGAGGTAGCAAAGAACACCCGCTGCCTGTACTGTGAAATTCAAAATGGATTCCAGGAAGGGAGCACAATGCCAGGCTGCTTTAACTATTGCTCCTACTTCCTATACTATTATTACTGCTCACCAGTCTTGAAGTCTGAATGACAGTGGTCTGAGCCCTTTCAAACAACAGCAAGAAGATCAATTTTTGTAATGAGGAAATGGAAGTGGTGGTGCAGTGGATCACTGAACCTTACAGTTTCTTCTAGGATAAAGTAGCAGTGCTCAAGCAAATTATGGTGTAGGAACACAGTGACAACACCACCATGAAACACACAACAGATGAACTAACAAAAGCGCTTAAATGTGTGTAAAACCAGCATGATACCAAAGCTAAGTTTGCTCCTACTTTCACACTGCAGAATCATTGTAACCCCTCACCAGCGCTGCAGAAAGCCATAGACCAAAGGAAAATCACGTTGCTCACAAAGCCACTCGTCCATCCTCAGTGCTTAGATCCCAGTCACACTGGTAGGAAAGGCTTGTTGAATGAACTGTTCCAGAGAATTATAATGCTTCATGTCTACCAAATGCTGCTTTGATTACTACTTTAGCTCCACTTGTTCTAGGACTTTAGAACTTACTGCAGGTGAGCAAGCCAGCATGAATAGCCTTTGAAGTTTTAAAATACTGTCAACAGATCTGCAATTACAGTACTCCAAGACCACAGTGTCTTTGTGCTTGTGCATGAATCTTCCCTCAAGGAACAAAAATTAACAGCTGCAAGCTACAACTATTTGACCCTTGAAGTCTTGCACAGTAGTTTAATGAGTTCAAAGTACCTCTCTATCCTATTCACCTCATCTCCACCCTTTCAGATACAGTAATATTAAGGGTAATGCCTAGCAACAATATTCACACATTCATCAGATTCACATTTTTGCTTTAATTTGTGTCCCTTTAGCAGCCTAAGTGACTCTAATGAAAGGGAACAAAGCTTAGCACATAAAATCTATGAAAGAAATTATAGACACAAACAAGAAATCTGAAGAATAAAGCAACTACCATGTCAGTAAATTAGTAAGAAATTATCTAGTACATCTGAAGTAGACTGATCACTAGAGAATGAGTATTCATTGCCCAAGCACAAACCAGATAACGAGAATGAATTAAAGAGTTTGATGATTTTCTTACATTGCACTTTATCTAATGAGAATAATGGAGAAACACCAGGTAATACAGGCAGGACACTTTCAGCCATACACATACAGAAGAAATAAAAATGATGGATCAACTGGAGAAGCTAAATAACCATTAACCACTCAGTTCAGTGGAAAATGGGAAATTTGGAGAGAGCTGTGGCCCAGTGCCATTTGCAGGCAGCAATGACAAGGGGTGTTGAGAAAGGACACGTGTCATGCACAGAGGATCAGACTGTAAAATAGGTTTGGGAGAAAGTGCAGCTCCACTTTTACTTTCTATTCCCATTGTGGCATGCACTGGGCAGAAACTTTTGGTCTTTTGAAAGCCTCCTGATTGCCTTTCTCCTTAAATAGCATCATCATAGAATCATAGAATGGTTTGGGTTGGAAGGGACCTTAAAGATCATCTAGTTCGAACGCCCCTGCCATGGGCAGGGACACCTTCTGCTAGGCCAGATTGCTCAAAGCCCCATCCAATCTGGCCTTGAAGACTTCCAGAGACAGGGCATCCACAACTTTTCTGGGCAATCTGTTCCAGTGCCTCACCACCCTCATAATGAGGAATTTCTTCCTTATATCTAATCTAAATCTACCCTCTTTCAGCTTAAAGCCGTTACCCCTTGCCCTATTACTACATGCCCTTGTAAAAAGTCCTTCTCCAGCTTTCTTGTAGGCCCCCATCAGGTACTGGAAGGCTGCTATAAGGTCTCCCTGGAGCCTTCTCTTCTCCAGGCTGAACAACCCCAACGCTCTCAGCCTGTCTTCATAGGAGAGGCACTCCAACAGGTCCATGTCCTTCTTATGTTGGGGGCCCCAGAGCTGAATGCAGTAGTCCAGGTGGGGTCTCACGAGAGTGAAGTAGAGGGGGAGAATCACCTCCCTCGACCTGCTGGTCATGCTTCTTTTGAAGCAGCCCAGGATATGGTTGGCTTTCTGGGCTGCAAGCGCACATTGCTGGGTCATGTTGAGCTTCTCAACCCACACTCTCAAGTCCTTCTTCTCAAGGGTGCTCTCAATCCATTCTCCGCCCAGCCTTTATTTGTGCTTGGGATTGCCCAACCCACATGCAGGACTTTGCACTTGGCCTTGTTGAACTTCATGAGGTTTGCATAGGCCCGCCTCTCAAGCCTGTCAAGGTCCGCCTGGATGGCATCCCTTCCCTCCAGCGTGTCGACTGCACAACACAGCTTGGTGTCGTTGGCAAACTTGCTGAGGGTGCATTCAATCCCACTGTCCATGTCACCGATGAAGATATTAAAAAGTGCCGGTCCCAATACCAACCCCTGAGGAACGCCACTCATCACTGGTCTCCACTTGGACATCGAGCCATTGCCTGCAACTCTTTGAATGTGACCATCCAGCCAATTCCTTATCCACCGAGTGGTCCATCCGTCAAATCCATGTCTCTCCAATTTAGAGACAAGGATGTTGTGCGGGACACAGTGTCAAATGCTTTGCACAAGTCCAGGTGGATGACCTGGATAAGATCACTTATCCACCAACGTTGTAACCCTGTCATAGAAGGCCACCAAATTTGTCAGGCACATTTGCCCTTAGTGAAGCCAATCACCTCCTTATTTGCCATGTGCCTTAGCATAGTTTCCAGGAGGATCTGCTCCATGATCTTGCCAGGCACAGAGGTGAGACTGACTGGCCTGTAGTTTACTGGGTCTTCCTTTTATCTCTTTTTAAAAATGGGGGATATGTTTCCCCTTTTCCAGTCAGCGGGAACTTCACTGGACTGCCACGACTTCTCAAATATGATGGATAGTGGCTTAGCAACTTCACCCACCAGTTCCCTCAGGACCCGTGGATGCATCTCATCAGCTCGCATGGACTTGTGCACTTTCAGGT
Organism: Calonectris borealis; assembly: GCF_964195595.1. Taxonomy (NCBI): domain Eukaryota; kingdom Metazoa; phylum Chordata; class Aves; order Procellariiformes; family Procellariidae; genus Calonectris; species Calonectris borealis. Next base: position 136,390,602 of record NC_134313.1, read on the forward strand.
TCCTTAGATGGTCTTGAACCTGATCTTCTCCTGCAGTGGGCGGTTCTTCATTCTCCCAGTCCATGCCTTTGCCTTCTGTGACTTGGGCGGTGTGGCTTGAGCACTTGCTGGTGAAGACTGAGGCAAAAAAGTCATTGAGTACTTCAGCCTTCTCCATATTCCGGATAACTAGGTCTCCCGTTTCATTCCAGAGAGGGCTTACATTTTCCCTAGTCTTCCTTTTATCACCGACATACCTATAGAAGCTTTTCTTGTTGCCCTTAATGTCCCTGGCCAGATTTAATTCTATCAGGGCTTTAGCTTTCCTAACCCGATCCCTGGCTGCTCGAACAATTTCTCTGTATTCCTCCCAGGCTACCTGTCCTTGCTTCCACCCTCTTCTTTTTTGTGTTTGAGTTTATCCAGGAGCTCCTTGTTCATCCATGCAGGCCCTCTGGCGTTTTTGCCTGACTTCCTCTTTGTTGGGATGCATCACTCCTGAGCTTGGAGGAGGTGATCCTTGATTATTGACCAGCTTTCTTGGGCCCTCTTCCCTCCAGGGCTTTATCCCATGGTACTCTACCAAGCAGATCCCTGAGGAGGCCAAAGTCTGCTCTCCTGAAGTCCAGGGTAGTGAGCTTGCTGTGCGCCCTCCTTGGTGCCCTAAGGATCTTGAACTCCACTATTTCATGGTCACTGCAGCCAAGGCTGCCCTTGAGCTTCACATTCCTCACCAGCCCCTCCTTGTTGGTGAGAACAAGATCCAGCATAGCACCTCTCCTCGTTGGCTCCGCTATCACTTGGAGAAGGACGTTATCATCAATGCATTCCAGGAACATCCCAGATTGCTTATGCCCTGCTGTGTTGACCCTCCAACAGATATCAGGGTGGTTGAAGTCCCTCATGAGGACTAGGGCTTGTGAATGTGAGGCTGCTCCTATCTCCATATAGAGGGCCTCATCCACTCGGTCTTCCTGGTCGGGTGGCCTGTAGCAGACCCCCACTATAATGTCACCTGTCCCTGCCCTCCCTTTAATCCTGACCCATAAGCTCTCGGTTGGCTCCTCATCCATCCTCAGTCAGAGTTCCATGCACTCCAGCTGGTCACCAGCATAGAGGGCGACACCCCCTCCCCGTCTCCCCTGCCTGTGCTTCCTTAAGAGACTGTTTCCTTCCATTCCAACACCCCAGTGATAGCAGCCGTCCCACCACATCTCAGTGATGCCAATAAGATCATTAGAATGGCAATAGAAACTGAGTGGCTCTATTACACAGGCCGGGAGATATGTGCAAGTTTCCCTTAAGCTGTAAAAAGTTTTCATTTTATGAACTTAAGGAATGCTGTAGTTGAAGGCTTTAAAGTTTCAGGTCACCCTTAAGATTAGGTATTGAGAATTAAAATGAAAAATAGGCTTTGAACCAAAAGTCTGCACTAGTTTTTTTGTTTTGAATAAAAGCAGATGTTGCCCAAAATTTACCCAGCATGTAGCAAGCTTTATAAGTACCTTGCAGTCGAATATTCTACCAGTAGTAACCTAGAAACATAAACAGATATGCAAATGGAAAATGTTGGTAATGATTTAAAGGCAAATACAGTTACAATACAAATGGGGAGAGTGAGGGGTAAAAATCTGTAATGGTTTATATTGCTTTAGTTGCCAGGCTGTTACATTCTTTTGATTTTTAGACAAGATCTGCAGATCAGGGGGAACTGCTCAAAATGGGTAAAGTTTCTTAACAATTTAAATCAGGGTAAAACCCAATCTTAATAAAATGAAGCCAATCTTAAAACAAAAACCCAACAACCCTGACGTAAGTAACTAGTTTTAATTTCAGCTATTAACTTTTCTTTTCAAGGAAGAATTTGATTTCAGTTAATGATTAAGTTCAAACCTGTGGTATATACAGAAAATAGCCTTTATAGTATTTGTGGTTTTTTGGGGGGTGGGGTGGTTTCCTTGCTTGGCTAATCATAAGGATGAATTACTTACAGATTTAGGGACCATCTCTGGGGGAAAGTCTAGGCTAACTTTGCAGAGGAGATATATTTGGTACGAAAAAGTTTCTCTCAGCTTTGCTGTGTGAGATGATCTACTGATTCACCTGGATATTCAAAAGAGGAACATGTACTTACTGAGGAGTAAGACTTGCTAAATTGGCTGAAATTACTTCTTTAAAATATGTATGTAAAGGGAGGGAGAGAAGGAGAGAGTAACAAAGTACAGTGGGGCTTGTAGAAAAGAAGAAATGTGTTATGGTCGTGTTAAGTGAGACTAAGCAGGATGGGGTTTGAAGTGGCTTGAAGCAAAGGGCAAGCGTTAAAAGGAAATGCTACTGAAGAATAAGATGAGAAGGAGTGTTTGAAAGCAAAGAATTAGAGACCATGGAGTGCTGGTGCCGTAGAAGGCATCGCTTTCTGAATGCTTTTTGCTGGAAAAGCACAATTTTTTTTTAGGAAGATAATGGTTTATGATCAGTCAGTGGCAACACAAGATACACTAATCATAGAATCATAGAATCATTAAGGTTGGAAAAGACCTGCAGAAAGCAGAAAGCAGTGGAAAAACCATATTGCGTCCAGTTTGTATAATTTATTCCAGCTGAAATTTGATTCAAGGGATACTTCTCATTCTGGCATCTAGGTGCCATGAAGTAGGGTCTGGCTATCAAGGGTCTGGGGTTTCCAGGGAGAAGGAGGAGCTGATACCATCAGGAACAATTTGTGGAAAATTTCTTCTTGATTAAAAAAACCCAGAACTGTGTATCAACTATTTTGAAAAGGGCTGTATTTCAGGTTATGTATTTGCAGCAGAAATTGGGGATTAGCAGCATTCAGTGCCACTGTGGAGATAGAGGTCTATATCAGGGCTTGCAGTCTGACTATGTAAAATCACTAGCCATTGTTCGATAAAGAAAAAAGATAAAATGTGACTGGTGGTGTTTTTCTGAGACTAAATAATGGTTTATTTTCAACTGTATTTTCAGTACATGGCCCTAATACTTATCATACCTAACACTGCTGTAATAATGTGCTTCTTGGGGCATTCTTTTCTGCAACTTGGTCAGAGCAAACTGGCAAGAACTTTTAGTGTATGTAAATGAAGGGACCAAATGTGTCTTTTTTGGTAAATGTTTTATCACAGGCAGGTTACTTGTAAAGTAATTTTTCTCTGTCATTTAGTTGTGAACTACAAAACATCTTCATATTTGCTGTCAGTTTTTGAACTGAAATAGTTCTAAGGCATTAGATACTTTATCAGACGGCAACACTTTTTTTTAAAAAAAAGAACAAAAAAGATCTCACCAGAGCCAAATTTTGGAAGACTATCAATGCAGATTAAACTTTATATTTAAGCAGTAGTAAAGGTAAGAATTTCAGCTGTACTTCTTAATAACTCTTTAGTAGCTGAATTCTTACACAGTTTGTTGAAAATGATTCTATACCACAAACTGTTTATTGAAATATATGACATAAAAATAATCCTCCTCTTTGAACAGCAGGAAGAATTCATCTCCAGAAATGTTTGCCAGGACTGTGCATGTGTTGAAATTTGTCACAGAAGAGATCAATAAGTGGGCACTGCTTGAAAAGTAAATCACCTGGGGAGAGCCAGCGAATTGTCATTGTAGTGGAAGTATCTCAGTAGAAAGAGGTATCTGTCCCTGTTCATTAGAAAGGAAAATGAAGAGGGACGGAGGGAATGAGGAGGGTGGATTGACTAATATAAAGAATAACTGTGGGGGGTTAACTCTTCCTGTTTGTGCTGTCAGAACTCGTGCTTTGAGTTAATTGATGTCTTTGGGGACCCCAGAAGGAGGTAACAAATTGTCTCCTCGTTGTACCAAATTCACTGACTCGACAAAGTGGTCTGTTCACATGCAGAGGGAAAACATTAAATGGAGCTAAAAAATATATCTGCATTTGTTTCAAATGCACTGCATTAGAATTTGAGGAAATGCTGAGAGCAGTGAAATGATAAAAATTGCTCCTATTGTTCCAAGGAGTTATGTAGGAATAGAGTAAAAAAAAACAGAATAAACCCAGCCAGTAAACAAACAGTGAGACCCCCTACTCAAAGCCTATTTAAAAACAACAGGGCTTGTTCCATTAATTTCAGTGGGCTTGGGATGGGGATCTAAACTGGTGGGAGGGGGAAGACCTCTTACATCTCATGAATGAAAATCTTCCATTCAGGGCAGTAAACCTGTAGCAAATACATATAACAAGTTTTCCGAAAATGCAGCAGGTCCAAGAAACTCACCAAGTTTTCTCTTTTTGTTGTTGTTATGTTTCATTGACACTAGGGAAAGACAGAGCAGCGTGTATGGGTGGAAAGGAATGCAAATCATGTCTATGAAACCTAGTGGAATTTAACTTATTGGAAGTAGCAGGGATCATCAATTTCATCTGGATTTTCAAATAATTTAATTTTTAAAATGGTAGATATTCATAACTTCTCTGGAGTTCGTGTGTGTGAAACCACAGGTGCAATAAAACACTTGATGGCTGCTGGGCAGTAAAATTCCACTAGTCCTACACAAATTTAGTGTTTGGTGAAATACAACCTGTGGAAAGCAGGAAATCCCAAAGACATGTGCCACTTTACAGCCGTAGAACTGTGTTTTGTAGCTGGCGTAACAAAGGCTAATAAAACTAATTCTCAGGTTCTCCAGACATTGTCCAAAAGGTGATGTTGATTTCTGAAACTTGAACAACATCACAGAAAAAATACTGTTCTTCAGCAGTAACTTTCTTAGTCATGACTCTGCCCTTGTTCTTCTGACACTCGTTTGGCTCTCCAGTATGCCTTTTCCAGCTTCGTCAACACGTGAGGCAAGGCTTTGATTGACAACAGCTTCATTCACTACACAGCCCTGGGAGAAGGTTCACCCTGTGAGTTACATTCACACTCTGCGTGATGAGAAAAGAGGGGTTTACTGTGATGTAATTGTACTTAAATATCTCCAAGAGATTTGTGAAAATAATGCTATAGGATGATTTACTATGACTAAAGACAGTGGTCCAGCAGGTCTCTTCTAGTACCTGCAGTCTTTAAGCTTAGATCATAATTCAGGCACACAACGGTGTCGGTTCTAGCACCTGCTAAGTTTTAAGTGTTTGGTTTTTTACAGTCTTGTTATGGGAAGCATATCAATAGCAAACAGTGCTTCTTCTTGTGGCTGTAATAAGAATTCCACATGGACATTCATTTTTGAATGCTATTTTGTTGAGCACTTAATGAACAGCTAGCTATGCTCTGCCTTAATGCTTTTGTCTTTAGTTAAGAATTTCTAATGGAAGTAGAAGGAGTACGTCTTTCATTTTATATTTGACAACCTGAAGCCATTCAATGAATCAGACACAAAAGTGTTCTCTGGAAAATGGAGAGCAAATCTGGCAATCTTATTTTTTTCCCTCTTACATCCAAAGTAGAAGAAGCAGTTATCCTGTCTGGTTAGTGTGTTACCGACACAGCCTGAGAATAAAGCTTTTGCATGAATTCACCTTGCAAAAGTCATTACAAGAGAGAGTGTGTGTCTATAGACTATTGGACACAAGGACTTTATCTGAGCACTGCTGATATCTCCGCTGATAAACTGATATTGCATTTCTTGCTACTGCTTTCTCTGAAGAGCCATAATAGATCTGTACGATCGCTAGGGAATAAAAACATCAGATAAACAGTTCTTAGTATCCGTCTTAAATCTCTCCCTAATTGACCAAATACATTTCAGTACTAATTTAATTAGATGTCTGTCCAAAAAAGAATCAAATATCCATTCAAAGCCTCAAGTGGTTAAAATAGATCTAGAGGTTGGCAACCTGCAAATGTTCCCACTCACAGAAGGTGATGTGAGATGTTGTCTGTTTTACTTTTGCCTTTTCCAGAAATTGATTCCCTCTGGGAAGCAGCTGCTATGTCCTCTCCCTCTCAATTGTCGCCAGTGCTGTATTATATGTAAAGACAGGTATTTGTACCATTGTGGTCTTTCCTCTACCAGCTCAGAAAGCACTACCATTTGCTTCACTGTTCAACATTTTGTGTGCTGTGGGATGAGTACAATGGTAGAGGAAGAGAGACAAGAATGGCTTCTTGGGTCAAGCAAGATTGATTTACAATGAGCAAAATCTGGTTTTGGTGGATTATACCTGGCATGGTGGAGAAATGAGTAAGGCATGAGGCTCTGGTGACAGAAGTTCCACAAAATAAAACTGAGAGCATGGTAAGGTACCATGTTTGTTGTTTACCTCTCTGCACTGCTGTAGGAGGATGCCTGACTGTAGGGCCTGTTAGGTTGTCCCGAGTTTGTCAGCATTCTCACAAGCTTTCCCCAAAAAAAGCAAGCAAGCACGAAATAAAGAAGATAAGTAACTCGAAGATGCATGTCCTTACTCTCCAGATGATAAGCCATGTTGTCCTGAACGCTTACTTTACAATCCTCATTACTAATTGCATCTACTTGAATGGTTGTCTGTGAGTCCACTACGCATGCTCTGCTTAGTATTCTTCTAGATGTCTTTATAAAACTATTATCCTGTAGCATTCAAGTGTGTTTCCAGTAGTGCATTAAGTAACGACTGACGTCTGTCACGTATGATTTGTTCTCTTCTCTTTGAAAACATACCTATGTCTTGCTCCATAAACTCCCTTCAATCAAACTACTCACATCACAGTTATTTTAAAAGGGAATTCATCTCTCCTACACAAGGATAGACTGATTATTAACGCAATCAGCAGTGATATTTTTGTAATACTGGGAGGCTGTTTGACCTGTGAGCAATTGTTGGCCTTGTTGAAGCTGATGAGTGGGCTAGCTTTTGGAATTAGTAGAAATGCCAAACTATTTTATGAAGAAGTGAACTGTTTTAAACAGGAGAAGCTGATGTACAAGGTTCACACCAGCCGTAGAAGTGCACAAGCTGCAACAGAGGGATAGTCTCTTGGGCAAGTTTACTTTGCTCCCTCCACTTAACAAGGAATGTGCACCATACAAAACTGTGTTTTATGGGACAGAGTCAATCTGCATTTTACTTTCTTCCCTGGAATATTAAGAAGGTTTTTGTCGGGACTGATTGAACACGCAGGGGCTGTGAATTTTATTGGTGGAGCTTTGCATAGGACTGAAATAGAAAGGCAAGAGAAGGTCAAGGAACAGGAATGGTATTGCCATGTGAGGAAACACAGAGCTCTGAGAAGGGAAAGAGACTCAAGAAATGAAGCTGCAGGAGTGGTGAGGAAGAGTTTACCTGTCGGACAACAAAGAGCTCGTGGTCCAGCAGTTGAGTGTGCCTGGGCTTAAGTTGACCAGCAGTGCTGTTAAATGGCAACAGATGCCAACAGTCAGTTCTATCTGTCCAGATAACCAGCCAACTCCTCCTCTGGGCTACAAAAAGAATAGATGTTCATAGCTTTTTCATGCCTCTCTGGCACCCCTGTCTTTCTGTCCAAATCTTAGTTGCCGCATATATTTTGCATATGTGTTGTGTCAAGGCCTGTGACCTTGCTGCTCTCCAGTCTACTGAGCTCCTCACTTTGTCCTTACTTTCACAAAAATGTATTGAAGAATAAAGACACGCACCCAGCTGAAAAAGCTCCTATTGAATTTTTTCTTCAGCTTGTTTCCAACCCCTTGTTTCCCATTCAACCCCTGCTAACTGATATATACCATGGCAACAATGAAGACTAATGAGCTACAAAAACATGCTATGAACTTGAAGACTCCAATAATACAAATTCAGTGGAATGAGAGGAATAGGCCACACATCTGTCATCTGAACTTCCAGCCTTTAATTCTTTCTCGCTCCTCGATGCACCAGTGATGGGCCTGAACTCTCGTTTTGGGTGGGACTGTCTACGAGACTGGATAACATTTCTGAGCCTACCAGCCAGTAAGGGACAGTTCAGTTTGGCAATAATATGTGTGAGCACATGGAATAACAAGAACTACCTCTCAGACAAAAATATTGTTTGGTGACACTGTCTCTGATGAGAATAATTTGTTAGCAAACTTGCTTTCTGTATTTTTTTAATGGAAAGATTAGATTAATATTAAGATAATGAAATATGCATTCTCCCTGGATCTGGAGACAAGCACTAAAGATGATTTAAAGGACAGTGCTTAATATAATTTTATGTAATTACTGTAATTCTTAAAAAAAAAAAAAAAAGGAGGGGGGGAAATTTGTTGTGGAGATTTTTGCATACACACCCGTTGCGTAGCTGCCGCACAGTTTTAACAGGTCTTTCTCAGTGATGGCACCCAATTGGCAAACCAACAATAGCAAGATACCAGTCTTCAGGGCGCTATGACTCTTCTTTAAGATCTCTGCTTGCTCCCACCATGAGGACAGAGAGCTAATTTTTTCCTTCACTGCCTTAGGACTGTTGCAGCTGCATTAAAGGAAAATGTGGGTTTTCTAGGACGAGTGCAACTATGTGGCCTGAATGGTGAGGCATAGAGTCTGCTTCAGTCCCTAATTCTGACTTTATAGAGACCCACTGGGACACTTTCCTCTGTGCAGGGACAAGCCACATCTCAAGTCTTGAGGACTTTCAGCAAATATTACTTTGAGCTCAGTCTATCGCAAAAAGGGCAAAGAGCATCAGCAATTCTCAGGAGCTATGGCAAGTGTGCCCTGCATGTTCTCTTGAGATACAAAGGATGAGTAAAATACTCTGCTTGTCCAAGACAAAATTATTCTTGGAGCTACCTTAGTAGCATGGCAATATTCCTCCTGTATCACTTAAAGGATGTGCTTAAAGGTTGTCTTTGGGTCACAGATTTTATCGATGGTACACCTAGTAAGCAGGTTGCAGCTAAGACATGTATCCCTCTGAGGCACAGAGTATGTCTCATCTGGTGAGTCTGATACCGTGGTCCCTGTGACCTACAACCAATCATCCATTAAATCTAATTTCTATTAGATTAAATCAGGCCCTGTGATCTACCTGAGCATCAACTCAGCGCCAAAATTTCTCAAATATTTTTATTCTTCTCAGTAATAGTTTGGCTGTTTTAAAATCTGATTCAAAATTATGTATACATCTTGCAGGATCACCCCAGGGGAATTTGATTAAATTCAGCATAATTGTGTGCATACTCCTTCTTGTAAGACATAGCAGGGTTCACAGCAAGCTTAACTTTCAGCAAAAATCAGCTCTTGTCCAAAAGCGGCCAATTCTAAGTGATATTCCTGCTGATTAGCTAAGAAAACAGAAACGAAACATATAGATGTACACAAGTAGAGAAGTCAAATGGATTCCCACTGTGAAGGAAAGCTGTTTGCATGATAAATAGTTGAATGTATGTTATAAGTTAGGAGTAATTGCGGACTAATAGACTTTCAATAAGAAGGAGATATTCAACTACTAGCTCTAAAAAAATAAAATAAGTTCTAATAAGGAGAATTCTCATCTTGAAAGGACATTTAGACCAAAAAGAGAAAGAAAGTGACTTTTGAGTGAATATGGGCTTCTTTGAAACTAAAAAATAATGCTGTCCAAGCGAAAGATAACTGGGGTATTTAGCAAGTTGCTAAGAGCATAGTCCTTGGAATTGCTAACTGCTTTCAGCTGTCATTGATTTCAGTGCAAGTGCAGAATGTTCAGAAGCAGCAATTTAATAACAGAGATTTAATATTAAATTAGCAGAGATTTCATATCTCTTAAAAACAAAATACGTCCTGGGGAGACTTTTCCGTTGTGCTCAGCCCAGTGGCACAGGAGCATGCCCAAGACCTGGCGATGGTGTGCGAGGAGGAGAATCAAACTGTGTGGGCGGTAGGCGGTGCCTGTAGGGGCTGGAAAGCCAGCTTGGTAGCTTTCTGCAAAGAATACCTGTACAAAGAATTCTTGTTCTAATTATGCAAATGGGAAGATAAATGACTTCTAGAACACGATCTATATTTTAAAGTGACTCAGAGACTGCAAGTATTATATGTTGATGTGTTGTTCTTCCAGTGTGTGCCTCTTAGCAGTTACTATAACTTTTCATACCAGCATACATTAGTTGCTGTTAAAACTAGCACTCCCATAGTATTAATGTCTGTTTAAATGTCCCATAAATAGTAAATATTATTTTAAAGTTTTTATAGAACTTCACATGAAAATGGGCTTGCAGTTGTTAACATGCATTTAAATGAACTCTTAATTCTACACCAATGTTTGACCTGTTGGAGGGTGGGAATGCCACGGGAACAATGGCAAACCTCCCAAGCCAAGGGAATGGAGATGGTGCCATGACTCAGCTATCCTGTTTGTTCAGTCAACCAGTACCATTTAAAAAATTCAGAGTAGAAGTCCCACTCCTAGCTTCCCAGAGAACTCCAGAGGGAATTCGTACTTTTGGACCAGCAAAGAAACGCATCACTTCTATTGTAGACCAACAGGAGCACATAAAAGGAAAAAAAAACATAAGGTGACTTGCACAAATAGAAAAAATTAAGCTGGCAGCAACTGATCTCTTGCCTAAGAGCTGGAGATTCTGGTCAGGAGCATGAAGATCTCCCACTGAAGTCTTCACCAGTCTTGTGCCAGAAAATAAGGCTCTAATTGCTTTCTAAATATAATTATCATAACAAGATTAACTGAGATTTTCAAAAGTCATTGGTGAGCTTAAGTTCCTTGATTCCTAAATACCCAAATTAAGATTCCTTAAAGTGTCTTGATGACAGTAGAATACAGAACATAGCAGAACTGCAAATTAATGTTTATTTCATACTATATTTTTAATTAATTATTTAAATACATTAAAAAAAAAATCAGGTGAAAATTGTGCATGCATCTGGAAGTAGATGATCTTGTAGCAGGCTGCAAGCTGAGGAAACATTGCCCATCTTACAGTTTTGGTTCCATTCAAACGGGCTGACAGCCCTGTCCAGAAACACACGCCAACCTCCCCAGGCAATACTTAAGCAACCATAGGCAACAATCACAGTAACAGTCACTGAAGTAATTAAGGAAAGCAGGTGAAAAGCATTCAGAGGGAGAACATTTGAATGTGATTGGATCTCAGGAAATCCAGTTTGGACACATCTGTATTTGAACTTTACGTGACCTCTGTGGTCTATATCCCTTAGGTGGGAAGGTTCAAGAAGAGATGGAGAGACCGTACTTCCTTCTTCCTGTCACTCCAGGAGCGGTGCATGATTCATTTCTCTGGTGCTTCATCTTCAGTACTTCTGACCTCCACTGCAACTAAATGCTGGAAGAATTCAGCAAGTTTTACTGAACTTAAAAAAGTTTAATATTTGGGTATATGTTCAGGAGGACTCTGCATTTATCCAAACCTGATTCCCTCCCCTGAAACGTACACAAACACTCTGACGGCACACATACGGCCGGGTGTGCTTTGCATTGCAACAATCAAAGTAAATCACAGCTAAGGAGCTGCGTGAAACTTGCTCTGGAGTGTCCTATGTAAATGAAGCAAACATTTTACATGTTCTCCCTCCCTCATCATTTAAACAAAATAATGTTTTGGGGTGAAAAACATCCACACATCAAACCATAACAGGCTATAAGAGCACTTCCCAGCAGCTGAGATACGTAACGCTAACGAGAATGTGGATTAACAGCAGCAGCACCGCAGTGGCTTTCCCCGCCACCTCGTGCTGGCAGACGTTCCCCTGGACCTGCGGTTCAGCTTCTGCCTATAAGAAAAGCACAGGAAAGGAGCAGCGGCAGTGCTGTGGGAGAGAGGCAACAATATAGGAATGGGGAGAGAGTGGGAGGGTGATGGCAAAGGCCCAAGGGATGGTGGGAGTGGGAATGGGAATGGAAATGGAAATGAGGGAGAGAAGAAAGCAATAGCCAGGAGGTCCACATAAAGCAGGTTGTGAATTACAGGGCTACGCATGGTAAGCCATCTGTCACTTTTCCTCAGTCAAAGATACTGTTTTAGTAGTGAGATGGATAATACTTGGCTGTACTTTTGTTTCCGTAGTAAGCATTCCCTTACTCTAAGAGAGACCAAATTTTAGTTGGGACAAGCCACGCTGCCTTTAAAGATGCATGGGAGGGCCATATGCTTTGATCAAAGCCACCTACACTACCAAAATCACAAAGAAGATGTCAAATCACATCACAAGACCTCCAAACTGGCTGTCACAGTCCAGTCAGCACATTTTTTCTCTGTCCCCGACAGTCACAGACTCATCACGTGATTGGCCAAGTCTCTGAAAAAGCAGTATCTTTTGATTTGTCAGTCTACCTCCCTCTCTATCTAAGAGCTTGACTTTGGTGGAATCTCTGTTCTTATTATCAAATATACTACGGCTTAGATATTTGCTAAAATTTATCCTCCTTAATTTTTTCATTCTAGGGAGCCAACTTTCTTTTCTGGTATTTGTATTGCTATAGCTCAGAAGAGCTCTAGCCAAGGATGAGAATCCCACTGCTACTGATGCTTTCCAAACCCAACTAAAAAGTGAATTCCTGCCCCAAAAAGCATACAGTGTATGCCCTTTTTTGGGAATACTTGAGCGACCATGCAAAGACGTCTACGTTTGCTTTTTCTTTTTTTTTTTTTTAATAATAGTTTATGTTGGAAGACACCCCAGGAGGCCATTGGGTCCAATCACTGCTCAAAGCAGGGCTAAGTTGAAAGCTAGATCGGGTTTCCTAGGGTCTTGTCTAGCTGTGTTCTTAATGTCTCCTAGGATGGAGATTGCACAGCCTTTCTGGGCAACCTGTTCCAGTGCTAAATCAATCTCTTTATGAAGAATCCTTATACTTCAGAGGAATTTCCCTTGTTTCAATTTGGGTCCACTGCCTCTTGTTCTTCTGCTGTGCACCTCCAAGAAGAGTCTATATGTTATCTATTCTATAACTAACCATAGGAGATGAAGACAGAAGATGGAGCTTTCCTTAGCCATCTCTTCTCCAGGCTGAAGAAACCCAGCTCTCTAAGCCTCCTCTTGTATGTCATCTGCTCAGTCCAAATGTTTGCATTTTCCTAAACTGTCAAATCTTAATGGAATATTTTCACTGTTTGCAATTATGGGTCCCAGTAGATGGCTCACAGTGGGTAATCCTGCCAGAAAGGCAGCAGGCAATCAAACCCTGGCAAGGCCCTAAGAAGCCCACTCTCTGGTGGGGCCAGGGTTTCACCCTTGATAGCTATCACACAGTTTGTTTTAAGAGGAAGGCCAGTACCTAGGCCTTTTTGTTTTCTGGCACAGTTGTTTTCCCAGACCTTTCTATACCGAGGTTTACCTTGATTTCCCAGGAAGGGCACTGATTTAAAATCTCTACATTCAAAATCTCATTGTCATTTGTGCTCCTGTTATCACTACCATATTTGCAGTGGCTTATTCCTCAACACTATTTTATGATTTGATCTTGCCCTCAAAATACGCAATACTGCACCCAGGCAAGTACCTTGGAAAAAATCAATTACTACACATGCATGCACAAACTCAGTAGCTTTTCTTTTGATGATACACCACGCTGCGGATTGCATATACAAGGGCAGATTGAGCTTTTAAGATACAAGAACATAAAAGCACTTAGAGGTCTTCACTGTTTAACAGACACAGACTAATCTCTTCCTCTCTGACAGTCAGGCTTCAGAGTTCGCTGTGTGTGCATACAGATACAGGGTAATGAACAGATATTTATTCTATACAGAATTCAAAAGCAGAGTGGAAAATTCTCCCATTTCCACTGTGTGAAATTCCAGATATCTTGCTGCAGTAAGATATAAGACTGCAGCTATTCTAACTAATATCCTTTCCCAAAAGTGGACTGTGCTTCTTTCATTACATGCCATTTACGGTCTTGCTTATGAAACATGTGCCCTTTCCAGTCCTCTCTTTCTTTAAAGATAATGCAATAGTGCAAAGAAATGTTAGACCATTCCCTGCACATGTATGCCTGTCTCTTTGCAGAGAGAATGAAGCTGCTTCTTACAATTTGAAACAGTTCTCTTCCACAATGACTAATTTTGGTCTCTTAATCAAACAAGAGAGTGCATTTTATCATTTAATTTATTCTCACTGCTTGAAATGAGCCAGCTGCATAATGGGAAGTTTGTTGACTTCCATCTAAATTCTTATCTTTATTAGATCGCTAGTATTATTATAACAAATAAACAACTTAATAAACACACAAAATGCTTATCTAAATGTAGTTAGTGAGAGTTATTGAACCAGATAATTTACCCTTAATTTTCTGAAAAAGATAAAACTATGCTATCTCACCTAGGTCACCAGGGAAATTAACTCCTCCACTATCAAATCTCTTGCAAAGTCCACTCCCACTGAATGGGTACTTGTACCTCCTTTGATTACCTCCTTTCTATAAATACCTAGAACAACCATTCAATGACCTTTCTATTAATTCTATTTTTGGAATATAAGAAAGTTAGAGCACTGCTTTCTTCTGCTCACTTTCAGTTGTCCTTTACACCGAAAAAGAACTCAAAATCATATAAATATTTTAGGTTTTCTCAGAACTTTGCTTTTGCCACTGTGTCGCGGTTTAACCTGGCAGGCAGCCAAATACCACGCAGCCGCTCACTCACTCCCCCCACCCCCAGCGGGACGGGGAGAGAATCGGAAGGGTAAGAGTGAGAAAAAACTCGTGGGTTGAGATAAAGACAGTTTAATAGAACAGGGAAAAAAAAGGAAAATAATAATGATAATGATAAAATATACAAAATTAGTGATGCACAATGCAATTGCTCACCACCCGCGCTGACCGATAACCAAGTAGCGATCGGTACTTCCTGGATCACGCCTACCATTTATATACTGAGCATGACGTCACATGGTATGGAATACCCCATTGGCCAGCTGGGCTGGCTGTCCTGATTATGTTCCCTCCCATCTTGTGTACCTAGCTCAGTCAGTAGGCACGGGAGCTGTCCTTGGACTAGGAGAGCACTTAGCAACAACTGAAAACATCGGTGTGTTATCAAAATTCTTCTCGTACTAAATCCAAAACACAGCACTAGGAAGAAATTTAACCCTATCCCAGCCGAAACCAGGACACACTGTCAAGCATAGAGAAGCAAATACGTCTCCTTTTGTGCCAGTGTAGACAGAGTTAGGGATTCAGAGTCAGCAGCTCAAGCAGATCTAACTGCTCCATCTCAGACAGACGAGTCACATGAAGGGCCCAAAGAGGTTCAGAGTGATCCTGGTGATGCAAAGCACTATTGTTCTGCAGGGAGGGCGGGATTTCCCCCTCTGAAACCTCCCAGCCGTATAATGCATCTTCTCACAAGGATTTTCAGCATTAGGCAAAGTTATTCCCACCTGCATTGCAATGTTCAGGTCCCTGTTTAAAGGGCTTTAGGTTCTTCAAATAAATTGGTTTGGTTTTGAAAACAATCCAAACCACCCTGCCAGCCTGAGGTTCATCTTCAGAGTCAGCCCACAAGTCAGCAAGAACAAGCAGCAATTCTCTCCAGAAATAGCTGTAATTCACACTACGCAGGAAAGATTTAAAACTTTTCATGTTGCTGAATAATTGTCTTTAGATATTAGTGCATTTAACTAAATCCTGGAACTTCTACCCTGCAAATATTTCCTCTCTCTGCTATATTAAAAATAGAAAGATCCAGACTGACTGCCTAATCAAAGATATTTCTGAATTTGCAATTCATAAAAACAAATGTTTATAATTCCTAAAGACAATTGATTTTTTTCCAGGAATAAATTTCATGCAGGTGCAACTATTTGTAAACAAACATGCTTTTATACAAGCCAAGAAGTGTGAGATGAGAAGCAGCTACCACCAGAAGTGAAACAGCCACAAACTAGATAGTGTGCATTTGATTAAAAAATTGGAACCCAATCTCTGTCAGAATATGACTAGGGCTTATTCACCACTTATTAATTCACTTACTACATAATGCAACATAAATAAAAACAAGGAACTCAGAAAGTATAGCTAGTTCATCAGCAACAATATTTCAAATATTATACATATAAAATCCTCAGAGATCACCTGGAAATCAGATGCTTCCACACTGAGAGCAAACCTCCCTGGAGGTGTTGTTAACTCCAGCATCTCATCTGAAGCACACAGATTTGTCTTCTTTTAAAAACAACATTAGTATTAATGGTCTTTTAGATTAAAATTAAACCTCAATTCTCTGCTCAGATTTCTAAGCATTAACCACAGTTAAAACATTCTCATGATCCACATTGAAACATTTGCACTTTCTTTGAAAATGTAAAGTCTTTTCCGGCGTTCCTGTCTTTCTATGGGTCACCTCTCGCTTTTTGGTTCGTCCTGTCAGTGAGTCAATGAGTTCAATGCTAAAATGGCTGCATTTGTGTTGAGACACATATGGGTTGGGAGGAGAGGGAAGATTCGGGCTCTGTTCCTGAAATCACCTAAAGAATGTACTTAGCTTGAAATTTGTGTTGTTTAACAAAAGCAGAGTTGTAGGACTCTGGCTTTTAACTGTGGTGAGATTAGTCACAGGTTTGAAGTTAAATTGTGGCCTTAACTAGCTTTACTAACGTGTACATAATTAATTCGCTTTAAACTGTCCCATGCTGTTTTATCTACCCTATAAATTAAAACAACAGCAGCAAGAAGAGAAGTGAGTCGTTATATTCGGCATCTTCTTCACACCAGATATTACAAAATATTCTGTTCAACATCAACATATGCAATGACTCATTGTCCTGGTTTCGGCTGGGATAGAGTTGAATTTCTTCCTAGTAGCTGGTATAGTGCTGTGGTTTGGATTTAGTATGAGAATAATGCTGATAACACACTGATGGTTTAATTGTTGCTAAATTTTCACTAGTCAAGGACTTTTCAGCTTCCCATGCTCTGCACAAGAAGCTGGGAGGGGGCACAGCCAGGACAGCTGACGCAACTGACCAATGGGGTATTCCATACCATATGATGTCATGCTCAGTATATAAAGCTGGGGGAAGAAGAAGGAAGGGGAGGACATTCGGAGTGATGGCATTTGTCTTCCCAAGTAATCGTTAGACATGATGGAGCCCTGCTTTCCCGTTGATTGCTGAACACCTGCCTGCCGATGGGGAGTAGGGAATGAATTCCTTGTTTTGCTTTGCTTGTGCGTGCAGCTTTTGCTTTACCTATTAAACTGCCTTTATCTCAACCCATGAGTTTTCTCACTTTTACTCTTCTGATTCTCTCCCCCATCCCACCGGTGGGGAGTGAGTGAGCGAGTGGCTGTGTGGGGCTTAGTTGCTGGCTGGGCTTAAACCACAACACTCATTTATTTGAAGCCCAGCCCTCTGAATACGATCCTTTTTCTGTCTATGGCACAAGCATACTGATGCAACAGGTACCCACAGGTTACTTGCACAGATTGTCACAGCAGATTTTTAATCTATAATAAAGAACGAGAAGTTTGCATTGACTGAAAAGTAATGAAACTTTCTGTCAAGATAAATTTTACACATTAAATCTGCTCCAGGTTTAGATCAATGCAGATAGTGCCAAATAAAACAAAAAACTACAAAGGAAGATTCACAAAAAATTGATTGTGGCCAAAATACGCCCCAGCACTGTTAAGAGGTTTACTTCAGTAATGTCTGTGGTCATTGACTAGATCAATGAAACTCATTCTTTCAACAGCATCCAATTATCAGTTTACTGTGGAGTGAGCTTTCTAATAAATCAGTATGCTTTACATAAAAGTAGACAAAACTACAATGAAACTTAATAGCGAAGTATGAAAACATTTTGGTTCCAGGAAACGGAGGCTTCTATCACACCCAAGGAAAAAAGCATGAATAATTACTTTCTTTATTCAAGTCCGATCCATAGTTTGTAACATTTTGAGGCAGTAACTTTCTGTTAGCTAGTTTATGGTTAGCAGGATAATAGAGTTTGATTAAGCACTTAGGACAAGTGATCAATATGCTTCTGTCATATTTACACAATAAAAAATTGGCATGTACAGTAAGTGCCAAACAACATAAATTCAGGCACAATATCAGAAAGTCAATTAAGAACCACTTTCCACAATGCAAGATCTGGAACGCTTTCTTACCAATATTACATGTCTCAGGTATGTTTTTCCATACTCTTGGGTAAATAGGCAGCCAGCGAGCATTTGAGCTTTACAACAGCACTGTGTACAGTGGCAGACTTCAGGTCCTCCGTGGGTACTCTTCTTTTTCCTCTCCAAGAGGTAACTGCGTGGGGAGTCCCCAAGACTGTGTGCTGCCAGCAATAGATCGGAGACACAGATAAACTTGAGCACCTCATAACCTGTAACATTTTTATGTCACATCACTTCTGCATAGCAAAGGTTTCCTAACTATTTCAGAGTTGGGAAATCAAAAGAGAGAGAGATGAAGGACTAGATCCTAGAAATATCTTATGCAGAGCATTTTAGAAGTTCCAGCTGGCTGTCACATAAGCCTAGGGGTAACTGCACAGAGACATCTACGGAAAGCACACGCACTGACAGCCAAAGAGTTCATAATCCAGTCTCAGAAGACCAAGATTCATCCTGATTAGCTGTTGGAGTGGAGGTCACCTAACATGAGATGTTATTTGAAAAAATACCAGCAATTTTACCCGATTAAATACTGAATGAATGTCTCAAAAGTGATCATAGGCACAGAGGGGCCAGGAATGGGACAGCTGCATCCGTGTTCAAATCCATCCCCAGAAGCCTGAGGAGAGGTTTATAGAGTGCAAAAGGTCATCAATGCCTCCTCTGCTCCTTGCAGAATAAGTGTGCATACATCCAGTGCTACTTGGTCTGTATTTTTACACCAATAAAGTATATTCTACAGCTATAATGTTGTTGCTCTCGCTGGTGCTGTTAGTCAGTGCTTTAGCATGCTCTGAAGGATTCTACAAAAATATATATCATGTGAGATAAACTACGGTGTCACTGTCAGTATTTTAGACCCTGCATTCATACCAGGCCTGGTGCTGCAGCTAGGCTGGCTTCATTACAGTGCTAGAATTAGTAGGAGCAATTCAAGGAACAAAACCTACAGCATCTGAAGGTGAATCTGACTGCTGCAGAGGACTCCTAAAACATGCCCTGGTGCTGCATTGCACCATTCCTACCTGTCTGAGTTTCATTTGTAGCACCGGGACGTGTGTGGGGAGCTGTGCCTGGGGGCATCTCCTGCATCACAGCAGCTGCGACACGCGCTTGGAAAAAAGAGCTGGAAAACGCCAAACCCCAAACACCAGTTGTTATTTTGTTGAGAGACTGGAGTGAATGCCAATTATTTAAAAACCTAACTGATCAATTAAAATTGATTCTGCTTTGCTTCCCATTGATTTCCAGGCTCAATGTAAGAGAGGAAAAAGAAATTATTCTCTTATATCCTTGATCCTGAGGTAGAGTTGTGGCACTGTAGCGTGCAGCAGCAGGCTGTTCTTTATAAAATCAACACAGGATACAAATTCCCATTGACATTAGCACGAGCAAAGGTCTGACAACTCCTTCATCCCAAATTGGATTGTACTGAAAAACTCCTCACAATGTGTACTTCATTATATATGTACCAGAGTTGCTATATTTGAGCAGCACAAACTCTATGGCTGTAGGAAGTATAAAATTGCTGACAAAAAGTTCTCAATCAATTCAGATACTGGAGTCAGTGAGTCACTTGTGCCTAAGGCTGGTATTTGAGGGGCTATGATTTTTATTTTGTGGATGAGTTAAACTTACTTACTTGTGAAGATGGGAATGGTGCGCATTCTTTTCAGATGGCAATAAACTCAGCAAGGTTCCCGTCTCCTTTCAGCAGTAGATGTTTGTGCCTCTGTGCATCCTTGTGACAAAACCATTGCTTTAAAGAAAAAAAAAATTGTGGGTTAATCCAGTGAAGCATAATTCCCAAGAAGATGAGGGGACGAGAGACCATAAAAGTTCACAAAAAACATAGTTATTTATCAAAGACAATGCAGTGAGGCCTATTATGATCAATGAGAAGTACCTACAGTTTTGTTTAAAGGCAGTAAGAGCAGATGAGTTTCTGGCCTGGGAAACTTCTCACGTAAGTTGAAAACCTCTGAACTTGATCTTGCGGTTACAGGAACAATCCAATAAAGGCTCTGAGCCTAGCATTCCCATTGTGCTGTTAAGCACCCAATGGCCACTGGTGCATTTTATCCCCGTGCTACCTCTAAGCCTACGAGTTGCCTTTGGTGTATCTAATTTGCCAGGTTGCTCCTAGGAGAAACTTAGCAGGACTGTCAGATTGCAGCTCTGCTGGTTGCGTGTGCCACAGCAGCTTTAAACAAAGTCTAAATCACGCTGTTGACCCTTGCAGTGTCTGACTTGCAGACACAGAGAACTTTGCTACTGGATGATACTGGATTTTAAAGCTATAAAACACCTAGACTGAGCAAGGCCTAGTTATTCAATTCAGTGGTTAGAAACAAAATTAACTCCTTGTGCTCTAGGCGCAATACGTTGACTGTATGGTTATAAACATTTATATAATG
Organism: Calonectris borealis; assembly: GCF_964195595.1. Lineage (NCBI taxonomy): Eukaryota > Metazoa > Chordata > Aves > Procellariiformes > Procellariidae > Calonectris > Calonectris borealis. Next base: position 136,411,004 of record NC_134313.1, read on the forward strand.
TTCACACCAAATGTTCTCTGTCTTCCCACTGAGTTTTAGTGCTTGTGGGACCTGGCCCATGAAACAACTAATATAAAAGTCTGTCCACAAAGACACCTTCCTCAGCAGCCTCAGCAAGGAGGTGACAAGCGCGTACGCACCTATGCTCAGACACGAAGCAAGCTGCGGCCGGGCCGTGCCTCCCCCAGGACAGGCTGCAGCCCCTGGAAAGCTGGGCTCCTCGCCTTCACTGCGGCAGCGTGTCCCGGGGAAGGAGAGATCCACCCCCACCCTGACGCCCCAGCCGGTTAGATGTTTATAGGTGAAAGCCAACACCTTGACTCCCATCCGGGAATATACTGAAAACCTGAGCAAATACAGAGCACTTTGTCTTAGAATTAGGCTGGTGATGGCACAGTGCTTTTAAGAAGTCAGGAAATTTATTTTAAATGCCTAAATATGAGCTTGCCTGATCATTTTGGAAAATCATCTAAAAAATCCTTAGTCTATATGATACTCATAGCTGAAATAACAAATTATAGATTTGTTTTTTCACATTTTAGCCCTAAACTCTTCCTTCACTTTCAGCTTAAAATGCTTACTTACTCATATTTTCATATTACAGTTTACATCTTCATGTATTTTTTTCCTCACAGCTTCAGTTTCTCCATTTAGAAAGTCATTATTTAAAATGCAATATCCTTCTCTCAATTTTGAAGCACAGCTCTAAGATATCCTCCAAACCATACTGTTCTATTGCCTCTCTATACAAGATCCATTTATACACAGATAATTAGATTCCAACACTAAACCATCTTTTACCTTGCCTGTTAAAAGTAAATTTATAACAGACTGATTAAATCTCCCCTAGAAGGTGCATACAAGCAAACTCAATTGAAATTGATTTAAGTTAGTTTAAAACCAGCATCAAGATAAAAAAACAAGGAGATAGAAAATAATGATTTCTGTTGCGTTCTTGTAGCTTACTATGAGAAACAAATTCACAAAAGTTATGCATGTATTTACAGAGAGACATACAGACACACAGACATTTAGCTCTCACATAGGAGACGTGAAGGGTCTCTTGATTTTTGTGTTTTGATCACTTACCAACATTTCTATCTCATGCAGGACATTATTCATGTAAGACTTCTGTTAACATGCACTTTAACAAATTTCTTGTTAGGTGATGTAAGAAGAAAATACCCAGCCTTTATAACTTCTATATTAATGCATAATTTACTATTAATAATTGCTACTGAAAAATTACAGTACTTATGTATATACTTGCATGTACACAGCTTTATACAGCTACTACTACAACAGCTTTTATCGAAGCATCCTAAGGCATTTACAAAGTTTAACTAAAAATCATAGTGGTAACATCGAGCAGAGGTTTTGTGGGATATGAACTCTTATGTACAGATCTCAAGACGGGAAAACCCAGATGATAAATAGGTATTTTGGTTATGAAGTAGTTTAGTAAAAAATAATTAGTAATAGATATTTGTAATGACCTAGTCAGGACATAGTTAGGTGATGTTCTAGTATCAACGCCCTGGATAAGCCACCATTTCTGCAGTTACTACCAGAGGTGACCAGTGTTCAAATATTCCTAGTGAAGCTGTATTCACTGAGTCACTCGCTGTGAAGTATTGGGTGGGTTATTTTGCAAGCCTTGACCCAGTAGCACTTGTTGAAACTCTTCCTGTAGTCAGAAGTAGAGCCTGAAGAATCATTTGAAGAAGCAAAAAGCAGCAGCCGTTGAGGGGGGATATTCTCTGTGCTGTCAGTGTAATAATAACGTAGCAATCATAATCAGGATATCTGAATTACTGGTGTTAGAATGCAAAGGTAATTCCAGATTTAAGAAGATGTGTAGGAACAGAGCAGGACATGAGGTCTTGAGGACTGGATCATACTTGGAATTTTGAAAATGATACAGCTATTTTGAAAAGGCACTTTGAAATATTTTGACAGGGAAAAAAAAGGTGCACGTGTAGCTCCAGAGAAAGAAGAAAAGCAGCCCTAAATATACATGTGAATTGGATGTGCTGCAGTTGAGAGGGCTGTGTGTGGCAGCCCTCTGGCTTAGAGCATTACACAGTTACATACTGAAAATTCTCACCAGTGTTTAACTTTAAACACCAAAGAAAAGAAACACACTCATCTGCTTGAAATCAAATGCTTGCAAACCATAGACCAAAAACTTTGCAATGATAATTACTTCAATACTGGATAAGAAACATTAGTTGTGTAAGTAGTCTTAGGCTGTATCCCACATGGATTCCCTGTTGTTTAATAATATGAACTTATACTGAAGCCATTTTCCCTGTGGGGATTCTAATACATGTTTTTTCCACTACACAAACACCTATTTTCACGAATTTCACTGGAAATTCATATAATTGAGCCACCTCTTCCTTTGTTATACACATCTCAAATTGATCAACGAGTTAAAACTTTGGTGAAGGAAGTCTCTGGGCATCCTGGTATATGTGTCACATTAGCCTCATTACTTTAAGAAATATATATAAACTAAAAATATATATAAACATCTTTCCAAGTATATTACTGACTAAGTAACACTATGTCTATAAAATAAACAGCACGTGTGGAAATAATGTAATAGTATGTTAAGATTTAACTTGGTTGTCTCTGTGTTTTGCTACTATTTCTATATGGGTACAGGACATGGCAGAGCTCTGTGACGTGCTGATGCTCTGCTCCAGCACGTGAGTGGTGATCAGTAAAATAGCACAAGAGATTCAGTAACATCTCTGGACCTTGAATTCAATTCCTTGCAAGAAATGAAAGAATTCCACTAACAGTTTCTTGTACCACATGTTGATACTTATCAAACACAAGATAGTTAAGCATCAGGGAAATGTTACTGATCTTATCTAGAAATAAATTTGTTATTAAAATTTTTGTAGTAGCTGGAGAGATGTACCAAGTGAACTAAACCATCAGTTGGCCTGCAAATATGTTTTGTATTTGTTTTCCTAAGGCTGCTTCTACTGTAGAATTAACTTTTATCATCAACTAAGTCATTACCTTGCTTAGCTTTTACAACTTCAATACTGCATGTAGTTAGGAAATTATTACCAAAACTTAATGATCATCATTTTCCATCCTTCTCTCTTGCATTGCTACAAAAAAGGTCTAGTGAAGGTAATAGCTGAAAATCCTTTGTATTGATATAGCAAGAACACCTTGATAAAGTCAAATATGCTTGTGCCATGTCAGCCGAGAACAGTGAATTGGTAGAAGCATTACTGGGAAGAAGAAAATCAGATTAAATAATTAGTGTCAATTAGCCCCAGCAAAATCATTCTATAAACAATTGGTCTCTAGTGCCCTGCTTAATTACGTGAGACTTTCATCGCTTCTTATCAAGTCTGCTTTGATTTATGTTAGACTCTTGAGCATCCCAGAAGTATAATTAATTATTGTCTTGTAAATAAACCTTTGGTAATTAACGGTAACATAAGACAATACAGCATCTTTTAGAAAGTATTCCAGTATGGAACTATGAATACTTGAAAACTATTTTAGATTTCAAGGTAAAATATATTCACACTGCAGCAGGAGACAAGATAGTTGTAGCGAAAGATCAACTTGTTAGAAGCAGTGCTACGCTAACTAGCATTATATTAAACAACCCTTCTGTGTTACTTACTATAACAAATGTATACCTTTGCAATTTGGCTTTAGACTGCAACATCTATCTTACTTATTTAATTCTCAGTCCCTATATTAAAAGAAACTAGTTAATTTTTTCAGGTGTAGGCAGCAAATCCAATTTCTGCAAAAGAAGTACATAACTAAGATAAAAGTTTTTTTAAATGAGAATGCTGTGAAAGTTCTGGCACAGTCAGTCCTTCCTAGATACAACCACCTCAGCTAATACCAGAAGGACTATATGAAAACAAGTGAATAGGAGGAGAATGGAAAATCATTCCAATTGCTCGAATAAAAAATATTACATAACCTGAATTGTGCTACTTGAATTTGTAGATGTTCCTCCTGTAAATCACTTATTCCTATGATTCTTTTATTTGACAGCTTTGTTACACTCGGAAAAATAAATGCAATATCCTTTGCCTTGTCTAGATTCCCAGAGATAATGCCAGCAATGGCACAGCAAATAAATAGGAGCTGAAAATCATCAGCTAATGAAAGTGTGTAGCAGATGTTTTCTAAAATCATCAGGATCAAGATAAATTTCAAAAATGCTCATAGCTGGTCCATGCTGTACTTTCAACTACTGGTAGCATGAGTAGCACCAGTGAAGGGGTATGTTACAGCTCTTTATTGGAGAGGTACTGCACGCACAATCTCACCACCACTGTACCTTACCAGTTCTATCACTGTTGGAGGCTTCAGAGTAGAACAGAGAGTACTAAAATGTAAGTCCTTAAAGACTTAGGAATACCGTCACTTGACCCACAATCCCGGCCACTGATTACCCAGATGCTGTAGCTGGCTTCCCCCTACCCATCCAGATTTCTTTCACATGGAGATCAAGGAAGATGAGACGGAAGATGGATATAGGGAGGAAACAGGGGGAGAGGGACAGTGCGTTCTACAGCGTTTCCATCCCAACATGGTCTCAGATATAGCCTGGGCATGCATCCAGCTGCACAGCTGGACATCCCTACAATTTCAGTTACAGTATAGTGGAGTATCAGGCCAATGCATCTTTTTTTACCAGCTGCCAAAACTGAGCTTGACTCCAACATTTCTACAGATCTCCTCCAGGTGGTTGTAGCATACTATTATATGGGCCCTTTGCCTCCACTTTTCCAAATTAAACAAGACCAATTTCCTCAGCCTCTCCTTGACAGGCAAGTGGTCTAGGTCCCTGACCTTCATAAACCTCTGCTGGCCCCTCTCCAGTTTCTACACATCCTTTCAAAACTGGAGAACCCAAGGATACAAATATTCCCAGTACAGCCTCATCAGTACCCAGCATAAAGGGATAATAACTTCCCTTGATCTACTGGCCTCAGTCCTTGCAATATGACCCATTATAGGATTTGTCTCATTTGCAATGAAAGTGCACTGTTGACTCATACTCAGCCTAGTGTCCACCGTGATCCTCAGGATCTTTTCAGCCAGGCTGGTTCTTCCCACCTGTACTGACACATGAGGTTACTCTACCACAAGTGCCAGACTCTGCACTTCTTGCTGAACTTCATGCATTTTATGTGGTCTCAACCCTCAAGTTTCTCAAGGCCCCTCTGGACTGAATCTCTACTGCTTAGTGTGTTAACTATCCCTCCTGGTTTGCTAAAAGCACATTCTGTTCCATCACTCATGTTGCTGATGAACACATTGAACAGTATTAACCCTAGCATCAACCTCATTATAATCTGTTTATTGTCAGCTGCTAACTGAACATGAAGCCATTGAGAAGGACCTTTGGGTCCAACAGTCCAGACAAGTTTCAATGCATTTAGCAGTCCCTTACATGAGAAAGCTGTGAGAGATGCATGAGAACCTTACTAAAGTCAAACAACATCGCATCCACCAATCTTCCCCCATTCCAATAGCTAGTTATTCCATCATAGAAAGTAATCAGGCAGGTCAAGCATGATTTGGTTGGCATTTGTGCTAGGAAATTCCCCTCAATGGTCTAGAAGTTTCCTGGATTGCTTGCAGAGTGCTATGCTGCCTTCCCAGCAGTTGTCTCAGTGGCTGAAATCCCCCAGGAGGATGAGGGCCTGTAATCAGGAGACTTCTGCTAGCCGTTTGTAGAAAGCCTCATCTACTCCGTTCTTCAGAGTTAACAGTTATGTGGAAAGCTGTCAGGCTTGATCTTGTGTGGAGATGCAGTCCTTCACTGGGAATTGAGATGGCTGGTCTCTCCCAAGATCAGGACCTAATTCCTTTAATTCTAACTGCCTTGTTCAAACACAACTGCCTAAAAGCTAGAAACACCTGAAAAATCAGGGAAAAGCTAGACAATGAAGGACACATTCCTTGCATGTCACATAAACAGTACCAGATTAAAAGTATATTTAGACAAGACAGAAAACTGCAGCTGTGGAAATTGTAAATGTTCTTTAAAAAAGCAGAATGATCATAAAAAAGGGACTGGTGTAAATGCAAATGTTGAGCCAACCCAAGCATGATAAAGTCTGGGAGACAACACTTCAGGTGCAGGGCTGATACAAGTTCAGAACACTGGGTTATGCAGAGAGTTAAAGCAGACAGCAGGCACAATGACATGTTAAATTACCCACATGATGTATAGCTTAATGAACCCCCTTGTGTTGATCATGCTTGGCATTAATCAAGAGCCATGAACAGATTCCCTTATTTTCTCAATGCTGCTCTGATAAACTGCAATTTCATTTAACCTTGGACAGGAACTTTAATAGCTTCCACGGGACAACTGTCAATACTTTCCTGGGTATACAGTGATTAAACTGCAACACAAAATGCATGTCATGAATTCTCTTTATTTGAAATTAGAATTTTCATTTTTAACAACTATTTGCATAAATATGCTGAAAATATGGAAATATGTAAAGGTTTGCATGATCCTTAGATAGAAACACACCAAGACAAAGGTTTTTTAAAAATAAAATAATTAACATCACATTAATTAACATATTGAGAGCTTCAAGTAACCTTCTGGTTGGGAAACAAGACAACAAAAGACAAGAATTCAAGGAAAGGCATGACAATATGTCCTTAAGTTAGCTCACATTACATGCTGCTTTAGCCTTTCCGCAATACTTAGATGCCAACGGATTAGCAAAGATGCAGAAATGCTTTGTTTCTCAACTTCAGTGGTTTCTATAGATGCCTTTGGGTGCTTTTCTTCTCTAAAAATAGAGGTTCACTTCTCCCTCGGGTTAATCTGTCTGCCTCAAAGGCACCACAGAAGAAAGAGTTGTTAGATCCATTCAGTCTGGGTACCTGCAGGTTACTAGTCCAGGTGAATGTCGAAGGGGGCAAAAATGAAGACAAATATGGATTCAGTACCTTTCCTAGGCAATTTGTTCTAACAGAGCTCTACAAACAAGTCCTTTCCCACTACCTTCATTTAAAAGCTAGTTTCATTTTTTGCCACTAATGACTATGACAGAACAAATCTGGATCACAAGTGACTGAGAAATTTGTTACTATTAATTCACAAAAATCTTCATTATAGGTATGGGCTACAATTACAGGAACAAGTAAACTACAGCTCCCCTCTACTTAGACATCATCATTTGCTTTTGTAATTTTTTTCTGTGTTTTTTTTTCTACAGAACCTAACTAATCTTAATGAGAAAAAATACATTCTGCATTTTCCCAAGACTGCACTGGTACCAGTGAAAATCACTGTTGACAGTACCAGTAGTAACCTATCTGCGCACTAAACTGAACTGGTGTTGTCTGCTCTGGGAGATTTAGGAGCAATTGCCCTCAACAAAATAACTTGGCAGAGCAGTAACACCCTGAACATCCCACAGACTCAATAGTTCTCTTGTCCTAGTCTGAACCTTATCTCCCAGACAGGATCAGCATGGCCTGGGACTTCCAGAAACTCCTCTTAAATTTCACCATTAAGGCAAAATTCCTCACAGAAGACAAAATATAGATATGATTTCATTAAGACCTGTTTACGATTGATTGATTGATTGCAGGATCCTGGTAACAGATGAAACCTCTGAGATCCCAGAGACTTATGGCATGCTGCTGATGAGAAATGAAGCTCTTATTCTTTTTCTAAGAACTTATTATTATTTGTGTTTCAGTCTGGTTGCGCCAGGTGCTGTACAAATATACACACAAAATAGGGAACAGGTAGGAAGCAAACTGGAGACAAAGAATGACTCTATCAAGATCATGCACGGGCTAAGATCAAAGATGGAAAGAGAAACCAGGAATACGGTGAACAGGGCCAACATAAGCACATAATTTAGGAGCAGATATTCCAAAACTAGATGTATGAAGGTAGGGGAAGGGAAGGTTTCCAAAACCTCCAGAAGGGGATCATAAAATGCCATCTTGGAGAATTCCCATTTGTGCAAGCTGGCTCATTTGCAGGTGGGAATGCAAAAATCCTTCAGTGAGAAGGAAAACTAAAAAGATCCTGCTTCTCACCAAAGACAGAGCAAACCTACAGGTAAGGCAGCACTGGAAACAGGTTGACAGGATTGATACCTGGAACATGTACAGGTTTTCAAGTACTTGTCCTGATTCAAGCAGGATATAAAAAGATTGAATTCCAGATCAGATTCTTCAAACCATATTAAATCACCAGCCATACTAGTGCTAACTTGCAGCCCAGAACACCAAAGAATAATTTGTTGTTACTGAACTAGTGATACAGCTATGAGGTGACAGTTACTACTGGTGATTGATGCCAACAGATCAAATACTTTGGTGTCGCTAAGAAGGATATCTCAATAGATCTTTTCCACAAAATGGACTGTAACTCAGTAGGGCCTGGAAAGCCCTGGGCAGTCACAACAGCTCTGATGCAAACCCCCCAGGTGCTCAGGAAGTGCTCTGCGCTACGTATTAGCACGTAGGTGAAGTTAACACACCAAAGGAACGTAACATGAGGTAGTAGCAGAGAAATCCGTTCATAAGAAAAGTAATTGATGTTGTAAATGTGAACAAAGTGTTTTTTTCTCCTAGCTTGAAACGGACCTCAGGTAATACAACCAAGATAAGAAAATTCAGTTTATAACTCGGTTATAAGCATTGAAGTCTATCGCAAAGGAGCAAATAGTCTGCACAAACGTTGCTTTATCATTTCTACCACTCATTTCCCAAGGTATGTCTACACTGAAGACTGAAATGTGGGGCAGGGGTTACAAAGCTGGCTTGGGTACCGCTGGCAATCCAACCACACCTCCAAAATGCAGTCTTCAGTACGGTCATACCCTCCAAGTGTAGATCTAAGCACGGTTTGCTTAGTTAACTTTTGCTTGGTCTGGCAGTAGCTCAGATTTCTGCTTTCAGAATTCACTATATCTCTAGGAAATTAAAAACTTGTTTGTGGTGTATTGGTTTGGGGCCGGCACAAGTCTTTCATACAAGACGAAAAGCTGAAGTTCTGGCAATCCCATATGTAGCTAGGTCACACACTCTGGAGTGAGTCGTGACTAAGAGCTTAAATTGCATGCTGGGTTAAGGAAGCCAGGGCTGGGGAAAAGGACGGTGCTCTCTTACTGCAGACTTCCATACTCACTTGCCTTTTCTCTACTGAAGATGCCCTAGATGCACCAAGAAAAAGATCTTCCTGTAGTTGCTGGAAGGCAACTGGAAGCTGATGATATGCTGGCTTTTCTTTTTTTTTTTCCTCACAGTTTCTCCATGAGTTATGTTTAAAGTTTACCCCTCCCACCAAGAAAGAGTAATGGTAATTTGATTCTGTGTTCTCTATGCTGAAAAAGGGCAGTCTGTGAATAGAACTAAGAGACTTGTTATTCTTTTTTAAAGGATTGTAATGACCTGGACGGCACTTGATATAAATTTAGAGACACTGCTGAAAGAATGCCTCGTGCTTGCACTTGAACATGAATCACAGATTCTCAGCCAAGACAGTTATGATCGTGTACTCTGCCTTCCTGCATAACACACACTAAAGGAGTCCTCCCAACGATTTCTGCCTCAAGCCACAGCTTGTGGTAGAACTGCAGTGCACCTTCAGAAAAACTTGCAGGTTTGATTTAATGTACATAAAATTGATTGCATCCTTTGGCAGTCTTTTCCACTGGTTAATTGCTCTCCCTCCTCAAAAGTTTCCAGTTTGAAAACTGCTGACTTTGAGTTCTGCCATTGAATCAAGTTATATGTGGCTTTTTCTTTTCTTTTCTTTTTTTTTTTTTAAAGAATCTTCTTGCCTCAGCTATTACTTAGCTATGCAGAGGGTTATAGACCACAGTCAAGTTGCTTCTTTACCTGTTGAATAAACTAAGTAGATCAAGTTCCTTCAGGCTGTCACTGTCAGGAGTGCTTTCCAAGCCTCCAATCATTCCTGCAGTTTTCTTCTGAACCTGCTCCAATTTTCCATCATCCCTTTAAAAACTTAATATCTTAATGGGACACAACATTCCTATAGCAATGCTGATGTGCAGATATTATTTATTAGTGATACCCAAATTTCAGATACCTCTCTAATATCAAAGAACATAATTTAATCTAAGAGAAAAATGCATGTGAAGCTGACTTAGAAAAAGTTTCTTTTAATTATTACTAAAGAAACCTTTTACTGGTAATTTAGCAGCTCGTCACAGTACAGTAAAGCCAGGAATAAATATGTAAAAGTTTTAATTTAAAAAGAACAGCATGAAGCTTGAAGGCTGATTTAACAGATACTGCCAAGTTCAATCACCTGATGTTAAGTTGGAAAACATTTCCTTGGTGCCATGAGAAAACACTGTTGGCTACAAAGCTAGGGCGGAACTAATGCTGTTAGATTTTCTATATATTGAACAAAGTAAGACTCCTGGTCCCTAACCTATACCATATTTGACAAATCAAGATGGAAAATTGAGCCAAAAGAGCAAGCAATGAGCAAGAAAACTTGGAAGGTTTATTTCAGCATGATTCCCTGTAAACTCCAGTTTAATAACTCCAGAGACTAACAGTTAAGCTGTACATCATCTGAATAAGCTACCTTTAAATAAGAGGGGACTTTTTCACTTTCTTTTTCAAACTGCAAATACATTCTATATCCCATGACAAACCTAAGGATCTATGATAAATGCTGGATGTGATAGCTGTGAGGCTATAGGAACATGTTTCTTGTCAAAGAGATAAGGGCTCTTTTGGGACAGATTTTGTGATCTTTGGCTTTGCCCAAGTCTTCCAATTGATTTGGCTGAGATTATAGATTCAAAATCTCCAGTTTATTTTGCCCCATCTTCTTCTAAATGCTTCCTGTAAAGAGACTGCCTACTGGTCACAGGTAGACAAGTGGCAGTTTACACTGACCCTTTTGCCCTTCCTACGGGGTCTCCATAGCCAGCAATCCTTTGCCGCAGACTGAGGGAACTGGTGGGGAACATTTGCATCCAGAATGGTCCTGTCTGCTCCTAACTGGAGAGAAACAAGCAATGATTTTGCCAGTGATCTCAATAACAGGGAACTCCCCCTCCCCATCTGGTAAAAGAGGTGCAGCACATATGTCCTGCCACCGAAGTGAGCATACCTGCATCTGGTGAGGTTAAACTCAGTCCTGAAATAAGCTGGTTTGATGGCATCAGCATCTATTTAGCTATATTTGAGGGGAATTTCCAATAGGTTGCTTTGCCACATTAATGCTATTACTGGCTTTACTCTTATGTACATAATGAACCTAAGTGTACAACTGGTAGATAAAGATTTTGATTTATTGAGTTATGTCAGCCAAAGTTTAAAATTACATTTATGCTGAGTTCATTTGCGCTGTTAGAGAAAAGCTTTCCAGAGTAGCAGCAGTACAAGTATTAACTCGGTAGTTACACAAAACTCTAATGCAAAAGAGAGGAGAGAGATCGAAATGCTTTAAAGAAAAAAAGTGAAACAAGAATTCATCTATTTAGGTATGCTAGCACTGTGTCTTATTACCAGTCAAAAGTCATTGACTAACAGGAATATTAAGGTAAACTATTCCTGAAAATGAAAACGGAATCTGCAATTCAGTCAACAGATGCAAATTACTAAGTCATTTTTGCAAACAGATGTTTGGAATAGCTTTTTACAGAAGACATATTTAAGTAGGAAAGTGTATAAGCTGAAATTACTTAAGTCAGTCTATTTGCTATTTAACAGCATATTCTGAAGATCAGGTATTTTGATGACTAAAATATTGATAGTATACATTTATATAGTACCAGTGATCTGGAAGAACCAGACCTCAAGGCAATTTAAAGACTGTAAGTCTGAACATATCCCTGAAGCTTCAGAGGTGAACAGATGATGCATACAGAGAAATAGAGAGAGAGCTGGTACCAGTTTGTGCTTTGGTGCTGATTCTAGCTAGAGCAAGATCGCACTGCAGGTAATCCATGCAAAATACACCTTCCCGCAGAAGCAGCAGAGGAGGAAGGTTTTATATTAAAAACGGAAGCTCTGCTTGAACTAGTCTCCATCCCATCAATAAATGTTAATACACAGAAAATTGCAGTGTCTGTGTAGGAAGGGAAGGGAAGGGAAGGGAAGGGAAGGGAAGGGAAGGGAAGGGAAGGGAAGGGGATTGTAAAACCCTGAAATGGTTTATATTGCACATAAATGTTTTGCATAATTCCTTTGAATATCTTGGAAAATACTAATATAAAGAGGCTTGGTGTTCATGCTCCTAACTGTTTATTCAGCTCTGTTAGCCGCTGCGCAAACACACAGCAGTGTGACAGAGGACTCACCAACTCCCCTTACTAATTGTCAAGAACAATTAGACCCACCTAAAACTTTTGGCTGATTCAAGGTCTGTTGTGGGACAGCATACTTCTGAGGTTCTCTTGAGATCCTCTGATGGATGCTTCAGAACATGACATTAACAATATATAACAGCATCAAAAATAACCTCCCAACCAATAGTACTTTAATTTATTTTTGTAAACTGTAAGAACTAAATGGAAGAGGATTTATTCAGAACTTTTCTGATGTGGTATATGATCAGTCTTAAAAGAGAGAAACCATCTTGCAGAGTATTTGTATTTCAAATACTTATCTGGGGTTATTTATATTCTTGTCACTCCCCCCACCCCCAGCTAACATGGAGTCAGATTCTATTCTCAGTTAGCCCAATGAAAGTCCACTGAAATCAATGGAATTACTTTGGATTCACTCCAATGCAATGGAGAACAATGGCACTGAACATCACTATTGTGCTTTTGCACCTAAGCTGTTCCTTCAAAATACAAGTATTTGAGTCATTCCTGCTCTTTAATTTCAATGGAAATACATCTGCTTTTTCTTCACCTGGAAATTTTAAGTGAGTAGCAATGTCCAGGCTGTTTACAGATGCACTCTCTTCCAATGTGCTTGGTAAATAGTCTAAATTGACCTCCCTTCCCCCCTCCCAGTACCTGGTTCCAATCACACTCAAATCATGTTACTTATTATTCCTACTATGAAAATCATCAAATACAGTAGGTAAAGATTTATTGTATCTCTTTAAGAAATAAATAATTCATTGAATACATTAGATGGAGTATTGTAGACTTTCTGAAAATCAACAAGATAGCTATTTCTCGCTGCTTATATGGTTTAGAATGCTTTTAATCTTGGAGTAGATAATAAGTTATGTTTCTGAAAAAAAAAAAAGGAAAACGGGAAAAGGAGAGTTATGTAAATAAAAAATAAGGCTTTCTCCTCAGAAAAGTATCTGTGTTCAGAAAAGCATTTAAAAATGCAAATAAAATTAAGGGTTTGCTTAAAACAATATAATTTAATATTTAAGATTCTCTCCTGACAAGGAGTGATACAATTTTCTCTGAAATGAGCTTTAAATTAACATAACAAGAAAATCTAACCTGGAACAGGGCTACATCTAGTTTAGAACCCATCACATTTGTTATGAAATTTGGGATAAAGTGAGAATAAAGAAAGAGGAGAAGCAGATATTTTTAACGGTGTTTAAATGACCCATCAAACAAAATTTTAAAATATCATTCTCATTCTTTCCAGCGCTTGAAGTGTTAAATAGGTGACAGATTTGAATTGACCAGACTGTGGTTTGGTCCCAAATAATAGAAGACCACAATGTTCATTGACTGCTCCAGGTCACTATGAAAATCCAAGCCTTTGGTTTTTGATCTAAAGATAGATGACATACTAAATATAGACCTACAATCTTGAGTGAGACAGAAGGAGCCAGCAGTCTTGTTTTTTTATTGCGAAGCTCTTACAAATTCTTCAGCTGGGATCAAGTAATCTTATCTAGAAATCTGGTCATAATTCAGAATAGGTTTAGTAAGGATTATTCATTTGGATCAGGTAGAATTTCTGAAAGATTGGGTCTGCATCCAAAGATATGTACAGTTAGTTTAATCTAACATCTGTGTCTTAGAATTTGATTGTTGTGGATGTTGCCATTTCATTATAAATGAGAAAGGTATTCAGTCATGCTGAATGAGGATATTTATATGTAAATATAGGAATTTTTGCTTTGGCAATAACTTCATTTCTGGGATGGAAGTTTATGTGATTCTCCAAATGCTACATTAACCACCAAAAAACCCGACACAAAGTAAAGCCAAAAGACAAGCCTGTTCCTCTGTCCCTGAACACGTTTAATGTCTCACTTCTACCCAGCAGCCACTACGAAACTACGCAACGAGACAAAGATGATTCGAGCCAAATTCGCTCCTGGTGTAGGTCCCCTGGAAATCAATACATTTGTTCCCAGAGTGAACCGGGCCACATGGCTGCTTTATGTAAGTGGTCACCGGGTTCACTGACACAGAAAACCCTTCACGTCTTCGGGAGGAAAACGTGAAAATGCAGAGATGATCACACAAAATATTTATGTTGAAAGTATGTTCGTGTTGCAAATTTAAGCCCTCTCAACTTCAGAACAACCAGAATTAAGCTTGCCTTTGCAACTTTAATTTGAGCTCGTTGCACATATGCATGATAATAAGTCTTTAACTGCACAGACACATACATCATTCAGTGCATAGGATGGACGATGCTCCCTGAGTGAGCAGCTGTTCAATATTCTTTTTATTCTTATCACTCAATATGTGGCTCCATGCCTTCCTTACTGCACATCATTCAAACCCTGTGCAGAATACTGAATTATTAATATCTTTATGGGTGTTTCTATAGCATTCTCTGCTAGGGTTTCTGAGTGCTTCCCAAACACTAATTAATTTATCTTTAAACCTGTGAAGTGAGACTGTACTATTAGACCCACTTTAGAGATGGGGAACTGAAGTATGAGCCATTATGGCCAAGATTGATGAAAATGTCCACTAATTTGGGGCCCTCAATATGATGTGCTTAGAGTTCGATTTTCCAAGATGCTTAGCGTTTTTATGGTACTTCATACATTTAAAGCATAAGTCCCACTGATTTCAGCAGCATCTGTGAGTACTCAGCACTTCCGTGGATCGGTCCTGAGTAACTGAAGTTGTGCACTCAGAAAATAAGGAATACACAGCAAGTGTGTACCACCTATGAAACATTCACTTGAATCACATGAGGAACCTCAGTCTACAATAGGGGCAAAATCAGGATAGATGAGAGGTCACTTCTAGCATTATGGTTCTAGGAGAATCCTTTTATCCACCGTACCATTCAGCTGTTTTCACCAAGAGAGCTTGCTTTCTCCCTATTCTGGTTTCATTTATGGCAACTTCTCACTTTTTCATGATATTCCAGCAGATGATAGCCTCTTATGTTAAAACACCCTGGTTCATTCCCTGAGAACCCCCTGTGCCCGTGCCCAGAACAAAGTGGGAATAGTGGAGAAAAAAGAGAGTGACTCTGCATTTTAAGATTGATTAAGAACACGAAGGGGGATACTTAAGGCTGGCAAGGAAAGCTTAATTCTGTCCTTTTCTAATCTCTCAGTTAAATGCACAACCTTAGAAGTTTTTTGTGTGATGATTTTTAGTATACAGTTTTTTTAACCTTCCTTTTTTTTTTTAACATCCTGACTAAACAGGATTTCTGCTCTGTAAAATCACACTGTTGCCCAGGGTGGCTCTTTGGCACAGCTGGCATCTTGTGATTCACAACATCACCTTCTACAAGTCAAGATAACACAGGGCTAACAGCAGCGGTAGTTACTGAGCTCCATATGAACCCACCACGGGAGTGCACATGACATCCTGCCAGCAGATTTTACGGCTGTTTGCTTTGCAGCCGTAAAATCTTGAGGCAAATCTTGAGGGGGGTTTGTGCTAGTAGTGTCTTTGTCCTTCTAGTATACCCCTTGTGATCTGACCTCTCCCTTTTTTTAAGTCCATCTAGACCTATTTAACAAAACAATTGTAAAATTCTTAAAATTAGCTAAATTATGCTTGTTCCCAAAATTAATTTTGGAATTGATGGGATTGTAAATTCTGACTCATTTTTTTCTTTAAATTTTTTGAAAAAAAAAAAGTGTTAAGATTTGGCAGATCACTGGTATGGAAAATTTCCCAGTTTTAATTGGAAATTTGACAGCATTATAAGCAGCATAAAAATAAATCCTTAGAGTGGAAAATATTTAACTACCTTAACTTCAGAGTCTTGGAGGAGATGGGGGATAGACAATGACAGTATATTTATTCCTGGTTGAACTCTGACTGTTCTCATTGCCTTATTTTATACTTTATTACTCGTAACCCTTTGATTAAAAAAAAAATGACAAAATTATTTATCCTGATAGTGATGACCTTTTTGTTTGTTTGTTTGTTTGGGTTTTTTTTGGGGTGGTGTTTTTTTCTTTTTGTGTGATAGGTTCTCTTTATACCTGGCCATGTTTTATATTTGGCTACTTGGTGATTTTCACCCCAGTTTGTAACCTGGTTTCCTTTTAAGGAACATACAACTTTTGCGCTGGGATGCATTTAATACCTACAGAGAGAGGCAGTCTGTGAATAGGCAAGGATTTGGCAGCTATAGCCACTGTACTCTGCTTCTTAGCAGCCTGTTGAACCTCTGATGACTGATCTAATAAGCCAGAAGTATTAGAAGGTCAGAGTGAACAACATTGCTCAGTTTGACCTTCCATTATTTATGGTTTGTCACATCAGCTATCAAAGCTCCAAGCTAGGGGCTGATAAGGAGCTGAATCAGCAGCATAGGCATGACACTGCAACATTCTCGCTTTGTGTGAATAGTGACCCTGCGTTGTGGTGACCTGTGCAACCACCCATCACACATGTGCCTAAAGGTGGTCCCTGCCTGTTCACTGTTTCATGTAGAAACTCTTTTTGTGAAGTTCGGGATTAACAATAGAGTTGGCACTCAACTATTTTTTTTTTCCTTAAAAGGTCTAGACCCCCAAATAATCTTTGGATTCAAAGGCTCCTCTTTTCATAACAGCTCTATTTTCATGCTGTTCAGACTACAATTTAACCAGTAGCTAAATTATGTGGTGCAAAAAAAACAACAAAAAAAACCCCAACACAGTCTAGAACTCAGGGGCAATTGCATCTCCCTCACCTGAGACCTCGGTGAGGGAGCTCATCCAGACGGCAAAATTGCTAGAGAGTGACTCACTGCCTAAGGTCAACTCCCGTCTGCATTTTAGCACAGAGAAAAATGGAGTAGGGTTGGAGCAATCCAGTGGGTGAGTTTTACAGTCTTCACTATGTTAGAGTCTCAGTGGGATCAAGGAGATAACAAGAGGATACCTACTGGAATAGCCCCCGTAGGCTAGTTGTCCAGCTGTGGGATAGTATGGATGTTAAAGACTCTGAGAAGCCAGTGTATGTACTCTGTAATCCAAGCCGGGAATTGATGTGAGACAGCCGCCCAAGTATCAGGTGTGTCAATGTTGTTCAGTTGTATGTAGATCAGGGTAACCGTGTTAACAGCTCTGCTTTCTTTGTTACATTAATTTTATATTTTTTATACTGTCATGGTGCAAATGTGAACGTTATTTTAATGGATCCTAATGTAATCAACAGTAGCGTTGCTCCTTACTTCAACAGCGAGAGCAGATTTTCTGGAAGCTGACAAAGTGACAATCTCGGTCAGGTTATTAAAGGCTGGAAATTTGTCTCTGCCTGTTTCACATAATTTAACAAATCCTGAAAACATACCTTTGAAGGTTGCCAATCCAAAGCACAAACTACATGTCATAAGTAATAAGGAGTTTAAGTGTGATTCCTTTTCATAAGACAAAGACAAATGCTCTGAGTTGCTTCAGTGCCTATATACTCATTAAACTCTTGCTAAGCTTATTAACTTTCAGGATCTGCCTCCCCGAAAAGAGGGGGCATATTGAGTCAAAATATCCCCAAGGCTAGTTACAGTGTTGATAACTCTTGCAATTTTATTGTGAGTGTCACAGTATTTGGTGTTTCTCCCAAGCTTTGGATCCCAGAACAAAATGCTCTTGCAAAGTTCACAGTTCTCATTAAAAAGGCACACAACAAAACCAAATTCTGTTCTGCACTGTTTCACCAAAAAAGGTTTAAAACGAGTGTACACCCCAAACTCATAAACCAGAGGGAAAATACAAAATACTTAATTTGTATCATCTCATGAGAAGGCCATGCAGAATTGGCAACAGTTTGTTTACCTTCTGTTAAAAGCCATGGGAAATTCCTGTACTCAGTAATCTGGAGAAAATTTACTGGGATTATTTCTATTGGAAAATTAAATTTACAGGCCAGGGTTGACTTAGTTTACTTTATAAATAAGATAGCTAACAGGACTGTCTTTTCTGTAGAATGAGAGAAGATGAACAACAATTCAGTTACATGTTGCTTCCCCCAGACACATGTAGGAAGATATTCACCTTTGCACAGTCTAGCGAGTCCCATTCCTTCCTTTAAGATACTGTCCTTTTGACTAAAATCTTCCCTCCTGCTCTGGGTATCAGATTCCAACACTATGGAGACAGAGGAGCAGAGGCCTATAAACCTGAGGAGGCACCAGATCAATTGCTGTCTCCAAAAATCTGGGGTCCTAGATGAAGACGAGTACATCACTCCACACCTGCAGAGACAAGCTTGATATGTACATGGAAAGAAACAGAGTAAATGGAAGGCATTGTTTCAGTTCCTGATCCAGCGAGATTGGAGGAAAAGGAGGAGTTCACCATTCATGATTCTCTTCTTCAGTGCAGGAGATTCTCCTATTTCTGTTTGTTTTTTTTTTTCCTCCTCTGAATTCTGCGAGAGAGGCTATGGACCCAAGACAGTTCTTCCATCTGTAAATAGTAAGCACCAATAACAATTTTTTATTTGGTCTTTCTACGCAAGCTTGGACACCATTTTTTGTAATCGGTGGTGACACATTAAAGTCTCCCCTAAATATGACCTGGTACGGTCCAGTACGGTCTCATTGTTCTAGCACTTGCTAACAGTAAATTCCTTGAGATTAGACTGGCATTTCTGTGGAAAATGTAATTCATTTATTTTTATTTAGAAAACCTTAAATGGATCAAGACCAGCCTTACTGAGAAACTGCCTCCTTTCTGCTGCCATTCTTCTGTGCCTAAGATCAGCAGACAAACAGTAAGTAGAGCTCTTGAATCTAAGTAGGAGGTAACAGTGTGACTGAGCTGCTGAGCTGTTCTTTCAGCAGCAGGATGGATGTAAGCCAAACCAAAGTCACCGTGTAACCATAGCCTAACTGTCACCATGCGTGTGACAGGCAGCCTGACGGCCTAACTTCAGATTGTGGATTCCCCTGGACAGCGGAGCCAGGTTTCACAATGCCTAAATCCCTCCAAGCATTTTGCACTTCATGATGCTTTCTCCAAATCTTGAGACTGCAAAGCTGAAATTGCAGGTTACAGAGGTGCATACCTAACGCAATTGCCGCTGGATGGGACCCTGACGTTTATTGCAGCAGCTCTTAATTGTGATTATAAGAAAAGCAACACACAATCTACTATTGACTACTAGTTTGTCTACTATTGGAAGAAGCTAGTACAATTAATTCAATAAATTACTTGAATTTCTAGTCTGGTTTTTTGCTTTTGACTAATTTGCTGGATATTAAATCAAAGGTGATAAGGTTATGTGGTTAAACGTTTATTTTATATGGTAACGTATTCTTCCCAGCCTCTTCCATCCGCTTCTCTTCCTCCCCCGTCCTTTCCTTCTCTTCTCTGCTCCATACGGACATATTTCAAAAGATGCCATTTTTGAGCTTGCAAGGAATAAGCTAATTTACACCCTTTGTTTTCATCTTTATCCAGCACTCAGCAGTTGTTGTGTAACTCCCAATCTGTAAGAATAAATATTTTCTGCCTTACGCTCATGTATACATCCGCAATTTACATGCCCATGTGCCACATGCCTAGGTATAAATTATTGCTAACCACTTTAATTTCAATTAAAATGTGTTTTATTAACAAATGCAGGTTCGGACCAAACTAATTAGACATTAAAAAAACACATAGTAGGATTGAAATTCCAGAGACCTTTTAAACCGCAAATTCTACTATTCAAGCAGTGGGAAAACAATACAATTACATGCAAGGGCTTGTAGAGACTTGCTTAATGCATGATGAACACGCTGACCAAACACTCAGTCCTCCTACCTCTCTATCCCAGAAGGATCTGAAAGGAACAGGACAGCTGTAGTCTTCCTGATTTTGGGCCATCGCAGAGAATGGGATGACAGATGTTGAGCTATTCTTTCAGTGCAGGCGGGAACTCCTCTCTGTCAAACAAAGAAGATTGACAGTCTCAGAGCCCAGTTTATTTGTATAAAAAAGCCAGCTGCTTCTTTAACAGTTGAAGGCAGTATTCCTAGCATAGCACAAAGTAGATGAATAAATTAATAACTACTACCATGATGTTATCTGTTGAATGATTCTGTGGAAACAGTAATTCCACAAAAAAGTAGCGTAGACTTAACATCAGTTTTCCCCACAGAATGAAATGTGTCTTTACTACTGAACATACCAGCTTCCTAAATTCCCACTTGAAACTGTCCCCAAGTTTTGTGTGAGATCTAATTAATACTTACCACTATTGTATACGAAACACTGACTGCATCCTATATAAAAAATAATAATTTTAAGCTTTCTGCCTTGTGGGCAAATTTTTCCAATGTTAACAATTTCTAATTTACCGATGAATGGACTTTACCATTTCAGAAAATCCATTTAGCTATTCAATTTCTCTTCTACTTTTACTACAGCGTGATACAAACTGATATGTAGAGGGTAGTTCTTTACAGTGCTATTCAATTTTTCATTAGTCAAGAACATCTAAAAAGCAGTTTATCCCATAAAATGTAAGTCAGTTTTGAATGGCAGTATCTGAAAAATACAGAGTCAGCATACAGACAAATGATGGTCCAATTACAAACATTTACCAATCGCTAAAACTGCAAATTCCTTCTAATTAACTATCATCACATCGAGCCCTACAGATTCAGACCCGCGCATGGGGAAGCAGGTAACTTACTGTTGTCTACCTGTATGAGCTTTGCTTGTGTTATTTTGAAAAACTAAGATTTGGGTTTGTTGGTGATGAAAATGTTAGAAACTCTCCCAACTTCCAGCCCGGTAACAACACCCGGGCCAGGGGGAGGCCCGCGCCACCGCTGGTGGCGGCCTCGCCTTTCCGCTGCCCGGGGCTGCCCCCCGGGCTCGCCTCCACGCAGGCAGCGCCCGCGGCAGCCGAGGACGACCGGGGCCCCCGGGCGAGCTCCCGGGGCGGGCTCCCCTCCGCCGCCGGGCCGGCCGGGGAGCGGCGGGGAAGATGGGACGGCAGCGCCCCGCAGACACACCTGCCCCCGAAGGCAAATGGCGCCTCCGCCCCCACGCTCGGCGGCGACTTCCCCCCCGCAGGGAGCCGCCGTCCCGCCCGGGCAGGGCCGCGTGTGCGCGGGGCGGGCCGGGGCCCTCACCCCGCCCGCCCCACCGCCCCGCCGGCCGTTACAACCGCCCCCACCTGCCGCCGGGCAAGTGGTGGCACTCGGAGCGCGGCGGGAAGGCGCGGCGCGGCGCTCCCCTCCGCTCCGCTCGGGCTGGCGGCGGAGGGGCCGGCCCCGGCCCCCCTGCGCGACCGCCTGTGAGGGCGCCGCTCCTGCCGAGAGGGCGGAGCGGGGCGGGAGCGGGCGGAGGGGTGGGACCGGGGGGCGGAGGGGGGCTGGGCCGGGTGGGCCGCGCCGCGCCCGCCCGCCCGCCCGCGCCTTTTGTGCTGCGCCCTCCCAGCCTGTCAGCGCGGGGGGCGAGGTGATTGCGGGGGAGGGTCGCTGCTGGGGGGCGCGAGTGCGAGTGCACGGGGCAGTGCGCTGGGCTCTACGGGCTCGGGGGTGCCCTCATGTCCCCCCGGGGAGGGGCTTAGGCAGCAGGTTGCTGCGGAAGGGCTGGATGTGTGTCCGGTCTGTACGGGTAGGTGTGTTCCGTCTTTCCATACATTTGGCCTGCGCCAGGGAAACCCAGGCTCTCCGCCTGAACTCTGGAGTCCCTCTGACAGGTGTAATGGTGTTTTTCTTGATGCCCTTAGGCCCAGCCATCTTCAGCTTGGCCCAAGTGTTTATCTCAGTGTTGTTTCCAGTCCAGGGACAACCCTCTCTCCCACTGTGGCAAAAGTCTGTGCTTATTTCATCATTATCTTTTTTCCCCCTCTGTGAAACAGGCAACTACAGTAAACTTCGGCTGAGACTTTGCTCTGTGTTTGAAGAAAAATTTTCCATCGGCACAATAGTGAGTGGCCTTTCAGAGGAGCGATGAGTTTTACTACCAGCCGCCTCTGCTTCGCCAAGGGTCACTCTGGCCTTTTATCTTGTAGCTCTTGTTCAGAACAGTTGTTAGACAATTAGCTAAACATACCAGGAGCAATGGCATTGGCCTCTCCTTGTGCAGGCCTAAGTGCTCTGCGTCCACCGGATCTAAAATGTCAGCCTATGTGTTCGCTTTGGAGCTGGGCTCCCAGACTCTGCACTGCCATCACCACCCCTGCCATTTCAAGAGGCCGCACTGCACCCCTTGTCCAGCAGAGCTCTTCCCCTTCACTTCCAGGCCAATGTTTTTTTCATGGTTAGTCATGGCAGAAACGCTGGATCCAAAGGCCAGCTGAAGTCGTTCAGAGCTGCCTGCTGGTGTAAACCAAACCTGCCTGTCTGCAGTTGCCAGGTATACAGGGCACCCTCTTGACGGATGTTGCAAGAAACAGGGCAGTGATTCCTACCCAAAGAGAAACAGCCCCATGTTTTGGGTCCTGGTGGAGACTGGCCCTTCCGAGAAATACCCTGGGCACCTCAGGCCAATGTGATTTAAAAGAAAAATGAAAATGGACCTAGTCACCCGGACAGGCACAATGTGTTACACTGCTTCAACATGAAAACTCAAGATCTCCTGCACGTTGCATGGCTCCTGAAATTTCTTTCTAGTTCCCAGTGGGGTTATTCTTCTCCATCGGTTTACGCATGTCAGGAGTGCAGAGATGTCTGTGTTCAGCAAGAGTAAAATCAGTGAAAAATAGATCCACTGTGCGTATGAGCGAATTGAGGTTAAGGAGAACATCACACAGGGTAAATGTCCTGGACAGTTGCATGCAGGGTAACATATCAGCTGGGAGAAAACCACTTTGTCAACACTAGCTATGTTCCCCACAAGCACAATCCCAGTGGTGACTTGCCTGTTCCCCAAGTAACAGGGAGAAAAAGTGAACCTGTTGATGAAAATATTGAATATCATACTTCTATTCCACTACTAGATGTAGTCCAATGAACCCACACCACGCCAAGCTGGCGTGAAAAATTGGAGCCCCTTGGTTTTTTTAGGAATTGGCAGGCACATGGTTTATTCTTGAAAATGTGAGCAGAAGTCTCCTACGAAAAGAAAAACCTGTCATGGATAAGGAGGTGTTGCCAGCCTGTCTCTTCGGGAGTAACTGGATTTATGATGTGGAGGCAAGTGGGGAGAATGTGCCGAGGCGGTCCGGATCCCTGGCGGAGGGGGGCAGGATCCGTCCCGCCCTGTACAAAAGTAACAGAGGGACAAAGAAACGCCGGGCGGCAGGATCGGACCCCCTCCCAGGCTGAGCCAGCCCCGGCCGGCGGCACCCGAGGAGCATTCGAGGGAAAAGGTGCCTTTCCTTTGCCGGTCTGCGGGTACGGGGCGGCTGGGGAAGCCCTCACTTCTTACACCTCGCATCTGTGTTCGCCTCGGCCATTGCGTCCTTTTCAAATGTATATATGTACCCCTCGGCTCCGCTGCACCGCCTTTGAAGATGTTTACCCAGAGAGACGGCACTGCGGAAGCACTTTATTGCAATATAATGCACTGGGGGAAAAAATAGAAGGGGCTCATTATTGCGGTTGATAAACATAGCAAAAGCACATGGCTGACCTTTCATTTGTACAATTAATTGTTCCAGCAGAAAGAAAATGAGTCTTAATTGTGCACAGCTTCCTAGCGGATCAGCTGTGTGTGCCCCTCCGCGCTCAGGGAAAATCGCTGCGAAGTTTTCCTGAAGGCTTTTACTTTCCACTAGGGCAGGGAAAAGAAGAAAGGAAGATCGCTATGCCCTGCCCCCCCCCCCCAGTTCTCCCCCAAAGAGAAAGAACATTGAACTATAGTCCTATTTAAGCAACCTGCAGCATTTCCTTCAGTCCTGTAAAACGGACTTTTCCTCGTGCGTTTTCAGTGCTGTTTAGCGCCTATGATAAGGAAATATTTTCTAATGCGCAATCAAACCCCACTTCAGGGTTAGCCCACTTCAGGGTTAGCCCAAACCAGCACCTTAAACCTGCGCTCTGAATTTGGCTGTCAAATCACGTTGATAGCAGTGGGTGGTCACGGTTAGGAGCGGGACTTCCCAAGCCCTGTGCTGGTACCCGAATGGTGCGCTGCCATCGGGCTCCGAAGGGGCTGGTTACCATGTCCTCAGGCAGGAGTCTCGGCATCCAAAGCCCCGCTCGGGAAACGAGCTGGGAGCTCCGTCAGTGGCTGGGGACATCACCCACGGAAAGCGGAGGGACGGGGGGGGGGTACGCGCCTGGGACGCCCCCGCCGCACCGGGAGGTTGGGGATCGTCTCGGGGCCGCGGGACGGACCAAATTCCTCTCACAGCACTGAGAGACCCACCGGCCCCGCGGGACTGAAGCCCGCGGGAGACTGAAGTTTTGCTTCATTCAGAACCGCCGGAAAAGTCCTTTTGTCTGGCCCCGATTGATGATTAATAACCCCCCGGCACCGATCCTGCCCTCGGCATCGCCCCCGCGCAGTCGCGGGGCTCAGCTCGCGGAGTAGGAGAGGGATCGGGCCCGTCCCGTGTCGCGGCTGAGATCCCGCCCGGAGAGTGTGACCGTCTTAAACGCACATCTTACCGATACCGATTTTTAATCTCTAAATCACAAAGGGACACATTCTGTGCTCCTTAATAGAGCACAACGCCCATTGACTTCTATCCCATTGACTTCAATGGGAGTTTCGCTCCATTAAGGACCGCAGAATTTGGCCTAAACTGACCGCAATAATTTTGCTGCCGGTAATGGAGCTTCAAAGCCGTCTCTAATTAGCCGACGAGCAAGAATCGTTAAACATGCTGTACAATTCAGTATGTGCTACGTGGGGGCTGCGGAACAGCTGAGCAGTCCCGCTCAGACCTGGAGAAGCTTAGGAACCGTGTTCAGACGTAATTGCGACTTCTCCGGGGACAACTTCGGGACAAGGGTGTCTGACGAGCCACTTCGTGGCTGCTGCGTTAGCGTGGGAGCAGGAGAAAAGAAAGCACTGAAAAGTTATGGAAGATTTGATCATATACTCAGCTTTTCCCCCCTCCAAAAGATGCATTTAAAGGAATCACACTATACGCTGCTGCTTCTATTTATCAAAGACAAACCTAATTAGTTGTTTTTACCCATAACCCGGAGCACTCCTAACGAGTTATGCTAAATCCCAGAGTGCCTCCGAGCAGCGAGTAGCTGTAGTTTGGGCTGGGATGAGTTTCACCACGAGCCGGCACCTTCACGTGTAGCTTTTCTGTCTAGCAGTTTTCTCGGTACGGGGAGGTGGAAGGGGAAATACAACAGAAACAGACTCAATCCGCTTCAGCTGAATTCATCTATCGGGGCACTTTCATTACACGATCCGCTTGCCGTTTGTAGGCACAATCTTCTTCCTCGATTCCGCAGCTGTAAATCCAGCAGCGTGAAGAAATATCTCGCAAAGATTGTTATTTAATAGCCTAATTCTTAGGGGCTTGTACGA
Organism: Calonectris borealis; assembly: GCF_964195595.1. Taxonomy (NCBI): domain Eukaryota; kingdom Metazoa; phylum Chordata; class Aves; order Procellariiformes; family Procellariidae; genus Calonectris; species Calonectris borealis. The sequence goes on from NC_134313.1 coordinate 136,436,769, forward strand.
AGACATTTAAATCCCTGCAGACTGTCTATTACCTGTAAATTTTAATTTGGAATACAGCATTTTCCTCTTGAGATAAAATATTCAACTAGTGAGAATGGTGTACAGGCTTTCGATTCTTCAAGGTGAAATGCAGCAAGAAAAAATAAATATAATTATTAAATAGCATAAACTTCTAAGGCGATTCCGTAAAATCTTCTCGAAGGACTAACCCATATAGAAGAAAAACCGCCCGAAATCTCTAGGCATAGCCAGTATATTAGTCATCTATTTTTTAAAAAATGGGCTCAGAAGTTTTGGTCACTATTCTAGGCAAAATATGCTCAACAGATGATAGTGGAGATGCAGCCAGAAAACAACTCCAGCTATTTAAACTGCCAAATGAGACATAAAGCCGCATTGTAAAAATCATCTGGAAAACAGGTTTTCCTATTGAAGTCGCTATGTGTTAATTACTGTGATCTGGAAGAGCTCTGTATCTAAACGCCTGGAAGCCGACTTTCACCCCGCATATGTAAATGAAGGAAGTGCTGAATCTAAGCCAGAGGGTTCATGTTCGGATTCATTTCTGTGCATGCCTAGACATTAATATGTGTTCATGTAGGGTTCGTACAGTACGAGGTGTTATTTCCTTATAAAGAAACACCAGGTCTCGCTTTCCATTCTCCTTACAAAATTATTCGCATTATTTATGCTACATTGAGCGATCTAATTTCTTCGTGATAGTCAGCTAATTGCTCTGGCAGGTAATTAGAAGCGGTTTACAACGCAAAGGGCTTTTGCGGTGCCCCTCGGATTATTAAGTTGCTCTGTAAATTATACCATATTTGCCGAAGAGAGGGAGGGGGAAGGGGCTGACGATCTTTTGAGAAGTTCTTCTCCTGCGATCAGAGCTGAAACACGTCCCCGTCCCCCCCCAACACTTAAAAAAATGGGGGGAGGGGGCTCTTCCAGGGCTCGGAGTCGAATTATTCTAAAGCACGCGATCTGAAGCCCATTTTGTTCGTGCTCACTGGTCCAGAATAACTTGGCCATAATGGCCGGGAATGGGCCAGGTCTGCAGCAAGCTTCCTGCGCCCTGGCAGTATCCAGCAGGCATGTGGGAAAAGAATGGCTTAAATGGGGACATCTGTTCAGTGTTGCTCATCTCGCTCCTGCAGCCAGGTCGGGTTAAGAGAATAACCTGTTCACCACCTTGCCTCCTTCCCGCTGCTCGCCCTCCTCCCCTCCCTCTCCCATCAAGTTAATAAGGCTGCCGGGGGGGGGGGGGGGGGCGGGAGGGGGGTGACCTAATTGCTCTGCCATATAGGCAAATAACGACAGGGAAAGGTGGCAGCTACATTGTAAGAGGAACAGTAAATATATCAATATTAGGGTCTCTCGAGTCAGATCGCAGGAGTTCTGCATTCAAGAGAAGGCTGCGGTGCACACTGCGTGCGCGAACCGAGATGGCCAAAACCTTCCAGGCTTAGTGCTCCGAAGGTACGTCTTTCCTGGAGGACCAGGGGTTCTTCCACTTCGCAAACGGCAGCAAGCACAGATTGTTTTTTAATGATTTTTTTTTTCCAGATTGACACTTTCGTGCAGTTGGCAGAACATATAAATACATACATACATACATACATACGTACATACATAATATGCTTGGAAAGCTTTCCTTTTCCTCTATGTTCTCTGCAGGCTATGAATTTGGGTGCTGTAGGATTTGTATATGCAAGTGTCTATCACACATTTATATACGCGTGTATATACACATGCGCGCATGTATATATACGTATTTGTATGTTTATATATAAATAGCATGTATGTCGGGGCATGACCCAGCTTCAGGCAGCCTATCTGATGGGAACTGTCTCGCACACCGATTTTTCAAACATTTACTGTATCTTGTCACCCGTTTGTAAAGCTTGTACAATGATTTGAACACATGTGTGGTTAAACCATCGGACCCAGAGCAGTTCCTAGATTATTTGTAATTAAACACAATTCCCAAAGTAACATTTATCTTCCCGAAACTGCGATTGCAATTGTCAACCGTCTGGAGGAGACGCGGGGTAATCTGGAAGCATTACCTCCTCTCCTAACGGAGCAGAATGAAAAGAAATCAATACCTCTGAGGAGAAGAATTTAGTAGGTTTTAACTGTAAGTGGTGCTTGGGAGAAAGTGATATATAATAGGAAAAACAGAAAGCAGCTTAAACAAATCTATTCTAGGAAGGACCGAAGCGACCGGCTCTGCCCCGCCCGGGTGCCAGCGCGCCCAGCCCGGGAGCTCGCTCTCCCCGCCGGCGCCTCCCGGTACTTACATGACCGCCTAGGAACAGCCGATGCGTGCACAGCGATAACATATCGGGGGGGCGAAGGGGGGGGCAGGGAAAAAGGGGAGAAGAAGGAGGAGATGCGGGTCGGATCTGGGCGCACACCGGCAATGTAAACAGGGTGGGTGTGAAGGTGCCTCTTCCTCTCCCTCCCCAGGCACGCACACACCAGCATGTGCACGGCGTCTTCCCGGGCTAATCTAATTACAGGGACCTTTCAGAGGCGCAGCCAGTTTGCTTTTCTTTTTTTTTTGCTTTTCTTTTTTTTTTTTTTTTTTTGACACAGGCCCAGACAAATAAATAAATAAGCGCCGAAAGGCACCGAAGTGAACTCCCTCCGCCGGCTGTGAGCAGGCAGGTCGGCGTGTGCCCTCGCCAAAGTGGCTCAGCGAGGAGCCCGGGCTGTGCCGGGCATCTCCCCGCTGCCTGCGCGGGGGAGCAGCCAGGCCGCGCATCGCTGCACGCTGCGCCCCAGCCGGGCTGGGAAACGCAGGGCAGGCAGCGGGACGGGGAGCCCGGCAGGGTTAGCGGGTACCTGGAACAGCCACGTTTGCACTGATGGAAGAAATAACGCCGGTAACCTACATAGCAATAGATGTAGGCACCCGCGTACACGCACTGTCTGCTGTCGCCGGGCTGCACCGGGGGCCCGACTGCGAGCCCCGGTCAACGAAACTACCCGGTGAGGCAGTGAGAGAGACGTCGCAGGTAAACCACAGCAATGCGGAGGTGCGAATGGAGGTTAAATAACGACATTAATCATCCCCCCTTTGCTCAGGGACCGCCGGGCGCCGCACGGTCCTTTCTGGCTGGTGGCTGTTTTGTGGCATTTATGTCCTATTCCCCTTTTTTCTCTCCCCGTCCAAGCCGAGCCCTCCTGCGCCTGGAGAGTTAATTGTCACCCCTCGGTAAATCTTCCAGGTGACAGCTTCCAGGTGAAGGTGGCGGGTGGAGGAGACACCTCCTGGCCCCCACCTCCCCGGGGGCGGCGAGCGCGGCGCGGTGGGGCAAACCCGGGGGAACGGAGCGGCTCCCAGCGCACGGAGCCCGGGGAGGGTGAGGGCAAGGCCCCCATCCAGCGGCTTTTCCCTGTGCTGGGGACCACGGGAGCGGAGCTGGGAGCCGCTGGGCGCAGAGGAAGCCAAGGTTTCGTCCTCGCTAGGTACTTGCAAGGCGGCGGAGCGGAGCCGTGCAGCCGGGAAGGCGTGAGGTGGGTCAGGCTGTAACGTGTGTGCCCGTAAATTGGCGCAAGGGCGGCATGAAATGGGCTCCCTCGCTAATACTGACATTCAACATACGGCGTGGTCAGCAGTCAGGTTAATCTTTCCAGTTATGCCTTTTCAAATAGTATAAGACCGCTCTCTCCCCAAAGAGAAATCTCCCCCACACAGACCCCCCGGTAGAGCTGTCTGTAGACAGACAAGGACCCCTGGAAGAGCGGTCTATCCATCTCTCTCTCTGCTCGCCGGCCGCAGCGCGGAGGGTCGGGGTTTTCTCCGAGGAAAATCCCCTCCGCCCCCGGAAAGGTTAGCGACAGCTATGCTTATGGCTAAAGTTCCGAGATTGCTAATGTATATTGTAGACACAAGATGTTAGGTAGACTTGAGCAAGTTGTTCCCAGGATGTAAATTAGGTCCCAAAAGCTGTTGTCCAAATCGAAGAAACAGAGAAATTAATCTGGGAGACTATCCATCATAGCCTGTAATAAAGGGAGCGACATGGATGAGACAGATGATATGATTAAGGAGCTGTGGTCGTTTTAATTAACTTTTTGCTGTCCTGTAATGATCAAACTGGTCAACAGACCCGGTCAATAAGCATGTTAATATCAAACAAATAAAACCAGGGATGATTAAAAACCTCCTGGTTTATTAAATTTGAAATTCAAATGAAATTTATGCTGCAGATGCATACAGAATGCTAATAGATTTTAGCTTTATTGAGAGTGGATCCCACAGGTTTTCAAGAAACAGCACGAACATTTATCTACTCCCGTACATTAAACTTCAAATGAAAAAAAAAAAAAGTTTTAATTAATTTCGGGAAAACCTCTCCTTGCTGCCTCCCCCCTCCCCCCGCCCCCACCTGCATATTATGTTGATGTACTGCACCCTTAAGTGCGGTGGTCAATAACACAAATGCAAACAAAATTGTAAGCTTCCTTAAATCCTTTGCCCAGCAGGCAATGTATACAATGGGGGAAGGTTACAGATGTTTCCGTGGCGAATTCGGAATAGATCAGCTCACCGCTCTCAAAGTTCAGAAGCTGCTGCTTTTCCAGTTTCAGGGAAATTATCAGAGTAGCAGAAGGATGCCCCTGACAGGACTTTTGTGATTTCTACTCGGTTCTGATGTATTTGCTTTTTTCCTCCCTCTCTGTTGAGTTCCCTTGTAAAGACTCCCACGACTATTTTTACAACGAGTTTTTCATAATTTCCGACACGGTGCTTCTAAAGGAAAAGCGCACTGAAAATGAAGGACTTTCGGCCCCAAATCAAAAGAGCCAGGGCAAGCATCGGAACAAAAGAACACGAAAAAGATCAAGAAAGGACACGTTTCCTCTGGGCAGACAAAATGCAGACAAAATACGGATGCGAATGGAAGACCCACCCGGCGAGGCTCTCCTAAAAAGAGATATATCACTAACGCCTTCTCCTTCCTCGCGGATGGCAAAGTCTCTCAGACTTTCTGGGGCTGAAAGGAATGCGTGTCGACCTCTTTACCTAACCTGGCACACCACAAAATGCGATTTTCTGTTCCTCTAAAATGTAATGCTCACTTTGCTTGTTTTGCTCTTACGCTTTCTGATCTATGTCTTAATAGTTCCTCCCCACCTCCAGCAGATAAAGGAAGCAGAGATAAAAAGTTAATAAGCATTCATACAAGGGAGTATCTCCGGGAAATGTTCTTCCCCTCTTCGCGGGTGATAGTATTGATTAAATTAAACCCGAAATTTAAACAAGTGTGCATTAGGTCTGTAAAATGAATATCATTATAGAAGGAGACCAAAGCAATGAAGTTAATTCTTTTTTATTTGTTAAACGGAGTTCCCTCCTTCCCCCACCCCTTCCTCCTTCTGGGCTGGCCTGTCACGCCTTCTCAACAGGCTAAAATCATTCAGAGCAGCTCGCGGAGAGAAACGCGACATTTATGGTAACCGTCAGCCTTCAGAGAAAGAAAGCAGTTCATTAATTTACTTCACTCTTACTTCAAAGTATGATAATGTACGTTACCCCCTTGATCAATAGATATGATGTACAGTCAGTATCCCCACGACACGGAAACGGGTCAAAACCGGGGCCGAGAGAAGGAGAAAAACAGCCCCCACGAAGCAAATCTCCGTGAGGACGTTGCTGCGGAAAACCCGCGGGGGTGAGAGCACCTGGGCCAGCGGGGCCGGGCCGGGGCGGCCCCAGCGGGCGGCTCTCCCCCCGGGGCCGGCCTGCGCCGCCTCTGCCCTTCCCCGCAGCCGCCCGGCGCTGGGCGAGGAGCCGAGGGGAGCGAACCGCGCACCTCCGACCCCCGGCTGCTCCGGGACGAGGCGAGGCGGGGCGGGGGGGCCATCTGGCAGCCAGCCCCGGCTGTGCCGGTGCCGCTCGGGTGGGCTCCGCCGGGGACGCGCTCCGCAAAGCTCCTCCGGTACCTCCAGCCGGGGCACCGCTCCTGGGGCGGCTTGAGCGACCCCGCCGCCAAGAATCACGCCTGAAACGGAGGGTCTGCGAGGGCGAGGCGGGAGCGATAGCAGCCAGCAGTCGCCTGAAGTGTTTCCCCCCCTTGCTGCGACAAGTACCGAAAGAAACGGGAGAGGGAGGACTGAGCAGAGGGGAGAGGGGTGGGGGGACCCCGCGGAGAAATGGGATACTCCCGCACTAGCCCATGGTTGCAATAGTAATAGTAACGCTGAGATGACGATGACGATATAAAAAATCCAAACAAATGTAAACCGCTCAAAAAATAACCTGTGTCACGTTACGCGCGCGGGGGGTGATGGAAAGGGGCGGCCGGGACGAAGCAGCCCGACCTGGGGCGAGGGGCCCCTGCGGACCGGGACCGGGACCGTGGCCCGCGCCGCTCGACGACGTGACTGCGTGAGGTCATCAGCGCCGTCGAGCCCCGCCGACGGCGCTGATGACCTCACGCAGTCACGTCGTCGAGCGAGGCAGCGGGGCCAGGGATTGGCTGGCGGCGGCTCAGCGGCACTTCAAAGCCGGCGAGGGAGCTACAATTGTGGTGGAATGGGCGGAACTGATCATTGTATTGCACACCTCTAAAAAAAACACTGCCTCTGATTTATCAATATAAAAAAGATCCTCTGAGAGGAGGGCACTTTTGTGTGATGGCAACTTCACTTCTAGGGGTGAGTCTAAGGATTTTTTCTCTTGCTGGTTTAATTAGTTTCTTTTTATTGTCGATTGGAGGGGGTTAAAATAACCCCTGTCTTGACCGGGGCTATCAGTCTCCTCTATTCAGCCTTTTTTTTTTTTTTGCCTTTTTTTTTTTTTAACTTAAGTACAAGTGAGTTTAGGAGAAAAGAAAGAGCGAGAGGGGGAAAAGGGGGCAGAGTCACTTTTCAGTGAGCAGGAAAAGGTTTTAAGGGCATTTGTAGAAACAACGTACAGCGCCTGGGCTGTGCTGTTCCTGTGCCCCCGGAGAAGTGGCCTTTCTTCTTTACATGTGACTGCTGGAAGGAAAAAAAAAAAAAAAAACAACCCCCAACCCAGCATTATCGGTTTTCGTGTGCAATTTCTAATTTGCAACAGATTGTGGCTTTTTATTTCCCTTTAAAATAACAGACCGCCGTGTCCAGCAGGTACGTTGAACTTGTGTATACATACATATGTACATGTTAAATTTATATATATATTTAATTATTGTTGGTACGTAAATGAGGCTTTTTTAAGGAAGCTTTTTTTTTTTTTAAAGAGTAATTTGATAATCCTGCGATCCTATATTTAAGAAAACAGTCTTAACTGGCCTGAGGGACGGGGACCGGCCAGGTCCCGGGGAAAGGGAACAGGCTCAAACGTAGCTGCCGCCGTGCCGGGGGCATCTTTAAAGCTACAATAACGGACGCAACTTTCTCCCCCTCTCTTTTTTCCCCCCCTTTTTTAACCCTTCCCGAGCTCTTCCGAGAGAGGATGCTCGGATGTGAAAAAAGCCCCGGAAGGCGCTTGCAAGCAGAGCCGCCGTGCCGGCTCCGGCGAAGGGATCCTCCCGCGCGAGTCGCGAAACTTTGTGCCCGGGGCCGGGCGGCGGAGCGGAGCGGAGCGGGGCCGGGCGGGGGGCGCGGGGCGGTGGCGGCGGGGCCGCTCCGTTCCTGACGCCGGCGGGGCGGCCCTCTCCCCTCTGTGCCCGCAGGAGGAACCGCGGGTAGGCTCCACGCCGCTGGCCATGCTCGCCGCGACCTGCAACAAGATCGGCAGCCCCAGCCCCTCGCCGTCCGCCCTCTCGGACAGCGCGTCCTCCTTCGGCAAAGGCTTCCACCCCTGGAAACGCTCCTCCTCCTCCTCCTCGTCCTCGGCGGGCAGCTGCGGCGCCGTGGGCTCCGGCCTCCCGGGCTTCGGCGTGGCGGGCGCGGCGCGCAACGGCTCCTCGGCGGCGGCGGCGGCGGCAGCGGCGGCGGCGGCGGCGGCCGCCCTCGTTTCGGACTCGTTCAGCTGCGGCGGCTCGCCGGGCTCCAGCGCCTTTTCCCTCACCTCCAGCAGCGCGGCGGCCGCCAGCTCGCCCTTCGCCAACGACTACTCCGTCTTCCAGGCGCCGGGCAGCGCCGGCGGCGGCGGCGGAGGCGGCGGCGGCGGGGCGGCGGGGCAGGAGGCGGCGGCGCACCAGCCCGTCTTCATCTCCAAGGTGCACACGTCGGTGGAGGGGCTGCAGGGCATCTACCCGCGGGTGGGCATGGCGCACCCCTACGAGTCCTGGTTCAAGCCCTCGCACCCGGGGCTGGGCGCCGGCGAGGTGGGCTCGGCGGGCGCCTCCAGCTGGTGGGACGTGGGCGCCGGCTGGATCGATGTGCAGAGCCCCAACGGGGCGGCCGCGCTGCCCGGCTCGCTGCACCCGGCGGCCGGCGGGCTCCAGACCTCGCTCCACTCGCCGCTGGGCGGCTACAACTCGGATTACTCGGGCCTGGGCCACTCAGCCTTCAGCAGCGGCGCCTCCTCGCACCTCCTCAGCCCGGCCGGGCAGCACCTCATGGACGGATTTAAGCCGGTGCTGCCCGGCTCCTACCCGGACTCGGCCCCCTCGCCGCTGGCCGGCGCCGGGGGCTCCATGCTGGGCGGCGGCCCCGCCGCGCCGCTGGCCGCCTCGCCGCGCTCCTCCGCCCGCCGCTACTCGGGCCGCGCCACCTGCGACTGCCCCAACTGCCAGGAGGCCGAGCGGCTGGGGCCGGCGGGGGCCAGCCTGCGGCGCAAGGGGCTGCACAGCTGCCACATCCCCGGCTGCGGCAAGGTCTACGGCAAGACCTCGCACCTGAAGGCGCACCTGCGCTGGCACACGGGCGAGCGGCCCTTCGTCTGCAACTGGCTCTTCTGCGGCAAGCGCTTCACCCGCTCCGACGAGCTGCAGCGGCACCTGAGGACCCACACGGGCGAGAAGCGCTTCGCCTGCCCCGTCTGCAACAAGCGCTTCATGCGCAGCGACCACCTCAGCAAGCACGTCAAGACCCACAGCGGCCCCGGCGGCGCCGGCGGCCCCGGCGGCGGCGGCCCCGGCGGCGGCCCCGGCCCCGGCGGCAAGAAGGGCAGCGACACCGACAGCGAGCACAGCGCGGCCGGCAGCCCGCCCTGCCACTCCCCGGAGCTGCTGCCGCCCCCCGAGCCTGGCCACCGCAACGGCCTGGAGTAACGGGCGGAGGCGCGGGGCTGCCGCGCCCCTCCCGCTCCACCGCCCCCCCGGGCGCGCAGCCCCGCGGCGGGGACGCAGACACGTAAGTAGCCGGCGCGGCTCCGCAGGGACCGCGCTCAGCCCCCGCGGCCGCCCCGCTGCCCGCCCGCAGCCCCCGCACGGGGCGGGCGGTGCGGCCGGGCCGCGCAAGCCCCGCGACAGGGGCCGGGGAGCAGCTGGGCAAGGGGCGAGGGCCGCGGCCCCCCGCGGGGCAGCCCCGCGGCCGCCTCTCCTCCCCTTCGCCTTGAGACCCCCTCCTCGGATTGCCTTTAGAGCAGAAAAAAACCACGTTCCCTCTCGCTTTCCTGCTGGAAACCGGCCGGCACCCCTCCCTCGGCCGCCAGCGCCGGTAAAGCAGCGATGCCCCGGGAGCCGCGGCCGGGCGGGCCGGGGCTGCCCCGCGGCGGGGGGCTCCGACGGCAGCGCCCGCCGGCCGCGGTCGTTGTCCCCACACAGCGCCGAGCTGAGACTGAGAACTGCCCTCATCCCGTTAACTGCTCCAAGCCCTTCTGCTCCCCGGGACCGGCGCGGCAGCGTGCTTCCCTTTCTCCCCCCCCTCCCTTTTTTTTTTAATTTTAACAAATCGTTTACCTCCCCGAGTCTAAATTCCATTACGTTTGCCAGCGCATTTGTATAATTCCCGTTTGAGTAGGAATCGCGAAATACGCTGAAAATAATTAGGTTGAAAGTCGTATATTTTTTAACTCCAATCAAATGAAGAAGCACCGTGGGTTTCAAGCGAAGCTGTAGTTCCAATGCCAAAAAGGGAGGCTGGGAGGGCGGGATAGGAAAATAAAATATTTGTAAAATACCTGAACCTATAGGTTTGTACAACTGGGGAATCGTTCTAGATTAGCTAACAATTAAATATAACTCCACCAATGTATCGGTGTGAGGTGCAGTTGTCCAGGAGACGATTTTGTATAGTATTTTTCTTGTAAATTACTTCCAGTAAATATTTGAAAATATATTGAAGTACACTTGAGCTTTTTTTTTTTTTAATTTTTATTTCTTTTCCTGTCACGAGCAAGCATTATTGTTGCAGTCCTGGTTCACTGCATTCTTTTTCTGGACTTGTTCCTTGAAGCGTACATCAAATCTCACTTCAGGATATAGGTTTTGCTTGAATATTAATTTAGGTAGGCATACAACTGTAATTAAGCAAACAATATTTGATAAATGTTGAATGACATTTAATTTAATGGAGCATGTACTTATTTGCATTTGCTGGCAGTTCAGGTATAGTTACGGTGAGAGTTCTCCTATATTTCATAAAGTGGGTTTGCCACGACCCATGTATTAAATAAACTGTCCAAGTGAAACTGAACTAACGTTGGCCTATGTGTATTTCCTGAAAATAATATTGATAAATGTTAATAAACACTCCTGACACTACATTAGCGGTTTGCAATGCTGCAAACTAATTGTCTCATTGTAATGTTGAAATAATTTGGATATTTCACATTGAAATGGAAAGCCCTTCGCTGGAACATTTTAGATTTGCATTTTAAATGCATGAAATGTAATTGATTTTTATCTGTAATATTTTAAATGGTATTAATAAACTCCAGATAAAACATTCTACCTTAGGTCAGCCAATTGTTTTTCTTCTTTTAATTCCATCGTTGCAGGCAATGATTTACTTTGAACTTATATGGCATGAGTCGTTCTCTAGAGTTTCTGAGAAAAGTGAAAATACAACGAATTCCGTCCCGCTGTAAATTGTAGCACCTAACGAAAGCAGCTTGGAGGCGTTAAAACGAATAAGTTGGCGTTCGGCTTCGTGCTTTTCATAATGCCCTAGTAGAGGAAACTAAAGGAAAGGTATTAACACCTTTTTTTTTTTTTAATTATTTTTATCAAACTAACGATACGGTGCCTCTCGCAAAACCGGCTGTGTACAAGGGACTGATTTGCCTATACCTCCTCCTCGGACTTTATTTTTCACATCGCGCCAGATCTATTGTGAGAGCGATTTAATACTGAAATGCTAAGGGTCATTATTGCTTTAAAAGTCAAAATAAAAAGTGGTCCGGCGCTTTTATTCTTAGGTGACGTGTTTGTGGCTGAGAGCGATGCTAATTGCCGTAGCGAGCGCTAACTTCTGCAGGTCTCAGGAGTGGGAAACTTCGCGGTTGTGCGTGAAAACTCCCTTCTCGTCCGGGGGCGTTTTCCCCGCAGGATCGGGAATCTGGGCGATTTCGAGGACTGTGGGGTGCTGCCAACCAGCCGGTCCCGCGCCACCTCCCTCGCTGTGTCCTTTAAATCTTGTCCACAGCTGTCCCTGAACAACAATAAAAACACTATTGCAAGTGTTTCCTAAAAACCAGCGTCTTTTGCTCGAGTAGAAAAGCAGTTACAGCATTTGCTTAGCGTTTTGGCAAAAAAAAAAACCGCTAACGCTTTCTCTTAAACACTTTTTTTTTTTGCGGGGGACGTGGGGGAAGTGTTGTTCCTGTTTGGAAATCTGGCCTCTTGGATTACACAGGGAGGCGATGCCCACTTTCAGGGTGCTGAAAAATCATGGCTAGAGCATGGAGTTTGCATAGCAGAAAGATCTATTGTGCATACTTTAAAGCACGTTATCAGTGATAACCTAAGCAGCAGGTATTAAAATGTGGAGCAAAACAGTGCAGACGAGTCAACTCCAGATGCATTGAAGATTTTGTTTCTCTGCATGGTATAGGGATTAGAAGGGGCTTTTAATGTCCACTGGAAACAGGAGTTGTTCTGGTTGAGTTTCTCTGAGCTGCATTCTGAATTTGCTTCATTACAGATGCAACTCTGAGAGGCCTGCAAAGTTTCCTACTGAAACAAAGCAACAGTTTGCACTGCTTTTTTTTTTCTTTTTTTTTTTCTTTTTTTTTTAATGTCATGTAAATGGAGTGGTGTAGCAGCACCAGCTTTCCCCAGTGGGAGCGAGAGGCAGCGTTTATGTTACCTGGAGGTTTCCATCCTGATGGAATAGGTTGAGAACCAAGTCAAAAGGAAAGGGAAGTGGAGCTGTGGGTAACTTCTAGTACTGCTTCTCTGATATCCCTGGAAAAGAAAGCGCTGCCAAAATGCCACTAGCCAGGAGCTTGCTGGTTTGTTTGGGGCACTGGTTGCTCTGTCTCAGGGCAGTCTGGCAGTGGGGTAGAGCTGGTGACAAAACTCATCCTTCCCCCGGGAAGGAGTGTGTGTTTCTGCCACTTGGGAGCTGTTGGTTTGGATCCGGGCTGTGTGAGAACATAAATATTTTTTCTTTTTTTTACCAGCAAAACCCAGCACTTGAAGGCTGAATAGCTCCTTTTTGTAGTTGATTTACTTTTACTAAACCCTTCCAGATAAGGGCATTGAGTTGTTTGATAGGAGCCGGGAACTTGTCTCTGCGTTGTGCAGATCAAGGTAGAGTTAAACTAGTTTGCTGACCCACAGGTCAAACCGGTGTCCATCAACTTACCTTCCAACTGCCTTCAGATGATTGTGGCCATTCCCGTTTGCTCTCTGACCTTTTAAGTCTCTCCCCTTCAAGCTCGTAGCAATGTCTATCGAATTTCGTGTCCTGCTTTTCCCATTATTCTGGCTTTTCATTGTCATTTTCCAGTTTAAATTTTCAATAGAGCAGTGATGGGAGATATGCGCATCTGAAGCGATTTAAAACACCACTTAATTTCTGCCTGCCATAGTGCCTTTCCCACTACCCTCGGCCTGTGCCTGTGCCTGCTGAGACTAAACAGCGATCAAAGGGTGTTGGCTTCTCCTTTGCTTCCAGTCTAGGAATGTGAAAGTAGAAAGCAAGAAATGAAATCTCCAATGCTTTATTTGTGGATGTGATGGCTAATCCAGCCGTCAACACCTTCACAGCTGTAAAGGTGGCGGAGTAAGGATACGTGATGCAGTCCAACAAATCTTTCAGTATGAATGATTGTAAGTATGCACTTGCCAAATCCTGCCACACTTCAGTTACATTCCATGAAGCGATCTCTGGTTTAGCTTTGGGAAGAAGCAGCCGGGAAAAGGTATGAACAAATTAGGTGTGTGGTTGCTCACACTTGCACCAGATTTATGATGAAAGGACAAAAGTCTTTTGCTGTATCAGAATAACTTTGTGTTTCTTAGCATAAATCAGGGTCTGCTTTCTCAGCTCCCTCCATTACACTTTGCTTTATTATCCTAAAGATATTTAAAAAAAATCCTCAACGTTTCCATGGAGGAAAGCACATTCTGCAATATCTTCTTTAAAATATAGAACACCAATTTTTCGACTATTGTGTATGTGGCATCTTTTCAAGCTAGCTGGCTGTCTTGTGCTAAAGGATATGGGGAAATTATTATGCATCAGGAAGGCGTGCATTGAGAAAAACTGCGCCATTTAGGACAATTACTGCGTTTCCAGTTCTGTGGTTTTCTAACTGCGGCTTGGAATGATTTGCTTTTTAAGAAAAGGGATTAGGGAAATAGGGGATAATGGCAAGCAATACTGCATAGGAGCTTTAGTGGGGCACTCTAAATAGAGAGTGACTCCATTTTACACTTGTGGATTTCGAAACAAACTGGGACTTCGCATTACTCCTTGAGCAGTGAACAATTCTGCAAGAGGCATATTTACACTGCCTGTGAGGCCCGGTGAGAGGCTGGGTAACGGAGCCATCTCCCGGAAGCGACTTTGGCATTGGCATTTGGAGATTTCTGGTTTTCAGGCTGAGCGATATTGCTCTGCAAAGTGCAAAAAGCAGTCAGGGAGCAGCGGAACTTTTGCCAGGGCCCCAGGGCTTCCCTTCGGGTCGGGGACGAAGAAGGGATGGTTGTAAGCTTGTAATACTGCAACTGCTCAAATAGCGACACAGAAACTTCGTCTCTGGTTAGGGAAAGAGCGATGGATGGGCGGGAGGCTCCGTTTGAACAGCTTTTGCTCTTGGGGAGGTGAAACGCCGTGCAAGTTTCCTTTGCGGGGACGGGGGAAATAATTATTATCTTTTTTTGCCGGCAACACGCTGTGCTTTACGCCTGGCCACATCTCTTGAGACAGGAGCATATGCCTGTGACTATATATTCGGTGCCACCTCCAGCTGCCCCCTGCGTTACAAGCGCGCCTTCCGCTGGCAATACAGCCGGCCACTCGCCCATCCTGGTTGCTGTTCGGCGGCAGGCTTTGCACCTCGCCTCGACTTTCTCCCCATAGCTGCAGGGCTGCTTCTCTCGGAAGGGGGGAGCTCCCCCCCCATTCCTCCCCTTCCCTTTTTCTGCCCCGGCTCGGACACAGACACACATACACAGAGGGGTGCGGGGGCGGCGCGGCCGGTCCTGCCGTGGGCTCGCAGCGCCACCCGGCGTGTGCGCCCCGTGGGCAGCTGGTCCCGCCGTCCGCCCCCCCCCCCCCGCTCCCCGGGGCTGCCCCGCGATGGGGGGAGACTGAGCTTCCTGGGCGAGGGGCAGAGGGGGGAACCCTCGCCGGCTGCGCGGAGCTCCCCGGATTGACCCGTGTGATGCCGGCGGGGGCGGCCGGGAGGCGCGGTACCCCCCGTCGGCATCACACGGGTCCTCGCACCGGGCGCCGATGTGTGTGTGGATTTTGCAGGAATATTTCCTAGGCTGCTGGAGTGGGGACTACTGCTGAGCTGTCAACCCCATCCCCAAAAAGTAACATTCCGGCACCTGGGAGGCTAAGTGAGGCTTCGCAGACACCAGCAGCCAAGTGTTCTTCAAACTCGTTGTTTTTTTTTCTACTCCAAATCACAGCCAATTCCCTCCCTCCCCCTGAGGAAGAGCTGTCCTCGCCTCCTTGCCCTGCTCCCCTCCCAAGCGACACTCCGCGATGCTCCTTAGGAGGGTCGGATTATTTATTTACGGAGCAAACGGTCCAGAAGTCGCTTCTGCGTGCAGAGGCGCAGCTCCCCGTCTTTACGGGAAAGCAAGTCTCCGTGGAGTCGCTTGGAAATAAATGAGACGGGGAAGGTACCTGCCGTCCCCCGGCTCTGCCGAGCATCCAGCGCCCGGCGGCGGGGAGGCTGGGGGTCCCCCCCCGGGGCAGGACGAAGTCCTCGTCGCAGATGATGAGACGCTGGAAATGCGAAAGCAGACACTAGAGCAGGATTTGGGATCTGTTTTAGGTATTCCACCCCTGAATTCTTTGAAAGCTGCTAGGGGGTAGCTGACAGGGTGACAAGGGCTTTTGACCGTGTTGCTAAACTCATTCATGCCGTTTAATGCTAGATCGGAGGCAGCTTTTTTACGAGTTATAGTGGGGAGAACTCAGACCCGAAGAGGCGCTTCAAAGTACTTCCCCATATTTTGTAAACTTAGCTTCTCAGGGTAGCTCGGGTGTTCCCTACATCGCCTCGTGCGTGCGAAAGGCAGAAAGTGTATTCCTGCCGATTAAGGTTGCTCCACACTTAATTAACGCTGATCCCGAGCTCGCAGTCTTCTTAGAAAGCTTTTTTTCTTTTTCTTTTTTTTTTTTTAATCAAAGATTACAGCGTGTTATTAAATTCTTACAGCCCCGTTGGCAACGGATGTGAAAAGGGCCAACCGGGGAGCCGGGCAGGCTCTGCCCGCGCTGCAGCCCCGCGGGACGGGGAGGCGGCGGCGGCGGTTCCCGGGGCTCGGGGCTGCTGGGGGGGGGGGAGACTGCAGCGGAATGGGCACACCGAGCAAAGGTGACCTCTCACAGGAAAGGTGGCCGACAAGGAAAATATCTTCAGCCTGCAAATGAGGTGTCAAAGTACTAACGCCACCTGCTTTCCTGCTCCGATTGCAAGGAACAGACGATAAGATTTTGAACTACTTGGAGGAAGAAGTTTTAATGCTCAGAACTGCAGGGGCTTTCCCCGCTTCACTGCTGCCCCTTCTTACACAGCCCTCGCATGTTTTTAACCCCTCCGTCGCCTCCTCTCCTCCACTCTTCAGAGACTTTTTTTTTTTTAATGTTCATACCTGAAGATCAGACATGAATGCCTGGCAACAGGTATGAGGATTTTTTTCTCCATTAAAGTAATCGATCTGGTGTAACGATGTTGCCTATCCCTGCAAACCTTGTCTATTGCAAAAAAAAAACCCCACAACCCAAAACAAAAAAACCACACCCCGCCCCCTCCCCCCCAGCAAACAATTGCCTTCTCAGAGTCGCCAGGCAAGTCTTGTGCTCCTCGCCTCTAGCAGGGGAAAGCAGGCAAGCCACAACTGTAGCCATTGCTGGTTTTCTCCAGATACATAAATACTTTACAAAGTGGAATTGCTGAACAGCAAAGGGTGCTAGATTGGGTGAGGAATTTAGCTGGGCAATGGAAACAGGCTGTCTCAAGGAGGAAATCCCTAATTGGTAAGAACTTGGTACCTGGAATGTCAGTAAGAGGCAGTATCACTGTCTGCTGTGTGTGTTTGCTTTGCTTTGGGTAGTCCAACCATTACCACACTAAGAATGGGGCTTAATTTGCTTATCCATATACATATGAAAGGACAAAGCCGAATGGGGAAAACACTTGCCAAATACAGTTTTCAATTGCTTACTGTGCTGAATGCAGTGGCACACTGCTAACTCTGTATAGCCATCTTCTGTGTTAGGCCAAACACAGGTCTCATCTTTTAGAGGGGTCCAGAGCAGGACTTCTTCCCTCCAGAGCACTGGTGTCCCTCACACATACAGTAATGCATCCCTTGCTCAGCAGCCAGGGGCTTTATCAGTCTCATGCACCAAGCCTAAGATTTCCAGCAGTTTTCTGTTTTAATGCCCACTTTGACACTGGGTCACATCTACTTTCAATTAAACTCAACAGCCTGTGGGAACAGCTGCAGACTAAATTTACCTCTCATTTTGCCAAGCACAGAATTTTTAGAAGAATGAATTAATTGAAAACACATGCAAACAGCATATCTTTATTAGAAAAAAGTTTTGAAAGCTCTGTGAATTCTGAAAGGCTTGGATCCTGAAAAATTTACTCTCGCCGAGGACATCCTTGACAAAGTAGGTGCAATATATTTGTTTGTAGTTCTGCCTAATCCTTTGTCTTTTCTCCCTTCATGACATAGAAAACCAAAAATTCAGTCTGACCTGTTTTTACTCATAAATGAAAAAATGCACTTGATGTCAAAACCATGATGTGGATCTTGCTTCTGTTCTGGATATCTACTGTGTACCCAAACATGAGTTCAGTTACAAAACATATGGTATGTAAGGGTTTATAATGTTTTATAGACATGAAATCACAACCTGGCTAGCATCTATATTTGTGTCAGGCCCTGCTAATTTTCACTTGCTGTGGCAGACATTAGGTTTTTTCTGACTGTATGAGTCAGGCAAGAAAGATGATGGACTTCTAATTATTAGCCAAGGTGCTAAGTTTCCACATCTCTTCTCTCTTGTCTCTTGGCAGGTAAATACTCTAAGGTACATTTTATTCAGCATCATGGCATATCAGAGAGAGGGTGTAAAAAATCTGTTACAAATACATCCAAGTTGAAAAATAGATAAGCAGAACAAAAGATCTTCCTCCTTCGCCTCAGGATTTTTTGTTCTTAAATGTACAGTAGGCAATGATATTTCCTGTTGTCAGTAGTACTATATAACTTTACTGCAGACAACAGGAGAAACTGTGTTGCCTGCTAGAGATAATACACATTATATAGGATAGACTACCTACTTTCAATATCTTTCAATTAAACTTTAATAAAAGATGAAAGCCAAGAATAAAACATGGTTAATGGTCTTAGTTTTCGTACGGTAGTATTTCTGTGTTTTGTTTTGAGTTTGCAATTTGATAGCAGAAAGACAAGTTTGTTTCATAATGTAATTGCTGGCTTGCTATCAAAATGCTCATGGGAGAATTAACAGGAGTTTTAAAAAAAAACGAAACTCAAGAAAATATTCACATCGGCACTTCTCTTCATGTAAACGGTGGGAAAGAAGTGAGAGAGAGACCAAAGAGCTAAATATGAAAGAAAAGAATTTTCAGCCTTTTGTAAAATGCTTGGTGAATTGCACTGATTTTGGGCTAAGCACACATTTTCCCTGCTGCAATATGTTTAAAATAAGATGTGTGGATTTTGCCATTTGGTAGCAGAGAAAAATGCACTTATGAAGTCAGGCTTAATTCAAGAAAGTTATGTTACAAATACTTTCATATAATTTATTGTGTTTCTACAGACGCAGAAGGGATCAGAAGAGAATAGCTGCATCTACTAGATATATTTTTGGCACATAAGTTAGCCACACCTCCACTATTAGTAGTAGTCGTTATGGTCTTGCTACACCTGGTATCCTTCCCTTACTTTTTTTTTGTCAGCTGCCATCTGTAACCTGACTGTAATAATTTCTCTGATAAAATCTGTATTTAGTCTTTGTTGGACAAATTTTCATTCTCATTGAAACACTGATTTTACTGGGACTTTGCCTGAGTGAAGACTGAGATGGAAAGTCAGTAAGACTTCAGGCTGTGACTTCATGTTAAGGTGCTTGAGGACAGGTGGGAGAAGCAAGGATCTTCATTATGGGCAGATCTCAAGGCTGATTTTGCTATGGTGCTTCCCCTCCTAGCATGGGTTTCTCTAGTTTGGCATTTCAGTCTTCTGATGCATAACCTATATTTCCAGAGAGTATAATACCAGCAAAGTAGGCAAGGTTTTTCCCTTCCCACTGCTGCCAAAAAAATGCAAGATAAGATCCAATAAAGAGAACAGGAATAGGAAATGGAACATAGGCACTTGGCTACTGCCAAACCAGCAAGCACTTATAGCTACCTTACTTTACAGGTCCCTGCATGCCTAGGTGTGCATCTCCGTACATGCCCTCAGGCTCTGTATGGCTGACCACTTTGGTGTCTTATCCTGCCAGGTCCCTTACGAGCTTGATCTTATTGGTGTGTTTTGAGAATTCCCCACATACACCACCAGGGTTTTAACTCCCCACATAATGTACAGGCATCTGCTTTTAATGGATGGTGAGAGGAAGGACACAGCATCTCCATTTCCTGTGAAATCACCACTCGCCTGGGACCCTCCAAGGTAGGACTTCCAAGTAGTCAGAGCAGAGGTGCCGAAGCCGAGAAGAGAGCAGAATTTCAGTCACATTGCCCCCAGGCGTTATCTAACTGCTAAATGCACACAGGCAAAACTAAGCATTTGCTCCGGAGATCAAACGATGCTTTGTTTCTCCTGGATTCACGCCAACCAACAAAGAGATCTGTATCTTTACAGAGATGTGAACTCTGATGAAAGCTTCTTCTGCAATGGGAACATTTACAAAAAATGCTGTGCTGTATAGATACCTTAATGTGTAACATGATGTGAGCTTAACTTTCTCTTTAATTGAGATACAGTAATAATCTCCACTACCTAGCTGCCTACCTCCTATAATTTTTGGAAAGCTAATTGTCCCTCAAACCAGCCAACAGATACAAGAGTTCATGTGAGGAAAGGTGCAGAGGCAGATTGGTAGTTTGATCATATGAGGTTTGTTTCCATAAGAAATTACTTGAAAATAAAGACAAATTTAACTTCACATGTGCAACACTGGCAACCAGAAACTCATGAACCTAGAATAATCTTTACATTTTTTGATTAGTACAAGAATATGCTTTTATTATGACTAGAGACTGCCTGTTTTCTTGAGGTTGCATTTACATTTAACCAAGTATCATTGACCAAACTCACTTTCCTGTTACATAAAGCTGATCTGTGTAACTGAGGTAATAGGATGGATTATTCTAATAAGTGAAATTCAGAAGGGAATTGTAGCACACTTATCCCAGACTCATAAACTAATTCATTAACAAAAGACTGTTCAACACAGAACCTGGTACAAAAAGGCTTGCAAACTAAAGTCACTGAACTGCACATTACTTGTCTTAAAAGGTATTGCCTTACAACCTAGTTTCTGCATGTGGAATCATTCTGGAATTCTTTTTATTCGATAAAGTTAAGTCAGCAATTTTTCCTGAGCAGACAGAACCTTAGATTTCACTTTTAACTGATGGCAAGGCATCTCACGTACTGCAAATCCTGCCACGGGAACCAGTTGCATTCCTCCCTGTGGGAAGCTGGAAGAGTAAAACCGCTACCATGATGATATTCTGTATCACAGGACTATAGTAATGTGGAAAGCAGCATATTTAGGATGGATTTAGGGCTATTTAAAAGATATTCTTTCCCACTGAGTAAGGAGCAGCTCTGATCCTCCTTCCAAGAGGCATAGAGTCAAAATGCAGCAGCTGTAATGGTTAAGTACCCATTTAAGTGGAAGAAAACTGGAAATGTGCTCAAGTTGAACTGCAGTTCAAATAAACTACAAGAATATCTGGGGTACTTTCAAAATTTAACAGGAAAGTTATATATTTAAACATATACAATTTCCTATCTATACAACATTTCTGATACAGGGAATTACGACCTTCACAATAAACCTGAACTTATTAGATAGCCTGGTAATTTCTATGAAAAGACAAGGCTTATTTCCCTTTATTTGCAAAAATATTCTGAGAAGGTTTTCACATTTTCACAGTGGTTTCCAGTCAAAAGTGTCAAAACTTACTTTCTGAAAGTAAAATTAAACCACAGATGCTAAAGCAGCTAGCTAAAAGTCACAAGTGAGGTCTATAATAATATACTGAATTTCTCTTTGCTATGTTTTTGGCACAAAGAAAGGTCTTTTTAGCAACAATATACACACTAATTAGGTCTATTGTTAGCACGGGAAGAGTGCGTGAAGACTTCAGTCAACATTGAAGGTCTTGTGCTGGGTGCTCAGGTCAATACTTGTCCTGTCTACTGAAAGATAAAGACTGTATTTTTATAGGATGGCAAAGCTCAGGTGGAAGTAACAGTATTGCAGCAAGTGTCTACTTGAGGATTTGTGAAAAAACAAACACCTTTCATATAGGCATATTCACAGTTCCCTAATACATCTGAAACAAGTCAAAACAAGTGAGCAGGACAAGAGGGTGGAGGGCCTGGGCAAGCAGCAGTATCTGCTTGCAGGGTAAGTGACTGTCCCAGCTGAGGGTTCCCAACTGTTACATGGTTTGGGCTTTTCTTTTCCAGATTTCAAAATATAAATCAGATATTTCCAGCTAGACCACCATTTCACTAAACTGTCTTACACAATAAAAAGTATTCAACATTATGCAAACAGGCAGCCATACACTTCTGACAGTCTCAACTTGCACCCTGGAGAGAAAGAATGATTCCCAGAGCAAAGTGACGGATGAACAGAAGACCTAACATGTAAGGCACCCTGAAGACGACAATCAAGGTAACTGAAACTCAGAAAAAGACAAATCTTACTGTAAGATGAATTATTATAAGCTTAGCTGTAAGAAATGCAAAGGTGAAACATTATAAGCTTGTCTTTAAGAAATACGATCTGTCTATTCAGAGATGGTATTCTAGCCTGTCTCTCAATAGTCTTCCTTTTCCTCTCTTCCACCCTCCCTCCATTTCCTTCTTGAAAGAACAGTCTTGTTTGCATTTGTGTGTATTGTCACCTAAAGCTTTTACGGGACAGTCTCCTGCCCAGCATTACTGCTGGGCTGCCCTACTCTCCGCAGTGACTGCTCTCTTGCTGATATCCTGGCGTGAATGAGTTCGCACAAAAAGAAAGCAACAGGTCTTCGTTGTTGAACTCGGAGAGCAGCGCACACGTAGGGACACTGCGGAAGGTTAGATGCAGAATTACATGTTGGAATGCGACAAGGAAGAAGAGCGGCAGCTGACTGGGAAGAATCTGTAAAGATGGTCCAAACAGTAGAAAATAAGTCATAATAAGAAATTCTGGTGATGTCTGCCTCCAGTGTGTAAGGGCAGAGGACTTTTATTTGAATGTTGCAGACATCTAGTGGTAATTGAAATGATCATATTTAAAAAACCCCTGTCTTGTCAAGATACACAGATTGTGTGTCTTAGCTTGCTATTTAGCAATAGCATGTACTTGCGCTAAAAGAGGACTCAAAAGTAGGTTGAAGGAAGATGTAGAAAAAGAAAGAAGAATTTAGTGAAGATCTACAGGAATGACTGAGCAACTGGTTGCTGGATAAAAAAGACTGTAAGAACTAGCTTGTGTGGTTACACCTGAAGTATTTGTATGGAAAACAGAAATTTAAAAGGGGAACATTCTTGCTATCCTTGAGTTTCATTTTTTTGCAAGCTTGGCTGATATGAGCCAAGTTTAGACTCCAGGTTGCAAAATTTTAATGGTGATGATAACAAGTCATTGGAATTAAAATAAGCAATTACTGGAATCATCACCAAAGGCTACAGTAAAACTCTTGCTAATGGTAACTCTTTAATCGCTTTTATTTTCTAAAGGAAATAAAATGTGGTCTAGGCAGGAATTAGTTTAAGGAACTCCCTGATGAGCATTATGGAGGTAATCACAGCAGTCCTCTACAATGAGTTTGCTATCTCTGAATCTATGGAGATAAACCATCAAGTGATTAGCTACAAAATTGCAAAATTATTTGACTGCTGGAGGCTGTAGGACACTCTAATCCGTATTTAGCATTTCAAACTCTGCGAGAGCTGGAATAGGCCAACCCTGAACTCATGGTTCTCCTGGTGAGGCCCACTACCAGCCCATGCTGAGATATTATTTGGGTAATTAGGTTTGAGTGGGTTGTTCATTTACCCTTAGACGTTTGCATAGTAAAATTGAAATTTGTTTAATTTATTCCTAGATCATTTGATGAAAAGCCAAAGTTTGAGAAAAATCTATTTTTGGCCAGTTTTTCTAATTAATTCATTTAATTAATCAAAATATTTTTTAAAAAATCAAATGCTGACTTCTGCTGAACTTTATTTTAGTGTTGGTGAAGGTTCATGTTTAGCTTTCTTTTTGAATCTGATTCATGGCCCACTGAAATTTATAGGGACCATTCATTAACTATAATGAGCTTTGAAATGGGTCCCTTGTGAAACGGACTGCTCAGATGAGAACAGATGCAATCATCTTTGGATTTTTAAACCGTCCAGCTTGAACTTGAATTGTTTGCATTCACGTCAAAGTGTGCTGACTTAGAAGAAGAGGTAATTGTAAGTGTTAAATGCATCTGCCTACTAACTTTTACTGATTGCTTCTCTATGAATCCCTCCTGTTACCAGATGCATAAATGGAACTCTGCAAGAGTTTGTCCTGATTGTGTTATATTCAATATTTTCATTAATGACCTAGAGGGGAAAAAGAGTTTTATTACATTTCCAGAGAATGTCAAGTTGAGAAAGACTGGAAGCTGGAGGACAGGATTAGAATTCAAAATGATCTTGACTAACTGGATAAATTGTCTGAAAAAATAGGGTGATATTCAATAGGGACATGCTCTAGGAACTAAACTCCGTGGGGAATGACCAGTTGCACAAGTACAGGCAGCGGGCTAACCATGATAACTGACTAGGTGGCATTTTTATGGAAGGAAGATGTGAGTTTATGGTTGAATGAAATCTTGACACGAGTCAACAATGTCATGCTGTTGCAAAACACCCTCCTGAGATACGCTCGGCAGGAATATAGATTACAAGACATGGCAAATAATCCTTCTGCTCTGCTCAGCACTGGGAATGCCTCAGTTAGAGTATGCTACGTGGCTTTGGGCAAAAGACTTCGGAAGGATGTGTGCCAGCTGGAAAATGCCCACAGAAAACAATGATGATGATCAGCAAAGATGATTCAGGCTAGGTATCAGGGAAAAAACAGTCCTTTTAACTTTAAGGAGAGTGAAGCAGAGATTGCTGATGGTTAGGCATTGTCAGCATTTGCAATCTTAAAGAACTATTTGAATCAGCTTCTTTCATGAATGACACTGTGTAGCTGATTCTGACTTGAGGATATACAGGGTGACCCTCTTGGGTCTCTTCCAGCCCTCTGGTTCAGGAAGGCTTATGCTGGGTGACTGGCTCTGGCAGAAATCAGAAGAGTACCTTGCTTACACCTGTGAGTTAATGAATGGTTTTGGGTTTGTCCAAGCTCATGTAAAAAAGAGAGGATTTCAAAACTTGAATCCATGGACCTGTTTTAATGCAGAAAGTCTGCCTGGTCTGTTCTTTCCCTGGTGTAAAGGGTGGCCTGTTGTTTCAGCCCCGCTGTGACGATCAGCCTGGGAGCCCTGTTATTGCCCAGCCATCAGGGCTTGCTTTTATTGCCACACTTTCTGGAAGGCTTCGCATTTCTCAGTTTTTTCCAAAGAACACTGCAGCTCCACTGGACCAACCTTTTGGCTTATTTGCAGGTTTGACTCAAACCATGTCTTGAGCAGATGCCCTATTTTGAGCTTAAGAGTTGATTCCTTTTCATCTAGTTACAATATATGAGCGGTGAATGTAAGTTAAAATTGCATTGAGCATCCTCTTTGCTCAAAATGGCGTTAGCTTATTTGCCTACATTCCCATTATCTTGAGTAACGCAGTTTCACGACTGTAATGGAAAAAATCAAGCTCGTTATATTCAGCAATTCTTTTTCAACTTACTCTCGATGATTGAGATGAATACTAGTCTTGAGGTACACTGTTAGAGATTGTCTAATATTCTTAGATATTTCAAGCTGAATTCAGGGAAATGTTATTCAGTAACTTTTCTTTATATCTGAGGTAAAACATGTAAGATTCAGATTTAATGTGTTTGACTCAGGCTGCCTGAATAATTTTTGGCTTATGGATAATCATCTTGATAAAGTTTCTGTATTCTTTATTAATTTCAAATGCTAATATCATGTGAATATCTTCACTCTTCTATTTTAAAGCAATATGAATCAAGGGCACTTCATTCTATTTTATGCATTATACTTTGTTATACTGTGTTATCCTTATCTGAGAAAGTTGAAAGTCTGCTTTAGGCACTCCTCAAGTCTAATAAATCCTTTCAGTGAGATTGGCCTGTGTTTATTCTAGGCTTTGCACACCATAGTGAGAATTAGTTACGGTTCAGTAAATGCTTTTAGAAGATATATCTGCCCTAAACTCAGAGGTGGGCCATATCTGGCATGTGCTGTTTAGAAGCACCTCAGGTATCACTACTTATGTATTTCAGCCAAGCTTATTCTTCATTAAAAAAGGTGCACAGATTATTTAGCCATAAAAGTTTTAAAGATCTTCAGTGCTTTGATAAATTTGAAAATGCATTTCTAATTTCCTAAACCCACAATTGAGTCATAATTGGACTGATTAATAATAAAGCATTTACCGCTCCCCCCCGCCTCATGTAACTTCAATAATACCATGGGTCACACAATAAATGAAAACCAAAAACTCGGCCATTTTCCAAACCATTGGTAAAGTCATGATCTTTATTGAACGGGTGATGAATCCCTTAGTGCATTGAAGGATTCAACATCACAAGAGATTGAAAGTTAAGCACTTATACAGCCTATTTTTCAGACAATTTATCCAGTTTGTCAAGAATACATGTTTTATTAACACTTCTTGAACTCTTGGTATATACTTGGCAGCTGTGGGATTATGTGCATCTCTGAGGGAGTCAGTGGTCTTTTATTACTGGTTGAGATTTCCTATTCTGGGCATCTAACTCTGCAGGATACTTCACCACAACCAGTGAACTGAGATTTCTTCCAGAAAGTAAGCAGAAGGAAACTCTTAAGAAAACCATGAAACTTCCGTGTTGTTATATGCTGAAAATATTGACTGATAAAATGGTAAAAAACTCTTTTCCTTTCCAATTATCCTTTAAAGAAGCCCAATTTAGCCTTGAGATTGTGTGCCTACGCTTACTCCGTGTTACCACAACATGTGCCAACCCCATTGCCAATTAAAGTATAATTCATCTACAAATGTGAAAAAGAAAATACAGACATTTCATTAGTCACAAACCTCAAGCTTCTCTGCAAAATGTGACCATCATGACAAATATTTTTTATCATATTTGCTCCTTATTAACATTTTTCTGTCAGTTGGTCTTAAGGTGCTTTGCAGGTAGAGGTAGCTAGCAGTAATACAGATTTACACAAAGAGAAATAGAAGCATAGGAAGCAAATATTCAGGGATAGACAGGGACAGACAATTCAGGAGCAGAATACAAATCTCTAAAAGGGATCTGTAGCATTTTAAATTGGGACTGGAAATGGTTAAAGGACTAAATACGAACTTAAATTTGAGCTGAGCTGAGCAAAGAGGTCTGAAACCAGAACAAACTATTTAACAAATTTTAATTTGTTTAATTTGATCTTCCAGATCAGGTCCACCACTATAGTCTTTAGCACCAAGAGTTCAGTTTAATGATTTAAACTACCTCTTACAAAAATTAACATAAAAAATAGAACAACAATTTAGGATTATACAGCTAATTAATTATATCTGTCACTGTTAGCTCCAAGGGAGTCTGCTCAATTGCATATTTTATGGAGTAGGAAAAGAGGGGGTAAGCACTTGAGTGAAAAGCTGAAAAATTATCTGCATCCCACATACATATTCAGTTCAATATAAAAAGCATGTATTTATTCTCTGAAGGCAAGAATACTGATCAGGTTAAAAGACTTCTAGTCCTAAATAGAACTTACGTACTAGGAAGAAAAAAAAGGCTGTAAAAGCACCAGGTCAGGCAACACCCTTTTGATACTAACTGCTCTTTTTTTTTCCTCCTGACAGCTCATTTCTAAAGAAGACCTCAAGCTACTGATGTTTTATGGCAGTGTTTGTGCATTTACTAAATTAAAATATGCTTCATGTCTTGCCATCACTGCTGGTGAATTCTTATTATTTTTCCATTGGTAACAACAAGAAGAATAACTGTGGTCTGTGCTGGTGATGGTTGGTAAGTGATCGTAATGCAAGTCCTTCCATTCTGGGCACAGATCAGAGCTTGTCCCACCACCTGAAGAAAAATAAGAACAGTTATAATGTGTCTACATGGTCAGGCAGGAAGTCAAATGGGTTTGAAAGCCTCTGAAAAGCAGGTCTGGATATGCAAATTTAGGCAAATTAAGACAGATAGGATCTATTTCTGCAAGTCTGCAAAGCATCTCTGTGTAACATCTCTGTCATTGACTAGATAAGGAAATAATGTGCTTTTGTAGGTCTGCTTCTCTAAGATAGGTTGCATTCGCTTAGGGACATGGTTTAGTAGGCATGGTGGTGTTGAGTTGATGGTTGGACTCGATGATCTTAGAGGTCTTTTCCAACCTTAATGATTCTATGATTTTATGATCCTTTCAGGATCTTAGTATAAGGCCTCTCACATGTGATAACTCCTTGCTGACAAGATTTGGCACTTTGTCGACAATACCCTTCCATCATGGGGATGGGGAGAGCACAGGCTTCTTCATGAAGTTGAGTCTAATGAGCTAAATCAGTTATCAGTTTGTCTAATCTAATGATGATTGGATGATCAATGTCTAATCCAAATAAAATTGAGGTGTACAGAGCACTGAGCAGGCACAAAATGATTCCAAACTAGGTGATGATAGTCCTTTATATGTTAGGATATATTGCAAAGTTGCAAACAGGTCCCCTTGCTCTTTTCCTTAAGGTTAAGCAGCTGTGTCATCTCTGTGCTGCAACTTCATCAATTATGTCTTGTGAATATCAGGTCTGAATTTTCCTGTTGTGGGCAAAACCTGAAGGGTTTGTCTACCTGGAGAAATTTACTACCAGAACTAGAACTGCCTTCACGGACACACTTACTCCTTCCATCCCCATGGGGAATTACAGCAGTATAATTAAGCTGGTAAATTTTCCTATTGAGACAGGTCCAGGCAACTCAAGAAACACTGCTAAATTAAATATTTCTCCTGGTGGAGTATTATATATACATATTTTCATCATGTTTTGGTCGTACCTACACACACAACAAACAAGTTTAAGACGTAGCTACCTATAGTTGTGTTACAAGAAATTTTTTTCCTGCCATATTCTGTCAGGACTCATTCATCCTGTAAACCACAGCCCAGCTTTGTGCAGCGTGGCTGTCTGTGACCCTGGGCCCAATTTTGTGAAGCAAAAACCCGTTAGAGGAAAGTCTACAAATATTTTTGCTCCCAGAAAACCCAAGTCTATGCTGGGAATAGTGCAGTAAAGTTGTTAGAAGTGCAGCATAAAATATGGGTAGTTATCTACTGAGAGATATTTTACCTCTTCTGCAGGAGTAAGACTAGAGTCTGGTGGTAATCCCATACTGCTGTTTTTGTAGCTTAGATGGGTGTTGGAAAAATAGTTGTGTATTTTTTTACACTACATAAGTACTGAGAGAGTAACATTAGACCAGCAGCAGAAGATGCATTAAAATGACTTTTTTTTTCCCACTTACTTCCAAATATATTCTCAGGGGTGACAACCAATCTCACTGAAAGCCACAGGAATTTTTTTGTTTAGACTGTCTTGTGAAATATAAAATGGTATACGAAGTACACATAGACCCATATGTCATCAGAAACTATGAATAAAGTGCTTATCGATGTGAATTTAGGGCATAAGTATCCTGACTAGAAAAAGGCTGTCCACCCAGGAGTAGTCTTTCAAATATCACAGTTCAGCCGCACATTAATGCACACCTTTCTCTGAGTCACCTGCTCATATGAAGATCAGAAATCCTCAGGCCAAATACCTGCAATTGCAGGCTTCATCTGGCTCTCAAGGTGTTAACTACTGAAATCACCTTCTAGATCTTCTCGATGCTAAGGAAACTCATGACTGCCTATCCCTCTGTGTTGCTTTACTGGCTTTTGTGGGATTTCAAAGGCTTTTGGCATGCACAAGTTTAACCATGCTTTTAAGATTTTAATACCTGTCTTAGATCAAACAAATAAAACCAAAATACTCAGAAAACCCCCCAAATCCCAACAGCCTCCCCTCCATGTATTATGAAAAAAATGAGTTTTTACAACATGATTTGTACCCAAGACTTATTTGAACAATTGTAATGCCAGTGCATAGTGGATGTGTCCAGATAAATTCTAAAACATAAAAAAATGCTACTGAAAGAAGGCACTGAAATAACTACTTGTACTAAAATGGCAGTTAACAGGCTTCAACAAGGTCTATGGTGGTTTTAAAAAATTCCTGAGCACTTAGTTTCATCAGTTCATAACAACATCTCGGGCTTTGGTTTGCTTTTATGAGGATAGCTGTAATTTCTCTCCATTCAAGGAAATTGGTAGAGGGGTGAAAAGACACTAAAGAATTACCAATTTGGGAAATATTTCCTGGTTGTCTAAGACAAATTAGACATCTGGCAAAGTTAAACACACAAAATTACAATAAAATAGAAACTAAGGATTAAAAGAACGTTCAGAATTTTGAAACCTAGGCATTTAAAAGCCAAAAGGGAAGCACAAATCATTCAGAAAACTAATTTCAAACTGAAGTAAGCATAGAACTTGCACCAAGACCCTGCATTTGCCCTGCGGAGTACTAGTTGAACATGTTCTGAGCAAGCAGCCGAGGTAATAACCCAACATTGCTGTGTACAGTGGGGTAACATAAGAGACTTGAAGACCAGTTGTTACCCATTTTGTACTTCCACTGTGGCAAGGGCACAAGTTTGAGTTTCCATCTGCAGTATCCACACTGGATCAAATCATCCCTGTTGGTCTTAATCCTTCCCCTTTTCTTGTACGTTGCCAAGGAACTCTGTACATTTTTATACAAGACCACAAGACTTCTCTTTTCTGAGCACTTTGCAGTGAAAAATCACAGGTTTTTTCCTTTTCCTTGGAGAAGACAGGGAAGGGTGAATGTTGAACAGCAGCTGTCTCTGTTGGCTGTGGTAGCAGACCTGGTGTGACAACTAATTTTCCTAGTTGGTAACAGCAATAGGAAATGCAGCACAGTCTTGGTACATCTCCCAGTGAAGTGGAACAGTGACAAGGACAGGAGGGTACACTGGATGGGAGGATGTGACCAATCCAAGGGGTTGAAGGAGGTTTCTAAAACCCAAAGCTCTCGCAGTTGCTGAAGTTGAACCACCTTTTACTAAGTCTTCATCATCCTCCCTGATACACAGGCTGAAAGTAGCATTTCATTTCCACTTATATCAACTGGAATCATTCCTCAGTAAAATTGGACTGGCAGTGACATGATGACAGTTTATCTGTCTTATCTGATGCAAACTAGTATAGCTCAATTGGCCTCAATGGAGTCATGCTGAAGCAGAGCAAAATAGCAGCTTTCCTCCTCTTAGTCTGCAACTTGCTGATACTCATTTTTAAGCTGGATAAGAAAAACTGCATCCTGTTTTCTTACAGATTAGCAATATTAAACTTCACTAGATGAGTAATAAGCAACAGTAGTAATCATCTTCCCTGTAAACCCCTCAAGACTGGACAGTAGTTCTCTTTCTACAGCTGTGGCATTGGTTAGGTAAATTATAATGAAATCATCAGTACAGCAAATTGTAGTTTTAACACTTGCTCTTCCATAGGGCAACTGAAGAGAAGTGCTTTTCCCTCATCCACAGGTTTCAACAAACACTTATATGTCAAATTTCAATTTTAAGGGACAAGCCTTCTAGCATGGGGACATCTGAGTGAGATGGATGCACAAAAGAAATGTCACAGAGCTCTAAACTTCCATCAAATGTGTCCTTTGAGATGTGATCGACAATGCTTACATGTTACTTATGTTCTGAAAACTAATAAATCCATTTAAAAATTTGTCTTAAAATGCTCATGTCAAATTAAGAATCTGTTGCAGACATATGTTTTTAGATAGCTCCTCCATAATCGGATGCCCTGAAGTATTACGTTCACCAAAAGATTCCTGCAATGTGCTTGAAATGCTGGTGTGGGTGTAATGGTGACTAACTATTCTGAATAACCTTTATTAGCTGTTCTTCAGTTTTATTCTACTATAATCAGTCTTTAATTTTAGGTCTGAAGCTGTATTCTTAACACTTCTAGGAAAATAATTTGTTCGACGTTTGCATGGAAAATAACGGCAAAAGTTGACCATGTATGTCTCCATGTAGGGGAACGTGTGATGTCCTTCCGGAGCTAAACAATTTTAAAACATGCAGATACAATGCAATTGTATAACTACACCAGCCTCTGGGCTCTGAAACTCTTATGATGTAAATACCACACTACTCATTTGTGGTCTGAGTGCCCGTCCTCTATCATCCCTTGAAAAGCATACCAAGACACGGTGACTCTGCTGTCTTTTTATATAATGTAATATTGTCAGGTCTTCTAGTCGCCAATAAAACTGCAGTATGAGGGAGGGTGGTATACACTAAATATAATTAAAACACCCACTTCAGTTAAGACATGTTTGTTCTGAATTTTATAGGTTATGAACTTACTATGAAAAAGATCACATTTTCTGGTTATCAAAGGCTGCAATGGGACACAGCCTTTTTTTTGCTAGGTTCTTCTAGCTTTATTTTGCTGATTTCTGCAACATAAAGAACTTTTTAATGTCACAATACAAAAAAATCATCTTGGAAATCACCATTTTTCATCACCAGACTCTTAACAGCAAAATTCATGGCATCTCTAGCAAACTGGATTTTTTTGTCCTGCCTGATAGTAGATCTTGGAATAGTCTTTATTTAATCTGATTTTCTATAGTTAAAGAATCAACGTGAAAAATGCAAACTTTCAGTAATGGGAGGCAAACACAGTATTTCTTTAAAAGGATTATCAGTAGTGCAGTTACTTTTGGGAATTAAATAAAAAGGGAGACAGAGAAATAAACAGGACATCTCACAGCAATGCGAGAAAAATAAATAAAAGGAGCTCTCCTGCATGGTTTCTGACTGTGTATCAAGTATTTTTTTCTCTCAGAGAACTTCTCTGCAGATTCTGCCTCTGTCAGTCGCTGAAACAACGGTGAAGACCTGTTCCTGCACTAACCCAAAGCAAGAAGATATCAAGTCCAGCCTCTGAGACACTGAGCTCTAAAGCAGACTGGCAGAGCAACACTGTTTTGTGATAGTGACCGAAGTTTCAGAACAAATTTAACTTTTAGACTGTGTGCAGCACAAAATCAAACACTTCTATCAAAAATATAGCTGAGCAGATAGGACTTAGAAAAAAACCAATAACCCTTAACATTATTTTTACTCTCTAACCTCTTCAAATGAGGCAAAGCAAGGAAATGAGTCTTTTACACTCCAAGCAGTTTCCTTATTTTCCATCTAAAGTGCCACTTATTCCTTTCGTATACTGATAAAAGTTCAATGAAAATTGACACGTTTTGACAGAATAATATATTTTGGCAAAAACCACTCCTGTATTTTAAAAAGGAAACATAAAATGATCTTGCTAAAATGTGCCTTCAGAGAGAATTCAGAAAACAGAAATTTTAAAATTTTCTTTGTTCCTTTGTCTTGCTTATGTTTTTGAAGGTGCAGGAGGCAAGGGGATTATTTTGCTTTTTCAAACAACATACAGGAAGGCAAGTTCATCTATCAAGCAAACAGCTAAATTTGCCTCACTGCCAACCAGCATGGAAGTTGGCACTGTGTACGTTTAAACACACTAAAGATATTAGAGATTTTGCATACCCAACTGTCCTCCTACAGATGAAAGCAACATTGCAGTGTAGGCCTTCTCCACACATGCCTTGTGTTATATGAAGCCCTTTCAATATATGTACTAAATCAACCTATTGTCTTAACTCCAGCTTCCCAGCAAGAATGGGGTGCTGTGCTGTTTGTGAACACCGTAAGCAGTGTTATTTGAATGTCTGACTGAGAAACCACTCTACAGTGGTCAGATTTATGCTTTAGAACCCTGTTTCTGCATCTTTGCCTATTTTCCAGGAACAAGTTTAATCTAACATCATGCTAAACTGCTGCTGGGGACCCCAAAACTGAACATAGCACTCCAGGAGTGGTTTTACAAGTGCTGTATAGATTTCCTTCAGCCGATGAGGTACTATAAATGATGCCTAGCATGTGGTTATTCTTCATCTCAGCAAGATCACCCAACTTACCATCCACCAGGATCCCTAAGTCCTTCTCTGCAAAGTTGGTGCCCAGCCAGTCAGCTCCCAGACTGTCCTGCTACATGGCATTACTTTGTCTCAGGTACAGAGTCCTCATGAGGTTTCTGTCAGCCCATTTCTTCAGCCTATCTAGATCCCTTTGAATGGCAGCCCTATTGTCCGACATATTGATCCTTCTCCCAGTTTTATGTCATTTGAAAACTTGCTAAGTTGTTATGAGGACATTTTAAAGCTGGATATCTAAGTGGAAATACAGCAAAAAACATTGGCAAAGCTCAAATACATTCAAACAACATATGAAAAAATATTTTTCAGAATGTTGGTTTCCAGAGAATAGCCCAGATTAAAATATTTTTGTCACCAGAGAAAGGGACAGCAGTTGCCAGACTGAAGTGCTGTATCGTATGTGATAGACTTTGTTTCTCAGCATCCTCGTATTTCCTGGAGAGGCGAAAAAAAAAAAAGGAAATCTATCTTTACAATTATCTGTCTCTTACAAGACAAACATAGAAAGGTACAGGGAGATGCAGCCAACTCCAGTTTGCACTCTGAATTTTTTTTGGCAAATGAGGGACTCTGGGTCTGCTGTGTTGAAGAGCTGGGGAGCTGGAGGGTGAGGCCCCAGTGAGGCTGCCCAGGGACATTAGAGCCAGTTATTGCTGCAGGACCCTGAGGGCAGCCTCCCCTCCCAGACTGGAGAGGACACGGTGCTGCTCCCAGGAGCTGCTCCATCCTGCAACCACGCCAGTCAGAGAGCTGCTGAAACTTCCCCCAAACTAGTCTACAGCCTAGGTTTTGCCTTCATGATGCTCTGGCTGTCCCTGCACCAGGACTGCTGGGAGGCAGGCTGGCAGGGGAAGGGGTTGGGGTGGTGAGACCTGGAAAGCGGGGTGAATCTGTGGGGAGTGCGGGGCGGGGGCGGGCAGGAAGCCACGGGACTGATTTGGTCAGTGGTGGTGAGAGGTCCCCTGTGACAATGGCCCAGCTTGGCAGTTGACCGGGTTGCCTGAGGGTCGGGGTTACGCTGGCGCCAGCATGGGTCTTGGCAAGGCTGCCTCATCCTTTCATGGAAAAAAGAAGGAACAAAGTTATTTCTTAACCGAATTCTCCTTTTGAAACAGCATTACCAACATCAGTGGACCGACTCCCAGTGCAAATGAGGACAAAAAATGAATTTCATAAGCTTTCATTTTAATAGTCAGCCACTAAAAATGCACCCTGGTTCACCAGTGGCCTCTCCCTTGCCTTGTGCCGATCTGCTGTGCTCTGTCCACTGATGTAATTCTCTTCCCTGGCTCTGGGTGGTCATATCACTCCAATATACATCTCTGTTTGGAACAACTATATTTAGCACTTAAACATTTTTAATATGGCAAACTTCTTTGCCAGACACTCCCCCTCTTGGGGAGCTATTTAAAATTTTGGATCATCTGCCCTTCAGAACTGTCTCACCTACATTGCCAATATCTTTCCAGATATTACTAACATATATGATTAGGCACAACAAAAGTAAATACAGTTTATTGCCAGCAGTATGACACCAGAATCAGATAGGATCCAAAAATGTGTCATCCACAGAAAAGCTTTGGATCAAAATGCAGACTGTGCCTAGACTTTTCATTTTTGAGTTAAAAAAAAAAATCTTTCTACATATTTTACCAATTACCACAAAATGCAAAGTGTTAAGGGGACAGAAGGGATGCCTGAAGAGGGGATAAATAAACACTGACAAGCTGAGAAACTTTTAAGGTGGTTTCAATTTAACTGTAAAATTCTTAGCAAGGCACGCTTCATATTCTCCCAAAAAAGGTTCACATCCTTTCCTCCAGGCTCCAATTTACTCATGTGCTTGACACACCGTGTGCTCTCAGAGTGCTCCTGGGTGT
The DNA here is from genome assembly GCF_964195595.1 of Calonectris borealis. Taxonomy (NCBI): domain Eukaryota; kingdom Metazoa; phylum Chordata; class Aves; order Procellariiformes; family Procellariidae; genus Calonectris; species Calonectris borealis. Next base: position 136,471,705 of record NC_134313.1, read on the forward strand.
ATCTTGCATTTCGGGTGTGCAAATATACCAGGCGAGGTTGTGGTGAGTGTAAGAGTTCTAGCCAGTCTTCACATTGCAAAGATCAATCAGGTCTTGATGTGCTGCTTCTAAATCTACCATGCGTATCAGGATGTGCACGTCCTTGGAGGCAGCAATCAGATATCAGTGACTTGGTCATTTTCCAGGGTCTCAATCCTGTAATAAAATTTCATGGTAGGTCCTGGGCAAAGCCTCACAGATCTGGCACAAACAGAGCCCCAGGCCGAATGAAAAATGAGAGGAAACTTCCTAAGAACAGCTCTCTGAGTTGCAAGCTCTCCATGGCAAGTCTCGGCATTTGTCTCAAAAGGCTGTTGCTGAAATTGGGGCTGAAGTGTTTTGAGAGTCTCTGGTGTTTTAAAGAATACAGACGTAAAGCAGAATTTATTTCCTTCTACTCAGAAGGCGATTTATCTTTGTGACAGTGAAATATTCTCCAGGATATGAAAGGAGGTGTAAATCTGCACACTCTTAATAAACACATTTATGTTTATTAATTTATAAGACTTGCATGAAAACACCCTTCACAGTCAGTCTCACATGAACAATTAGATACACCCTCAACTGGAATCCTGCAGTACAGGGGAAATACAGAAAATCCAGAATGAATTCTTCAAAGGACCCACCTATCTCAGCTCTGTTCTAAGCATTTCTGCAATACCCTCTACTTATAAAAATAAATCAATTGTAAAAACTCAACATCCTCTATGAAGAGGCAGGGGACAGCTTCACTTGTAGATGTGCTCCATATATGCGGAAAGAGCCTGTGCACAGTAAGGTGCACCACACACAGACCGCATGCATAAGGGGGAAAACACATATATTGCCTAATGCTGCATCTTTCCCAGGGCTCTCACCAGCAGACCTGTAGAAGTGGTGATGAATTATCATCCAGGTGCAGTTACAGGCAAATGACTGGTTGGTGAAAACTTCTAAATATATATTTTTTAATACAGAGTGTCCACCACTACAGATCCGCCCTGGTGAGACCCCACCTGGGGTACTGCATCCAGTTCTGGAGCCCTCAGCACAAGAAAGGCATGGACCTGTTGGAGTGGGTCCAGAGGAGGGCCACAAAAGTGATCAGGGGGATGGAACACCTCTCCTATGAGGAAAGGTTAAGAGAGTTGGGGTTGTTCAGCCTGGAAGAGAGAAGGCTTCAGGGAGACCTTATTGTGGACTATCAATACTTAAAGGGGGCTTAAAAGAAAGATGGGACAGACTTTTTAGCCGGGCCTGAGCCATAGGACAAGGGGGAATGGTTTTAAACTAAAGGAGGGTAGATTCAGACTAGATATAAGGAAGAAATTTTTTACAATGAGGGTGGTGAAACACTGGAACAGGTTGCCCAGAGAGGTGGTAGATGCCCCATCCCTGGAAACATTCAAGGTCAGGTTGGATGGGGCTCTGAGCAACCTGATCTAGTTGAAGATGTCCCTGCAGGGGGATTGGACTAGATGACCTTTAACAGTGCCTTCCAACCCAAACTATTTTATGATTCTATGATTCTATAACCCCCTGATTCTGCCCAAACCTTTTATCACCAAAGCCACCCATCACCAGAAAAGTGGGGGAAAAGCTTTCTGGAACCAGTAAGAACAGCGTCCTTCAAGCAAGGCATCTGGGCAGTGGTTGCTAATAAGATAATGCTCCATCAATACTCCATGGAAGCCTGTCTATCAGTATATTCCTGCCAGTTTTAGTGAGAGGTCAGTTAATTTGAACACTTCTCTTTCTGCTTTGGTCTAAGAAATCAACAGGAACTTGGTCTTACTCTTCTTGGGTCACCCAAAGTAAGAGATACCTCTCTCTCATATACCAGAGCAGAAGTATTTGCAGGATGAGGTCACAGAACTACAAAAATAAATGCTGTTTTCAACTGTTTTTAATAGGACAGAATTTAACCTCTAGTCAGCCAAATGTAACAACTTTCCCGCGTAAGAAATACCTAAATATGAGAAATGATGGTCACAGGAAATATTATAACTAGCTGAAAAGGACTAGCAAAGAACAATGTATGATGCCATACTGTTTATGTGTGTTTCTTTTGCATTCTTTTATTTTCATGCTCAAGTTGGTATTGAAGGCTGTTTCTTCCTTAAGAAACCTCTGTGCTCATCTATACTAATACAGCTTTCTGCTAGCCTTTTCCTCCTGCCTTTTGCTCCTGTGGAATTTATTAATACATTTAATATTTAATTTTGTCAACAAAATTGAAAAAATGAAAGGGATGATTGCAAAAGGGATGAAAAAGACAATGCATACAACTTCAGTGCTTCCAATAATGACTGAGATCACTCAGGTTGATAAGACATGATTGCCTGAATAATTTCTGACACATACAGCCTCTGTGGATTTTCTTTATTCCTTTTTTCAGAAGTATTCTTTTGTTAATGAAATGTATGTTCTTCATAGCTTCAGTTGCTACCTTTAGTGAAATAGGAAACACAATCACCCAAAACAAGATGGAAAAGTTGTCAGTCATTCTTTCCAATGACATCTTGCATTGATGTTTTCTTAGCAAGGATTTGGAGTATTTTGGTAACTTCTGTACAAGGTACGGGAAAAGAAATGTCCCATTCTTTGAGGTTATATGTCTGGGAAGGAAGGGAATGTGCCTCTTTGCAGAGCACACCAGCAGTGCACCATGGCTTTTCTCTCTCCATAAGACAGAAGCTCCAGCTCTAGCTGTGATGTGTGTCAGGAGGAAATCCACTGTACAAGGTTCCTGGTCAACCCCCAAAACCTATGTAATTTATCTCTATGTTTGCTTACTGTGTTTGGCTTGTCTCCTTCAACTCTCTGCCATAAAGCCTTGTGATTTTTGTGAGGTTTAATGTGCTCTTTATAGAAAAAAATGTCCCATCCCCACCCCCCCCAAAACGGGTGGGGATATTATCAAGTTTATGTAAGATGTTTATGTAAAATATGATAGTTATCAGGCAATTTGTGTTATTGTGTTGATATTGTGTATGCATCACTGTGATAGCTCCAAGAGCCTCTATTATAGGACCCCACTATGACAAGCCTGGTAAAGTGCAGAGGAAAGGTGCTGTATAGAAAACACATCTTAACAAGGCCACAGCACAGATTGCAGTACCTTTAAATCTTGAAGATCTGGAGCGGTACTGGTTTGCTTTCCCTAGTTCTTGCAAGTCCCTTTTCATCCTGGTTGGCCACGGCCCTTAGTGCCATGATCTCTAGCATTCCTGTGATAGTGAGCACAGATGTTATAGAAAAGATCAGCAGTTATCCATATATAAAAGAGATAACAACAGAAAAACCAAAGATAGGGTTGTTTTATGTTCCAGCTCCAAGTCTTGTGCCAGTAAGCTATAATCAGGTAATTTAAAAAAAATTACTGTTTGCCATTGGGTATTAAGTATTAAATTAATTTTAAATCTCATCCTCTGGCTCACAGCAAGCACTATAAGAGAGTGGTGAAATGGAGAGGAGAAAAATAAGAGGCCATGAACATGTCAGAGAAGTCATTCTCCATGGCCTCATCTCCCTTGACAGAAATGTGTATTGCAATCTGTCAACCAGCCAGTGACCGTTTTTTTTAAAGACTCTCCCAGGCCTGTGTGCACAGAAATGCTGGTCATGTGGAGCTGGAAGTGGTATGTTTGGAGGACAGAATCACACTACCTTTGTTAGAACACCTTGAGATTTCACAATTTCTCTTCTCCCATTCCAGTTTGGATTTTAACAACAATCTTTGAAAAGTATCCTGTCCCAGGATTTTATATTAACTGGTTTCAGTCCAGACTGGAATACAGAATTAAAGACATTGAAAATAATGGCAATTTTTAGTCTGGCAGCTGAACCACAAAATAAGCAAATTAAATATAGATCAAAGTTGGTCCAAATCAGAAAATTATTGTATTTTTCAGTTATTAAAAAAATAACGACTATAAAAAATGTTTACTACTACCCAAAGTTCTTTCTTTTCCTTTTTTGAGTTACTCAACCTTCCTTGAGTGATATTTGTAACGTTGAAGTTCATTTTGAACTGAAAATACTATTTTGAAACAGAAAGTTTCAGTTTGCAAATGTCAAAACAAAATATTCTGACTTTTCCAAATTCCTCTCTTCCCTTTTCTACCCCTTGTTATTTGCCAAATTTAAGAGTTGTTTTGAGTCTTGAGAAACGAGATTGTATGGGCAGATTTACTATTTGCATTTTTTTGTTTAATCTGTTATCTGTCTGGGATGGGTCTCTGTAACAGTTCAGTTGAAATACATTCATTCATGCATTCTGTCTCCTTCCTTCTCACTTATTCCTTGCTCTTTTTGGAATTGGGCTAGTCTGAAATCTTATCCTCAAGTACACTTAAACTTTGGGGAACCTTGAAGTTTGGCATCCCTCACTGTAGTTGGCTGACCTCTTAATCCAAGATCTGAGAAGACTCAACCTTTTGGAAGGTTGCGGTGCAAACTTCAAACTTCACAGCTCAATGCCTATTGCCTTTTCATCCTTTGAGCTTAATTAGAATTTGTTTTGGTTCAAATACATGTGCTCTACATTGGGTTCTTGCAAATACAGTTTGGGTTTACTTGATTGCTTTCCCTCCTGTCTTTTTTCTCCCAAGTGTGACTCATTGCTTGGTTTGCTATGCTTCGCTATAGAAATATGCACTCTGTAGTAAGTTTGATGTGATTTATATCCTTTAAGACTGACCCATATTTAATGTCAATGTTAAACTGACACAGAAATGCCAGAAAAAGACACAGCATTAGTTTCTTTTTTCTCTTCCTCTGGCTAATCTTGTCACCAAATCTCCAGAATCGTTTTTTCTTTATCAAAGTGGGGGTTTTCCTATAAGAACAGACCGGGGCAGAGGGTGGGGGGAGAGGGAGAAGAAAAGAGGTTATTCAGTGTTCAAGAGGCCTCTTCTCTCCTTCCCACATTATTAACAAAATCTTCAGTGTCTGCAAGTGCATCTGTTTGCACATGAAAAAAACACCACATGCATTAGTTCAATAGTGCTCGTGCTAATTAATGTGAACACTTACACATGCAAATCACATTAACTATCAGTTTGTGCATGCAATTACTTGATTTATGCATGCAAATGTCCACCTAAGGCCAGATCTTAACCTATTGTAAACTGGCATAACTCCACTGACTTCAGTCAACTATACTGATTTATATTTGCTACAGAATTATTCCATGGTATTTCTGCAGCCAATTTTCATTCTTGGTGGTATTATAGGTGCAATTACAGACTTGCTTTAAAAAGTTGACCTTTTGCATTCTTAGTAAAGGCAGTGTCTGACTCTAATGATGGCCTGGATTTTGCATTTTCTTCAAGTTGTATATGCTAAACCTCCTCTTTCTCCCTATGAGCTCTGCCCCCTCTATAAATCTTATTATGCCCTACAACCTGCAGTCTGAAAGGAAAGGAGGTCAGCAATCAGCCTTTTCAAAATGATGGCATGTTAACATAAGGGCTTTGGGTGGTCCTATATATCAGATTGACTTTTAGTTACTGATCAATTGAAGACCAATAATGGGATACAATGAGAAACTAGATGGCCTGATGGTCTGTTAGTATCTGGGTAAGGCTGATTCCAAGACTGGAATGGCGTGAAGGTAACTGCAAAATGAAGATCTGGAAAAGGCTTCATTATTCAAATATTTCTCCAACTTAAACTTCACCATAACAGTTAGCAGGCTGTTTTGATGCAGGTGTTGATTTCAACTAAGAATACTTTCATTGTGTCACTACAGTCCATACTACTTGTTCAGGGAACGCTGGGGTCCAAAGGACTTCAACATGGTCTGAAAAAAAGGTTTTAGATAAAACTAAAATGCCTTCTAGAGGTGTAAAGAAAGAATTTAAAAATAATTACGAAAAACTTTTCAGTGGATGTATCGCAGAGCTCATGAAATATAGAATCTCTGTTTTCTTGACATCAGAAAAGATTGGTCTGACCTTAAAGAATACAGAGATGCTCCATTGCCTCCACTGGGTGGAGGAACAGGCCTTTTAAATAGAAGTTGGTTGTAAAGGAACCAGGAGATGATTTAAGCTCTACTTCCAGAACCAACTGTAGCGCCAAATACTGCTGGGCAGTAGATCCACGGGAATACTTCTTCTCCAACTTCAACTATTCATTGTTCTGAGTCTGCAGCCTACATTGCTGTCCTGGCCACGTTTGTAAACACAGCCATTTCCACCCAGGGAAATGCATGCCACTGCATTCATGTACCACGAACACCTTGTCAATGCCTTTCAGTAAAGTGTCCCTGAAATAACCTGCTGAACCTGGCACTAAGAATGGCCAAAAATGAGCTCCTAGAATAATTATGAGTGCTGGGATAAAAGATGAGGAGTCATATAGGTGATTCTGGAGAAAATGATTGCTTTCAGACAGACTTGCTTGATTGGTTTCAGCTGATGGACCAGGCAGAAGTAAGGATGTGAGGAGCAGCATGAAAAGCAGGCAGTGACAGGAGCCTCAGAGAGATGTGGAGGACAAAGTCCAGGACACAGATCCAGCAAGGTGTGGAAACACCTCATGTTTTCTCAAGCAATGTCCAAGTTCAAAGAGGCTTATGGCTGTGATACTGGGGAATCCTGAGAAAAAAAAAGGGGAATCTGTGCAAGTTGCAGTGAGATTTTTCAGGAGTAACATGCAGACAAGGCGTGTGGAATAATCAGCTTGACCTTCTAAAAGATCTGATGGGGAGGCAATTTTAGCATCCAGAGGTGACTAAATATATCTTTCTGCTGCCTGGCAAATGAAACAGCTATTTTGTCCATGAGCTCTGCTTCTTAAAATTACTACTTGATTTACAGCTGTTAAGTCATTTTAAGGACCTGATTAATCATTTGCTCTTGGCGGGCAGAGTTATGACTGCTAAAAATAAGAAACATTGTCTTGTGTCTTAATCACTGAAATGGGGGTGGTGGCCAAACTGGGGAGATTCTTGCAAACTTTTTGTGCACATTATGTATATGATGTGTGTTAGAGATAAACATACAAATGCTTACTGCAATCTGCTTGAATAGTTGAGCCAGTTGTTAAAAGGAAGCTGAACTCCATTCCTACTGCATTTTGGTGCTGTGACTGGTCAGGGAAATTGTGTAAGAAGACAATGTTTAGTTGTGGATGTACTTAGCAAAGCTCGCGCCTCAGACTGATAGGTGCCTGAAAAGATAGGTAATTAGCAAATGCTTCAAATATTATTTCTTTTTTTTTTCTGTAGAAGTGGATACAATAAGGTTGAGCTGCACAAGAAGAAAATGTGAATCAAGCTATTTCCTATTTCCTATTTTTGTAATAAAATAAATTTTTGTGATTATTAGTGTCCCTAACAACAACCCATCTAAGCAAGGCTTTAAATGCTATATGCCTGAACATTGTTCTTAGAATTTCTCCCTCTTTTCTATAAAGAAATCCTTCCAAGAAAATAACTGTGTATAGCCTATGTTTCACTTTTACACTTGTAGACACTCTGCTATTTTTGCATGCTGTATGCAGGTTATTGCAGTAGCCTGTAAGAATAAGGTATTACAGGTAAATCTAAAGTGATTGGATCAAGACAGTTGCACAGCCAAAAACTTCCTCAGCTCTCATGCCATGATCCCTTGGCTGTGAACACTAAATCCAAATCCATCACAGTTTAAACAAGAACAGAAACATGAACAGAAACTGCTTCTTTGACAAGTTATTCTATTAAACCTAAGAATTACCTCCAAGATTTAAGTGATTAGTAAAATATCATCAATGTAATGGAAAAGGCATTGAGTTCATCCTGAGTCCCCTAATTATCTTTCTTTATTTAAAAAAAAAAGTAAAAAGACAAGAAAAAATACTGATTTAGGAACTCACTAAAGAGTGCTACAGTTGATTAATTTTATTTTATACAGTTCTTAGTCACAGTCTTGACAGTGGAATAGAGAAAGAGGAGAATATTATATGAACAATTATTTCCAGATGGAGAATGAAAACTCAGTGTAAAATTTCCCAAAGCAGTTGTGTTGTAAACTCTGTAAAAGTCATTGGGATTTAATGGGCATTCTGAAAGAACACCATCAGTGTGACAATATGGACTTCGTTAATTCCAACTGCAACTGTGGAAATAAATTTGTGTTGAAGACACAGTCTAACTTCACTATAACAGATCACCACCAGGCTAGGATAAATATTTATGATATCAAACTGTTCACTGTAATAGGGTTTGGCTGTTTGCTGCATTAGAAAAACGGAGAAACTTGCAATTTGAATTAAACATTTATATATAGTATTTTTATGGAAATTGTTTCCAACAGATCAGTGTTTAGATGAAATCTTAAAAAGGAAGCACAAATTAAATGAGAATGGAAATGAAAAGGACTTTTCCAGACCATGTACAACACATATTGGGGAAAATTTTTTTAGGTTTATATTAAGATTAACTTGACTTTTTTTCTAACAGACTGATCAATAAAAATAAATTCACTCTTGCTGATAAAGGTATTAAGGTAGGATGTTCTGGTGAAGTTGGGATACTGATTTTGGAAAGAAATTATGTTTACATAGAGTATTTCCATAGAAAAAAGAACTAATAGAAACAAGGAATTATATGTAGCTTTGTTTAAAATACACAGTCATTATAGTTTTGCTTAGATCTTACAGGAATATTTCTACTGTACAAATTTAATAGTCTAACTTGTGCTTATCTACACTGAATACATGTATTTAAAATATACCTAGATACACATATAGGTACATATTTCAGTCACACACAGAAAAACTGTTTTTTTTTTAATATACCTGTATGGTTCCTTGACCATGGCTTTGACTGTCCTGTGCGAGACTGTCTTAGTGCCAGTCCTATGCGAGACTGTCTTAGTGCCAGTTTTCAGCTTCTGGATCAGCAGTCTTCCTTATTCTATAAGTGCTATTCTGTAAGTACCTGAGGATCCTGTTGGACAACATGGTGGACATGATGAGCAGTGTGCCCTTCCAGCAAAGAAGGGCGACAGCACAGGGGGCTGTTGGTGAAGGAGTGTAGCCGGTAGGTGGAGGGAAGCGATTATTCTCCTCTATTCAGAAACTGAGAGCATGTCAGGAGCACTGTGTCAAATTCTGGGCTTCCCACTGCAAAAAACCACATGGACATACTGAAGTGAGTCCAGCAGAAGGCTACGAGGATAAAGAAGGCTCTGGAGCACACTGTGTATGAGAAGCCACTGAGATACTGAGAGAAATATGTTTGTTCAGTTTGGAGAAAAGAAGTATGACAATTGCTGTCTACAACTAGGTAGTGGGAAGATATAGAGAAGATGGAGCCAGATTCTTCTCAGAGGTGCACAGCAAAAGGATGAGGGGCAAAAGGCGTTAGCTACAGAAGAGAAATTCTGACTGAATATTAGGAGTATATTTGTCACAGGGGGGTGGCCAAGCGCTAGCACAGGCTGCCCAGAGAGGCTGTGGGTTCGCCATCCCTGGGGCTATTTAAGACTTACCTGGACGAGACTCTGAGCAACCTCATCTAGCTTCACAGTTAGCTCTGCTTTGAGCAAGGGTTGGATCAGACAGATAGAATCACAGAATAGTTTACGTTGGGGCTGTGGGTGTCTCTCTGTTCAGAAATACTTCAGTTTGCACTAGAGGATGCTAGAAAAAGGCATGATTTAGCAATGTAAACACAACAACCGAAAGTCAGAGACTTCAAGGATTCACTTGTAGGAGTAAATAAAATGATCAAAAGCCTCATATGTTCCCGAGACATAACAAAGTGTACTCCTGGGAAAATTTCTTCACAAATATACTGTAAATGCTGAGTCATTAATTCTACATGCTTTGTAAACGGGGAATGTGCCATATATGGGCTAGGGCTCACTATACCATTGAGAAACTACGTGAAGAACAACTATTTTGAATAGTAGGACTCAGTCATTCTTTTCCTGAACCAAGCATGACCATATTCAGGACCATTTTAGAAACCAAAGTCATAATCTTTTTAAGCTGAGGGAATAAAGACCAGGGAAGTGATGGCAATTATGTTTAATGAAGGATCAGTTTAAGAAACAATTCTAGCTGATACTTCCCTGTGTTGTGAATAATCAAAGACTGTCAAAGGTCCTTATTGGGTCACTTCAGTGAATTTATTTTTACAATTAAGTTATAGGAAGAAAAGTCACTTCTTTGCTTATTGTTACACCTTCAGCAAGCATGATGGAAAACAGGGGACTAAGCACTCTTCAAATTATGGTTGATGCTCACAGCCCAAGAAATGACCATTCACACTTGTCTAATTTCAGTATCTTAAGGCAATAAATTTGGGATTCCTATAAAACAGAAATAAGAAATCAAAAAAAATATTTTGAAATTACAATTATTTCTACTTTTTTAAGGTAAACTGATCTGATTGTTGTCTTCAGTGTGTGCGGGAATAATCAAACAGAAGAATCCTGAAGCAAGAGAGAACAAGGTAATTGACGAGAGTGAGGAAACAGGTCTGAATCATTCCGTAGTGCTGCCTCAGGACCACGGGTAACAACAAAAGCCACCTTAATAACTGTGCTGAATCAATGACACTAATTTTAGAAAAAGGAAACAGTCCTCCTGACTGCTACAGAAATAGTCTTTGATGCATTCTTCCGAAGAAGTGATGTCAGTATGAAAGGGGAAGTGATATGCAGGAGCTATCACTAGCTTTCATAGATTCGCAGAACCTCATCAGTCAGAAGGGATATCCAGAGGTCATCCAGTCCAACCTGTGCTCAGAGCTGGCCACTCAGGGCCTCACTGCTTGACTCTTCACTTGCCCCAAGGATGGAGATTCCACAGCTACGCTGTTTGACAAATGTTTATCCTCTTCATGCTAGGTATTTTAGGGTTCAGTGAGACCCCTGGACCTATTTATCCAGTGTAAATCACTACCTTTTGAGGAGTTGATTCTTCTTCATCATCTTCTTATTATGGAGCGTGATTTTCCGTGTGCTCTATTGGGTTTCAAGCTGTTGATACTGAACGCATCCTTAGGATGTTCTGTGGTCATTATTCCCTCTAGTATCACCCATTCAAACTAATTCAAAGAGCATAAGACAAGAAAAAAATTCAGTCAATCAGAAATGTATTGTGTTGGTCACTGTGGCTGTGAAAAGCAGACTAGTTTCTGTTTGTAGTTTCACATAAGTACTCTGGTATTCTGTTTTAGATTTATTCATCTGACCAAATTAGCTACATTTCTCAAGGCTATTGCTATGTAAGGTTATAAACATTTCCCTTAGCCTTTAGGAAATCTACATACAAGTCTACAGTATAAAAAAAGGCAAGCATGTTGTTTCAAGCCCTAGGAAAACTATACTTGTTTTCCCTCAGGTTAATTCTGTGCAATTTTGAGAGGTTCCTGCAAGTATCCATTGACTACAATGACAGATGTAATTACTCAGCATCTCTTCAAATGGCAAAGTTTGCAAGCAAGCAATAGATTCCTACATGCATTGACAACTTTTAATTTCGTTTTTTTGAATGCTTTGGCAAATTCGTAAGGAAATGTGTTTGGTGTCTGCTGCAATTTGTGGGTGCGTCTTTGTCAGTGTCCACAGTTTAACAAAGTTACCATTAAGGTCAAGCAGAGAAAGATTTCACCCTTAAAATTTTGCGGTCATTTCCTTTGTGCATCCTTCTGGTTCCAGCCACATCCTCCCCACACAAATAACGACGTTATCTAATTCTAGATAGTATGCCTGAAAGACTCCCTGGCCACGGCACACTGCCAGCCATGGCAGAACCACACCTACCAAATTGTTTACATGGCATTCCCGGGCAGAGCCAGGTAAGTATATGTTTTAAAGACATTTTCCAGAACGTAGCTTTTAAACTGTGCTTTAGTAACCCCTGGAAATCCAGTCCCCACTACTTTTACTCTCCATTTTAACTTGGTTGTGTTAAACAAGAGTGTCTCAAGTTATGCTGCTTTGCTACATAGTGCTACATGAACTTTTCTGCCTGTCAGCATTGACAATTGCTCAAACCTGGTTAGATGGCATGGTGGAGAGCCTGCCCATACCTGGCCTTCCTCTGCCTTTCCTATGCTTTCATTTGCACTTTTCATTTTGCTGATGGAGATAGACTAGCATGGGAAAAATGGTTGAAGCTCTTAATATGCCTGCATGAAAAAAGTGCTGGCTGGCCTGCTGGGGATTTTTGTGTCCTCCTAATGCTTTTGGTTTTAGTTTGGCTCCGACAGCACAGGTAGGGCCCAGAGTTACAGCCTAAGCTATTGCTTTTGTCTTTATAGCCCACTCTGAACGGGGGAAACCTTCACCTACTCTTCAGTCTGAGATTTCAGGCATAGTTGCTGCCAGGAGATTGCAGAAGAACAATATAGAAATGTGCGACCTTATTTGGCGATGAGTTGATTTTGGAGATGTCTCAGTGCCTGGCAGCACTGACGGCACAACACCGAAGGCTTTTCCTGCTGGAGGCCATGGTCTGGCTCTCAGGTCACTCAGTGCTTCTGCATCTGTGCTTAAGTGTCGCTTTAAAGCATGATTACGCATGAGTCATGAACTAAGCTGTCTTTTGAAGATCATCTGAGACATTCACAAATAAACAAACTCACTATGCTGCATAAAAGAAACCAGCATTTGTGAAATTGCTGAGTAACAAATGCATCTATGCATGGTCATGTTTCCATATGCCCAGTGGGGATTTGATCCATGATATATCATCCTGCATACTATGATTGTACAAATAATAATAGTAATAATAATAAACGTACCTGTGAGGCGGGAAGTGAATAATATGGCTCCTTTTTCTCCATCAGCTCTGTGTGTGTTCCCATTTCATCCACTGCGCCATCCACAATGCCCACTATTACATCTGCAGTCTGAGCGGTGGAAAGCTGATGAGCAATAATAACAGTGGTTTGACCTCGCCTGGCCTGTAAACAGAATACCAAACTGTATTGAATACAAATTCATGTCCCCTGTTGCCTGGTGGTTTAGAGTAATTCCTCTAATTTGTCATATTGATGCTGCTGTTACATCCCATTGATCTCATTTGCGGAACATCCGTATAATCCATGATTCTCTCACAACTGACTTAAACTACAACCTGTTCCTTTCCCTGGCAGGCTGGAGTCTTACCTGCTTTATCGTTTGGCTTATTTTGCTGCTTCTGCTTTTCCTGGAGTATCTCTTGTTTTTTAAAATGCTAGTGAAAAACCCAGCCAGAAGGTACAAAGTTGGGAGCATTTCCATAGAGACTGGCTCATTGGCAGAGGACACTTGTCTCTGTTTTGCTCCCTGGGTCCCACCAATTCTAACAGCATGACACCAGTTATTTGCCACCAGTAAACATTGCTCAGCATTATCTGGCTGAAGGCAACATGTTTGCCTTAAATAGGTAGCTTTGGGCCTCCATTGCCACACAAAAAACATAGGGTGTATAATTTGGTAATTTAGGAAAGCTATTCATATCACCTAAGTGCAGATGCCAAATTTCCAGGAATAAACAAACATACAGGTTAGTACCTGCAGCCTGCCTATATAACCAAAGAAGAGAGACAGAGATTTCTTCCAAAAAGCCTCAGCTTCCTTCTGAGTTAACTGTTGCGAGTTAAACACTCAAATCAGTTAAGCTGTCTGGAGAGTTACAGCAAGGACTTATCCACTCGGATGGCTACTGCGTGGTGCCAACCCCCAGCTAGATGAGTCAAGTGGAAATCATTGTTTCAGTGCTGGTGGGGCAGAAGATAGGAGAACATTGCCACAGAGAAACAGTGGGCAGTTTTTTGCCGTGAATGGGGAAATAATCCTTGTCCTTGTTACAAATCTATCGTGGAAAATGATAACTGCCACTTGTGTCTTCTCTCTGAATTTAAATTAAATGAATGATTTGAGAAAACAGAAAGGGTTATATCAATGACAAAGCACTTACTTTTCTGAGTCCGATGTGAACTGGCTTCTTTCTTTCTGTGTCTAGATCAGATGCAGTGCCATCTAATAAGAGAATTTTAGGACTGCACACTAAAGCTCAGTCAACAGCCATTCCTGGTTTCTGACCCCCTGATTTCTGCAGATTTCCTCTTTTAACCACAGTGGTAGCACTTTTCAAAAAGAAGAGTATGAGATCTATCATTTTTTGCGCTGTGAACAAATAATTTTTAGTAAGACCTGACTGAACGTAGAGATAAATGGAATGATCCCCTTTGATTTCTGTAGAGCTCAAGCTGCAAAGAAATGGGATCTAAAAGAAATGTTTCCTTGCTACATGATATTGCCTCCTAGAAACCGAGTATCAGTGCAAACCCACCCTAATTCAGAGTGGTTGCCCACTGGCATAACTCAACACACGTGAGCAGGTCCCCTGGCAACAGCAGCGACATTTATGAGCCTCAAGCTATACCCGTGTCAAGCACCTTGCTGAAGCAGAGCGCTTATAAAAACATCGGCTTTGAAAGCTGCAATTTCCATTTTGGACACAAGGTGGCTGCAGAAAATCAGTGTTTGGTTTAAATTGAGCCCCTTTCATCCCTAAAAAGTGTTTTACTTGTTTTGCAGAGGGGCAGATGTGACTCACTTGGGACTGACATATAAACCTCTCCCCCCCCCCGCCCCGAGAGGTCAGGCTAACTTTTCAGCTGCATTTATGTTCACTCGGCCACGCTGCGGGTTTGGACTTAGTACTTATTACCCTGTTGATCTCCATTTCTCTATTCTCAGTGTGCTTCTGCATCCCTTGGTTTTCATTTCAGTGAGTTTAGAAATAGGTTTTAGAGATGTGTTTTACAGAGAAGCACACAAAACTCCACCACACTGATGGAAAATCAGCTTCTATTCAATACTGAACTTTCTGTCAATTAATTTCCAAGGAAGAAAGATATTTCAATGTCATAACAGGAAAATCCAGTAGGTTAACATACATATTTTCTTCCTTTGTTGCAGTTACAACTTCTTCATCAGTTACATTTTCTCTGGCATGTCTCACCTGTTCTAACTCTCATCCTAAAAGGATGGCTGCCTGGCCAACCATGCCCACGAATTCTCAGAAACCTCTTGTTAAATGATTTTTACGTCACGTTCCTCCAGGGTGATCTAAAGAAAACATCACACCCTCTATAAGAGTGCAAGATTGCATTTTATGGCCTTTCATCTCGGAATCAGACTGACATATAGGGCAATCTGATACCAGATTAACGAGTCATCAGGTAATGGTTTGTCTGCTTTAGGTGGATGTGCAAACATGCCTGCAGATTCTTTGGGTAACAACTAGAAAGTGATTATATACATACATTTACACATACACGTACACATACATATATGTATATGTCAAGTGGTCACAGAGCTGAACAACTGCATCAGACATTTTCAAGGAAGAGCCACCTGGCACTGGAGTTTAGGCTTGAGTGTATTTTGCCATGTTACAGATTCATCTGGAGAGAATATGCATGCCTTAATGGCTTCAATTCTGTTAACTTTTCTTATGCTTCATCTCACCTAGATAAGCGTTACCCCAAAAGACAGCATTTTCCATTCTTTCATTTAGCCTTTCTGGAGGCATTTTTATCTTCCCTCCACTGATTACAAAGGGAACCTAGTTGATTAGCTTCGGCTAGACATCAAACTGCTAGATGGTTAAAACTGGGTAAAATAATGCCCACATGAAATGTAAAGATGACTAAGTTTAAACAGAGAATGCTCTATAGGCTGAAAAGTTAGAAACGGATGAATAGGTTGTTTTCAATGTTACTCATCTCCTGTTGAGAAAAAGTGATTATCGCAAAAAAACCCAAGAAGGGAATTCTTAAATATGCATTGGTTTAACATAAATAGTTATTATTATATCAAGTTTTACAGAAAGCTTGCAGCCTCCTGCAGTCTGCACAGGGAGAACTTTTTATCTGGCCGCATTGTAAACATCACTATTTCATCTCTAATCTTGTGCTGAGTAGCAAATCAAGCTTCAGTTATCTCTGTGTATTCAAAATGCTCAGCTCTACCCAGCAGAATGCTGTTCAGAGGAAAGGCAACCTGAGGTTTGGTTAGGCTTTAGAAATCATGTGATGTTTAGATGAGTCAGTATTTTGTGACGAATAGTCCAAGAATACTCTCCTCTTCTGCTATTGGGATGTCCCTGTAGAGCTTATGATGTTCCCTATTTAGGTATTTGAAACTAGAAATTAAATTTTCCATGAAGTCACATAATGTTGCCTGTGTTCCCCAGTTAAATAAATATCTCACCAGTCATAGTTTTTGCTTTAATGGGTCTAGAAAGTGAATTTTACTGTCACCTCACACACACATTTCAAGCTGTTTCAGTTCTGCTAGCGCCATATTTACACCAGACAGGAAAATATACATTTTGATATGGCTGAGATTGCTCTTCTTTCCCATCATACTTCAGTTGTGTGCGGTAGCTGACTGAGGTAAGGACAGTTGAAGGTGCAGTGCCAGTGGTGCCGGTGGGGCCCTTCCCTGACCTCATTTAAACTGGGGAGTGACTAATTGCAGTGGAATAAATGTGGCTACTGCAGCAGTAAAACTTTTGTGAGAACACTAATACCATTAGCTGAGCTCAGTATCAGCTCTGAAGATTTACTCTGAAAATGTAAAAAATGAAATGAAATGAAATGAAAAATGAAATGAAATAAAAATGTTAGCTGAGCTGCTGAAGAGAAAAAGTCAATGAGAACAAGATAATAATACCACAGGCATCCATATATCCTTAAATATTTTTGTGTGAGTGGTTTTTTTCCCCATCATCATGTCTATAGACTATTTATGCTGCAAAAATATAGTAATGTTGAGATTATTATTTACTGCAAAATCTTTTAATTGGTAAAGAACATATTTTCTGTTGGTGTGGCAGCTATAAGAAATCATTAAAAAATACAACTGTACATGTAATATCCTATGAGCTTTTGTATTATACCGGTTCTGACATCCCCATTGCTTGTAGTGTCCCTACTCCCACCTACACTTGGAGTGAAAGGAACAATTGTTGAAATCAAGGGGATGGGGAAACCTATCAAATAAACATATGAAAAAAAGATTGGGAATATTTCACATGGGAGAGAATGGAAAGGGCATGATTTGTATATAGGATACATAGAAAAGAGATTGGAAATGTCTTTGCATCTCCCTGTGCAAGAGGAATAGCATAATTTCAATATCTAGGAACAAAATAACTGTCCATCTGGAATGCAACAAGAACATCACATCTATTTCCAGAAATTGTTACAAGCCTTATCTCCCATATACTAACATAGACTCTACAGACTAGACGCACTGTATGTGTCCTTTTGTGTAATTTTGCCTCTGTTTATGTGCTTAAAACATCCAAGGCAGAAGAAGTTACAAGCCTGGATGCAAGTTCTCTGTTTTGGGATGCACTTCCTTTATTCTCTACTCAGAAAGGGGAAATACTATAAACGAGTCATCTGATGATACAACATACACTTTCTACAACACTCCTATGAAGACAAACATTTCTTTCATACTAAAGAGCTACAAGCATGAGAAATCACACCGCCTCTCCATATATAGGCAGTACAGTATGCAGCTTCAGAGGGTTTTCCAAAGGCATCCGGAATTGCCTGGGGGTGTGCAGAAGCTGCGTAGCAAATAGCAGCTACAGATCATTTCAAGAGAAATATTAGTTCAACTGCAACCAATTTCCTGCCCTTTGCCATGGGAGACTATTTTGCATGAGCCTATTTTTAACTTGGGTTATTGTTTCTTTACTATGTTGTGATAGCTGTAGGGGTACTGTTTTCAGTTTATCAAAGCAAACGTTGGAAAAATGGACTTATTCAGATAGTATGTCAAGGCAGAAATAATACTCCCACCTTTATTTTAGAATTAAAAATCATAGCAAAAGCTATATTGAAAGCACTGGTGCAAAACATTATGGAATTAAAGTCTTGGGGACTGATAAGAAAAACACAGAGAAAGACCATCTGCCTGCCAGCTTCTATGGCAGATGTAGCCTGTTGTGTTAACCACCCCAGGAACTCCCAGCTTTAACCAAAGTCCTTCAGCTAAGCTGCTGACTTTGCCTGTGGTGGACAAGGGGGCACTCGCAATGCTTGCTCCTTTGGCCCTGAGCCTTTGCTGCTGACAGTTGTCGAGGGTCCCACAAGCACCGCTGAAGTTGTCTTGAGACATTGTAAGTTTGAGGGTTGAAGGATCCTCTGAAATCAACCTCTTGACACCTCTCACACCTCAGATCTGTAGTTTCTTACCTCTATGTTTTGCCTCTAGAAGCAAATAAAACCACAACACAACTACACAGTGTTGTTTAATAGACTACATTTATCCAAACCATGCTAGGAGGCCAGGTGATGCCCCAGCTGATACACCTGTATGAATGCCAGTAGCAACCGTAGCTTTCACTAAGAGCTTCCCAGACTGCTGACAAGAACAGTCAGAGGTACGGGAGAGAGAAAGGGTGGCAGGATAAAAAAATAACAAGCAATACAGAGTAAGAAAAACTGGTACACCTATTTGCTTTCAATTATAATACAGGGAAATGGGGATGGACTGAAATCTCCAAGGCAGCATTTAAAAAGTGGTTGATGATGCTGTTAAAAATGTATGAGCATAACTAACCCATGAATTTTACTGTCTAAATACTGCAGAACCATAACAACAGAGCAAATATTTTAGTCCTGAAAAACTCGATGAACCAATTCTAGGATGATTGACAACACATAGTTAGCAATAGATGGGATATGTTTTTAAAATTGAAAGACAAACAAAACACGTTACCAGCCATCACAGTCCATTCTTCTGAGATCACTACTCATCATGTTAACTGAAAAAAGTTTAGTATGAATTTTATTCAGCTGGATTGACTATACAGTGAAGTCAATTGGGCTGTAGAGCTCAGGGACTGAATATGGAGGACACCTGAAAGGTTCTTCGATTTAGAAGGAGCAAAAGCTACCAGGAATTGAACAGCGTTAGGGCAAATACTCATCTAAAAAAAGATACTATGAGGCGCAAAGAACCTACAAGAATGGAAAAATATACTTATCACCAAATTTAATTATATTTTAGATGTCAGGAAGCATAAGGATGAAGTGAGAATAACCTCAAATCAAGCAGATTTGGATGCTGCAAAAAATTGAGACTAGTATCAGGTAGTTCTCAAGACACTTGGATAGAAAATGAAAGAAGCAGCAAGGCCATCGTGTATAATTGCCTCCACCATGACTGCATAATGTAAGCATGACCTAAACTACTAAGTCAATACCTTGTCTTAGCTTTCCAGGAAGCTGATGATGTCACGCATGTGGGAAAGGCAGAATCACAAAAGGGGCAGACAGCACAGAAATGGAAATGACCACGGTCACAGAGCTCGTGGGCTCAGCTCAGATAATCTCTGTTCCGGAAAGGAAATGGCGTGTGAGGTTCTGCCCAGAGGCAGCCAGTCTGAGACGTTCTGCGTGCATCAGAGGCACGTTGCATGCTTTACTTGGCAGAAAATACATATTATGAATATTTTGGGATGTGAAGAAATTGATTAGAAATGACTCTATCGTCTTCTATACTTATGTGAACAGTTTAGGTTATCTTCAATTTATTTTACTGAATTGATGGGATGTTAAGAGGAATCAGGGAAAAGTGTAATTTGTATTTAATTTGATAATCAGTAATTTATTTTAATGAACTCTTCCCACATCAGCAAAAATTGAATTTTAAATCACCGGGTTAGATAAAGAGAACCTTTCAATACATAACTGAGGACTTGTTTAAAGTTTCTGGTGCAAATTTTCCCTGTTAGCCCAGGGGTTAATATAACCTGCAAATCCAGAAAAAAAAGACTTTAACTGGTGTAATACAGGGCAGCAGGGTCACCTCCACCAGAATATTCTGTTTACAAGACATTTTAGAATTAAATCTGTAACTCCTTTAAATTCAGATAGCATATTAGAGCGTATGAAGTTTGTGTTTAAGACTGGTGATTCATGTCACTGCTA
Organism: Calonectris borealis; assembly: GCF_964195595.1. Lineage (NCBI taxonomy): Eukaryota > Metazoa > Chordata > Aves > Procellariiformes > Procellariidae > Calonectris > Calonectris borealis. The sequence continues at coordinate 136,491,677 of NC_134313.1, forward strand.
TTGTATATAAAGCAGAAGCTCAGACCAGAAGTTATTGTTTCATTGATGCATTTACATGGTATTAGAGCATTTCTAGGACTGTTAATTTACAAATTACACGTATATAAACACAACATCATAAGTGACACAACACACATGAAGTGTAGAGCACAAAACCTGACTTGCAAAGATTGAGCTATGGTTAGAAATATGTTTTTCTGAAAAATGCTTCTGTTTAACAGATACCTCTCCCTTCACTTTTCTCTGTAGTTACACTCACCAGATTTGTATTACTTTCTTTAGGTTCTTCCAGCTAAGATGGTTGCTGTCTTCTCTTATTTCAACTAGCAGTGACACGAGCTGGCTTTGTCCAAAATGCTGCTCTCTGTCTTCACAGACGAGGGGTATAGATGTCCAAGCAAAAAATAAAAGTGGCAATGGCTATGCAACCTGCAACCTCCCATCCATTCAAAGCAGTAAAAGACAGCAGTCATCTGAAGCAAGGAAGTTTCTCATTAATTTCTTTTGCAACTGAAGCTTCATCCTCTGCCGAGGGAGAAGCTGACAGTTAAAAAGATGAATGAGAAACAAGAAAACTGAGAGAAAAATAAAATCTCCTTTTCCCACAAAATATACTAACTATATGTAACTCAAGACTGAGCTCTGTCAATTTTGGGGGGATTAATGATGCCTTACGCAGAGCAAAGTCTGCCATTGTATGCTGGTTTTGGCTGGGGTAGAGTTAATTTTCTTCACAGTAGCTAGTATGGGGCTGTGCTTTGGATTTGTGCTGGAAACAGTGTTGATAACACAGGGATGTTTTCGTTACCGCTGAGCAGGGCTTGCACAGAGTCAAGGTCTTTTCTGCTTCTCACCCCACCCCACCAGCGAGCAGGCTAGGGGTGCGCAAGAAGTGGGGAGGGGACACGGCTGGGACAGCTGACCCCAACTGACCAAAGGGATATCCCATACCATATGACATCATGCTCAGCATATAAAGCTGGGGGAAGAAGAAGGAAGGGGGGGACGTTTGGAGTGATGGCGTTTGTCTTCCCAAGTCACCGTTACACATGATGGAGCCCTGCTTTCCTGGAGATGGCTGAACACCTGCCTGCTGATGGGAAGTAGGGAATGAATTCCTTGTTTTGCTTTGCTTGCGTGCGCGGCTTTTGCTTTACCTATTAAACTGTCTTTATCTCAACCCACGAGTTTTCTCACTTTTACTCTTCTGGTTCTCCCCCCCATCACCGAGGAGGAGTGAGCGAGTGGCTGTGTGGGGCTTAGTTGCTGGCTGGGGTTAAACCAGGACACATGGGGAGTAAAATTCTGTAAATTACATTAAAAAGTTTTTTTTCAATTGAAGTGATGGACCTGCTTACACACTTTTATATATTTGTAACAAAATAAATACTACTATGTATTTATAATATATTTATATATTCTATACTTATATCACATTTAATATATTAAATGTATTAACTGTATCATTGCATGTGATATATAATAATACAGTGTGTATGTATTATAAAATTCCTATTTTCTTCTGGCTGGATATACATGTGTTTCTGCAGAAAGAGTACAGAAATTTGGGTCAGTATATGGTATTTTCTTAATGAATTAATTAAACCCTTGCTTTCAGAGTATTACTTGTTTAAAAAAAGAGTTGTGATCTGTTTTTCCTTGTTGTGTAATTGCATGCTTACAGACGTGCTTTAGGCTTATGAACATTTTTGTCTTTTTGTATTTTTCCTTTAAAATACCAACAAATGATATTTCTTTTCCGAACAGACTCCACCTAGACCTTTCCTTTCCTCAAGATTAATACTCTTGACTCATACAGCATTTGAAAATTATGGCAACTCTCCAATCGATACGTTGAAAGGTTTTTCTTATTAGCATCTGATCCGTGTTTCTTAGTGAGATGTTTGGCCCCAAGCATATAATCAATAGTTTGCCAAAACATAAATTCAGTGGGATAGCTTCTTAGTTTTATACAGAAGCTTTTCTGGATTCACACCTTTTTTTTTCTATGGCTTAGTGAATTTACAAGAGAATTCTGATGAAAATAAACATTCCCCTACTGCCAAAAGTGAATATAAAACTTACAGCCATGCACCATAAAAATCAGCTTCTTCCTTTAACAGAAAGTTTTAGATGATGGGGAAAATGTGCCTCAGGACAGCGTGGAGCTTGGAGCAGGAAGATGTTTTTCTGAAACAATATAATAATTTATTTTTAAATGACAAGCCTTTTGTCTCCAAAATTATGAAAGTTGTTGTACTTGGATTATGGAAAGACATGATGCATTTTGGAATAGGCTTTTTATTTAGGACATTTCTTCTGCAGTTTGCTTTGATCTCAGCAAAACACGTGGGTGAGCATTGCTAGAGGGGGACCTTGTGTTTCAGTCCTATCAAAGCACATTCTTTGGAAAAAGCTAAGGAATTAAAAAAATAAAAACCCTGTGTGTGTCCGATTCTCCTTGCAATAATATTGTCCAGCTTCAAGCCATGGGTGTCCATGCCAGCTCTCCAAACTCATCACAAGTGTCAGTATCTGTCAGGACTTTGTTTTAGGGACAAAACCATAGATAAGGACTTCTTCCCAAGTCCAAGCTCAAACTAGTTTTTGATACCCCAGAAAAAAAGACACCAAGCTAAGTTTGGAATAAAGTAGAAAAGCTGTTGGACTACCCTTTTATTGTGGTGTTCCCCCCCCCCCTCACATTTGTCTCCATGTTAATATTATTTTAACAATTCTTTCGCTGGCTGGTCCCCCAAATCCTCATGCTGGTGACTGGGTGCTTTGGTTGGTGGCTCTCCATGCAATGCTATGCTGGCCAGCTTTATCAAGAAAGGACACATGGGTGAAAAAGAAGCTAAGGAGGAGACGTGAAGTGTTTTTCAGAACCCCAGCAAATTGTCTCTGCAGCCAGACAGTTGCAGAGACTTTTAAAAGCCAAGCTTATCTGCAGAGTTGATGAAGAAAGCATTGCAATTAGACTGACATTTTATACAGAAATATAGGTCATCTGCAATGTACCCTTCTGACTCTGTCTTCTTCCCTTTGCTTCATGATGACTGTATGTATCATTTTAGCTCCTAAAACAGTGACTCAGTTTATAATCAGGATCAAGTGCCTTTGATTTGGAGATATCTTTCAAACCTGCATGTCTGGATTCACAAATACAACCAATATATGAAAGCTGTAGAAAACACTCAGAAAAAAGCGGTATTTTAATTTTAAAAATTAAAAAAAGGAAGAAGGGAATGAAGCTTTGTGAAAACATCTGTGAATTTGCTTTCCCGTGTCTTCAGCTCTGGCTCCAGGGACTCCTTAGTGAGAATAACACCTAGCAGGATGATTACTCATGAAAAAAGGGACAACCTTGTAACCCTGGGGGCATTATCATGTACTGCATGCACAAAACTGTTCACCCAGGATAACTCTGATGCCACAGGCTTACTGATCTGACTGCTCACTGGGGATTTTCTTGCATTGCTATGTAGGAAAGCTACTTTCTTCTTCTAGAGGCAGCATTTGTCTCTGCTTGCGCTCTATTTTCTTAGTCATCACCTAAGTAAATGCATCAGCTACCACTTCTCCCTGGGCAACAGCAATGACTGCGACCACAACGGAAATCCAGTCTCCTCACAGGCCCTTCCTTTGCTTTTGTTACACAAGATTTCATAATGATCATGATGTGCGATCTTACTCAGCTTAGGTTTCTTTACAGACAGCTGATTCAGATGTGAGAAAATTCAAAACTTGTTCATACAATAAAACTTGAGTAGACACCTCTTTATTACAGGAAACAGGTAAAAGAGATTAAAATCCATTTTAAAACCAATTTTATAGGATCTCTTCTCTTTTTTCCCAGGCTTCTCTGATGGGACAAGGAAAGCAAACCAATGTCTCTTGGTTAAAGTACCTTGTCCTTTAAGCGTTTCCCTACATCTCTTCAGAGCCACATGGTGCTAGGTAAATTCCTTGCAACTGAAGTAATCAGAAATAGTTTCACTGAAAGAAGGCTTAAAAAAACTAGCAAACATAATAAAATTGGAGATTTAACTTGACTTAACAATGCTCCTGAAATACTTGAGCACACCGTATTCCAGGAACTCAGTTTATCCCCTTGCATTGAACTACACAGTTTCAGGTATAAATATGGAAATAGGAAAAGATCACCAGGAGTTAATAATAGTTATTGAACCACATACTCGGCTAGAATCATTATTTTGGCCACACAGTAAGCAGGTAGCTTTCGTTAGAAGCAAACCTCAAAACACTTAAACCATGCCACCCCAAATCAGAAAAGATGAGAACGCAATGTAATGGCGAATAAAAAAGGGAGTAAACCCACCTGTTTATTGTTCACAGCCAGGCAAGGAGAAGGTGATGAAGTCTCTAATGCCCACATGTTAACTATTTCCTTGACAGCATCTCACTTACCCTTCCAATGCACAGGCTTATTGAAAAATAGGTGCAACAGAGGAACTGACTGCAAAACTCTCTGGGGCTCTGAGCAGAACTAGTTATCTTCCTCAAGAAAGTTATTCCTGTGGTGTAAAACTTGTCAAATTGAGAGAGATGGGTCTGGCAAGTCAAGTGATCTAAAAACACTATCCCACGACTTCCAAAACTCGTAACTCTGCAATTGCCTCATGGGCTGGGAAATCTGGAGCTTGAAGATCCCTATAGTTCCCTGTGGCTGGACTTAACACACAGCCTCAAGGACTTTACAGCCAAAAAGAAGAAATAGTTTTACTAGCAGTCTTGCTTCTACCTGGTTTTGCCTTGCAGAACCACTGGGTTCCCAAGAGAGTAGAAATTCTTGCAGTGAAGTCTCTTTCCCCTGTTCCCCCAAGTTAACACATCACAAGACAATGTTTTTGCTACAAATGAAGTTTTCCACAAGTGGAAATGTCCCTTTAAAAAAAAAAAAAAGAGGGAGTCCACTGTCAGTGCATGCAGAAGTATGGGCTACCTGCAGCTTTTACTGTGCAAAGAGAAAAGGCTCCTCATAGCTGTGACTAAATTTGTTTGCATCGTAAGGGCAAGTTATCCAAGAAGCTTTTCACCTAGCAGCCCTGCCAGCTTGCAGGGCCTGTACCCGAGAGCGGCAGCGTGCTATCGCAACAGTGGGCGATGCGCGCTCATGGCATTGCTAATGCAGCTAAAAATATTGCAGGAGAATAAACTAGCAGGGATCTGTACAAAGTTTGTGTGCCAATAGATGTCACTGTTGCATATCTTATGTAGTTTCATAGTTCTGGCAAATGCTACCCGACCTAGCTGTGCTGGGAAAGGACTGCCTATGTGTCCTATTTCGCTTCATAGACTCTTGTCTATGTTTTTTTATACATAAGCCTGTCCATATGACACACAACAAGTAAACTGGGGCATCCGCTGGCTAGTGTTTCATCAGCTAGATTGTTAAAAATAAGTTTTATCTGTCACATAATGATTAAAGCAGACCTTTACCATTGATTTGTTTGAATTTGCAGGCCTGGCAATTAGCAATACCATCTCCAACAGAGTCGATAATCAGACTTCACAGAGATAACAAAGGCGAAACGGAGGAGCCGCAGAGCCGCGCATAGCAGCCCGCAGCTGGTCCGATGTCTCAGTTGGCGCTGAGATAATATCTGCTCACGTGCCGTGTTGTTGTGGGCACATGTAACTGAGAGCAGGACTTGGCACGGCTTTTTGGCAACCCCTGTGTCTGACTCACGCTCCGAGAGAAATACCAGAACACTCCTCTGCTAAAGCACCGGGAAAAGGCACCTCTTCCTTGCCGGACACATCAGCTGGAGACTCCGCTCTGCGGGGAGGAGAATTTTTCAGTGGGTTTTATTCTCTCACCAGGGGTTTGCTTTCCATTACTTGCCAGATCATTCGTCCTGGCCATCGCCTTTCACGCTGCGTCTCCCTCTCATGCTCCCGCATCTCTGGTTATGTAGTGCAGAAAATGTTACTATAATTAATGTAGCTGCAGGATCCTGTCCTGCCTGTGCTCTCATTCTTGGCTATTGACTCATCCCCTCTTTTATTCCCCCTTATGGCAATCAACGTGCATCAGTGCCTTTACCCCAAATGGCAATGTTTTTATTAAGGACATCGAGCATATCCCTTGCTCGGCAATGCCAGGTAGAACACAAGCGGTTTTGATCCTACCAGCGTAACCAGAAAATCCAAAGAGGTTTTTTGGCCTCCTGAATTTCCTGCATCTCATTAGACTGTCCGGCGCACATCTGTAACAGCTCACAACCAGGCCTGTCAGCACATGGCTCATTAAAAAGCCATGGCTGCCAGCTTCTTTTGGCCTAAATCCTTCCCTTCACGGCGTAATACAAATACCGGTCTGTGCACTGAGTACCTTCGTGGGAGCTTGAGGGAAACAAAAGCAATCTCTTATCAGACAGTTCGGTTCTCTGCGGGTGTCAGTGTGTGTGATGTGCAATAACCTTTGCGTTCTTCAAGAGTGGGGAAGTGGAAAATCCCCACAGATGAGACTCTGACCTGAGGAATTTGCCTTGTAAATTACACAGAAGGGTCCAACTGGTGAGAAGGTTTTGTTTTGTCCTCCTGCATTGTTTTTTTCATTTTCCCTCCTCCCCCAATCATATCATATGCAACTTGCAAGGTATATAGTTAAAAAAAAAGAAAGGGAAAAAATATATGAGGATTTAAATCAGGGTTATTATTTCCAATCTCCCTTTACTATGTCCTAATTAAAAATAATTTCTGGCAAATTATTAGAATTTAGTTCTTGGAGCATGTGAGCTACTAAACTTATGTCAAAAGCCAAAATACCTCAAACTTAAACTCCCTTGAAACCTTTATCATCCCAGTAACAAAAGCTGGAGGTACAGATTGAGTATCATCACCTTGCCCTGTTAATACCGCTCTTCCTCAGGAATCTCAGACATTTCCTGCATTGGGGATCCAGAGAATTTCTCATGCAAACATTTCTTAAGACCTATTTTGGCTAAAAGCATCTTGATTTATGGCAACTTTAAAATATTTTCAACTGTCTGTTGAAGCATTAAAAAGCACTCAGAGTTTTGTGAGCATGTATTAAGGAAGGAGGAAAAGTGGCTTTTTCTTTAATACTAGCAAGTTGGGGATTGGGCTTTTTTTAATAGTAAAAATGTTAAAATCAAACCAAATATGGATGAAAACATAGGTGACACTTCTACTTTCTCCTTCAGAGCCAATTTGTCCCATAAGCGAGAACGTCAGAGGGGCAAGGCTTGCTCAGAAGGCCCATACAGGGCACTACCAGCAGCCCTGGACCCCAACTGTCTCCCGTGGGAGAAGAGGGGTGGAAGGGGTGTCCCACCTGGGACATCCCCTGTAGCGCTTCAGGGGGTCCACTGGGGCAGTGCAGGTGGTGGCCGTGCTGGGCAGGTGCAGAGCGGCACGGCCACCCTCGTCACGCTGAAACGAGCGTTTGTGGGGTGCTTGCTGGTAGAGGCATAGTGAGGATGAGCAGCAGCTGTCAGCTGCCATGGCCAGAGGTCAGGGTAGCACTGGACAAAGCATGGGGGACCAGAAGCTGTGGCTTCCCGTCATTGTCCTCCCTTTCCTCTTCCACACATCCATCCATTTTCCATAAATCTTTCTTTCAGGTCCTGCCTCAGCAACCCGGTGAGCGTGGGTGGGGTGACCGTCAGGGTGCCAGGCGCTCTGCGGCTCAGCTGGATGAGAAGGGCTCTGCAAGGTGCACAAGCTCTTCCCACTGCCAACTTCAGATGCTGTGGCCCCAACCTGGCCTCCCCAGTGCAAGGGGGGGCTTTTCAAGCACTTTCCTCCCTGGCCCAGGTTATTAAGCCAAATCCATTTCCCTAGATGAGGCAGGCACAGCTAGAGACAGAGCAGTCTCACTCAGGGCGTGAGACGGTGCTATGCGATGCACTACAGAGCACAACCAGAACATAAATAACCTTTTTTTTTTTTTAATTAACCTGTTTTTCATCTCCTCAGCCTCCTTTCCACAGCAGGTTTTCCTTGTCATAGGAGTCACCTGCTGGAGTTGTATCTCCAGTCTGTTAGAAACAGGACTGAGTAATTGGCTTTGGATGTATAGTTTATTCAATAAAAAGGCCAGCAGAGGTTAGCTAAAACTATTCACAGCTAAATTTGGAAAATGGTTTTAGTCATGAAAAATTGCTGAGAAGGTTGAAGCTCTTCATCTCAACATATCTAGAACAAAAAAATATATTTTTACTTGCTGAAATTGTTTCTAATCAAGAATTTTAAAAACAAAACCAATACTTTCAGTTTCTGCTTGAACAAAATGTTCAAAATATTTGGTTTAGCCGAAATAATTTTTTAGCAAATGAATTTTCATTCTGGCTTCCCCCAAAACAGTTTTGGGGAGAACATCTTTGCAATGGCTTTGCGATTGCAATTTGCTATGGAAGAACTTGCCATGGCAGAATTAACAGTGTCAGGTAAGACCCTGAGCTGGTTTTGGAAACCTTCTGATACACATCCCAGCACTGATCCTGGCATATCTAACAAAGTAACCTGTCCTGCAGATATAGCTCTCCTCCCTGTTGCCTCCTCAAGGCTCTCTTGGTGCGGTCTTGGGGGGCTGTGACAGACCCTCATGCTTCGAAACCTGGGACTGGGTGTACGCATTGCTTATGTCAGCTGTCGCTGGATAGAGAAAATCCCCTGTCTTGTGATCTGAACATAACGAGGCTTCTTAGAAAAATATGACCTTTTGAAATCCCTACTACTAATCACTCAGAGAGCAACCATACCCGACAGAAAACCTCTGTCTTTTGTTAGTTTCCTGTAGCATCATTACTCACCACTTCTGGAGTTTGCTTACCCTTTTCATGTGCAGGACTTCTTTGTTTGAGACACTTTATTATTGTGTTTCATGTGCTTGAAAGTATTCAGGCAGGACCAAAGCTGAACGGTACTAGTCATTTCATAAACAACTCGGGGAAATACCTCCCCCTCTCTTGACAGGTTTGCCATTTAATCTGAAGCAAGATAGGACAAGTGAATGTGATGAGCTGAAAGAGGGAAGGCCACATGAAAGATGTATGGCTAATGTCCTTGTAGAACATCATTTACCCCTCGAGCCTCATGAAATATTTCCAGAAAACACACACATCTGACTATCATTCAATTCAACCTTTAATGGTTGCCAAGTTTTTGGGAAGGTTAAAATAGTGCAGAGTCCTGAGGAAAGATTTGGAGATGTTTCTGCTTGTGCGTATTCATCTAAACCTGTACTTCAAGTGTTCAAGGTTTGGGGTTTTTTCCTGTTTTATTTTTTCCTAGACTGATCTCATTTGGGGACAGGATTCTCCCTGCCTCGTCAGAAAGAAGCTGGCACATTTTAGAGGCAATTGTCTAAATAATAAGTATGGTAACAATTATAGCAAAGCCCCTTCTGACTTCGACTTGTCATCAAACTGGGGTTACATGCAGTAACTGCATCTCAGTATTTGAAGTTCCCAGGCATTTCCAGTTCTAACAGTCAATCTAGCCATCTTTATCTCCCCCCAGTAAATGAAACACAAGCCCCTTTCTGTGTACCTCTGTTTCCAGGGAAACATTATCTCAAGTAATACGGTCTCACCAAGTGGGCCCTTGCTAGTCTTAGTGAAGGATGGAGCTACCAGGGTAGCTTAGTCTCTTTCTCCGTGGCAGTGATTGCAGCTGAGACATTGACTAATATGTGGGGCAATCTGAGAAGAAATGAGGGGGGGGGGTTAAAGGAAATTCCATCAGATTTTGGGGAAAACAAACAGAACTACTGATGTAGAAAATTAGATTATGCAGTAGATGATAGTTTTTAACAATAATCTGTTATTCACAAATCGCACATAATCAAATAACACAACCTGTTATATGCAACATTAAAAAACATTTATCAATGCCTGTTTTCTTTTGCTTGTGCTTTTGGTTTTTTTATTTAAAAAACTGAGACTTGGCTTAAATATGACTTGTGTTAGCACAAGTTTATTATAAACACATGTGAATGTTTATGTGAATGTGCCAGTCCTGGTGGCATTATGATTGAGTGTACTTAACAGAAAAGAGGATAAAATACATTTTTAGATGTACTATACTCCCCATAAAGATGAAAACAAGCTGAAGGACTCATGGCAAAAGCCGAACTTTAACGAAATGCGTTTTAAATGTCACCCACATAATACAGTTCTTTACTGATGCTTGGCAGCAACTGTGTAATGATGACTGGGGTGGGATAAGCTGTGCTCCTGTTGGCTTGAGATAGTTTTTAAGGGCACTCAATGTGGGGGTGTTGGCCCATGGCGGGTGGCACTTCTAGGCTCTTTCTGTGCTCAGCATTTTCTTAGCGCTGAGGGGGGTTCAGAGGCGCAGCGGGGCATTGCTGCCCCTGTGTTTTTCTGAGAACGATGTGCAACTGTGGGATGGCTGGGGGGAGAATGAAAATATGAAGCCTTCACAGGAAAGCTATGCTTTCTGGAAGAAAGCAAGCCTCTGGCAAAGCAGCGAGAGAAGGAGAGGTTTAATTTAGCTGTAAGAAGTGTTGTGTAGCTTTTCATAATACCATCTCTCATGGAAGCCAGGCGGCAGCTTCTGGGGTCTGGACAGACCTGCTGCTGCTTTCATAGCGTGAGCTGTCTGGGCTTTTCAAGTGCAAGGAGTTTAATTGCTTTCCCAGGAGGTATGGCTAAAAGGCCTAGATATAAAAGCTAACAAAGGTTTATCTACTGAAAAATGGAATAAATATGCGTGAGTAACCGAAATCATGGGGGCAAGTGCAATATGTGAGTCAAGAGTGATGGCTTAAGTGTCTGACTAAGCTGAAAAGAGAAATTGCATCATCAAAGCTTGATAACTGTCAGAAGAAAAAGCTACTTTTGACTCTGCAAGATTGAACTAAAATGCTGAAAGCAAATGGAATTTTCCCATGATTCATTCGAATTTTTGCTCGGATTCTTTCCAAACTTCTCATCATGAAGCAATCTCTAATGTATTTAAATATATATAAACATATATTTTATAAGTATAAAACTATATATCCATTTAAGTATACTCATATAAACTGCAAAGTGTATGCTTTCCTCTCTGCCATAAATGGGGCAGATTAGACATTTTGTCTCAGAAAAAGCACATCCATAACTCTGTTATTTGTGAGGAACAATTAAGAGGTGATAGATGCAAAGATTATTTAACGGTGGTGGATCCAGAGAAATTTATCAGAATCAATATACATTATCACACTGTGCAACTAAATGTATAAGCGTAAAATAATTATAGCAAGGTACTAAGATATTAAAAAAAAAAAGAGAGAGAGAGAGAGTGAAAGAAAATACTAAAACATAACATTGGAAGAGTCCCAAAAGGATTGGCATAAATTCATGGAAAAAGTTGCTCCAGGTCTCAAAGTACGTGTGAAATAAGAAATTGAAGAAAATAGTCATGTGAATCTTTATTGGGAACCATATTTATTCCAACTAAAACTACATTACTGAATATTAAAAAGTAAATCACATTACAGATGTCTTTTCACATTGCTCTAGCATCATAGAAGTGGCCCATTAAAATTTCATTTTCATATTCAGTGTTGCTGATATACAGTTCATTTACAGTAAATAAAACATATGTACTGGGTTTATAACCAAGACCATTAGTGCTATATAAAGTGATAGTTGTTTGGTTGAGTTTCCTCTGAAGCAACACACACACTACATTGCCAGGTGTATGTTCATATGAATAGCAGATGTGAAAATGGGAACTCCACTTACCATTTTTAGTGTGGTTTCATAAAAAACAGACAATGTATAGGATTGTCAGAGACACCATTTATTTTGATCCCCAAAAATGTTAACTCCTTGTTTAAAATTCCCCTCTTGCCATCCAAGAGGGAAAAAAATCCAGATTCTGCTAATTCACTCTTTATTATAAGCCATTTTGCATGCTTCTGCAATCTGTAAATTTCTTTTCCATCTTACACATTCAGGATAAATAATTCCTGTTTCCTGAACGTTTGTCCTTCACTCCATCCTTCTTGCACTGCTAATACCTAGACGAAGAAACTTCACCCTCCTGTGTTGTAGAGGCCCTTCCTCTTCCTCAGAGAACTCCTTGTCTGCAAGAGTGTGCTCCCCAGTGCCTTTCTGGTCAGGACCTTGAAAAACTATTTGCAGGACTGATAAGCTAACCTAGCAATATTTTTAAGAAAGATCAAACATTCAGAGTGGATCTCCCTTCACCTAATGTAAATGTATAATCTGAACGAAAACTTGAGACTCCCCATTTATATCTATGGTAAGAAGTAACACTTCCCTGGTGTAGTTCACCGTATGCTCAGACAGACATCTGGAAACAGATGAATCATATCCTAGAGTGCTTTGAAGGCAATCTGATTGATTGCTTCAGCCCTAAATGTCTGAAGTTGAGTGGTAAGTGTCCCACAGCAGTGCTTGTTTCCCTCTTGTTTCCCTCTTCTTAGAATACCATGTATGTTCTCCGGGAATGCTGCCTGTGGTGGATCAAATACTGAGGATAGCCTTTTGCAACCAGGGGTGAACTTGAACAATTATTTCCACAAAAATAGCCATATTCAAGTCATTCTTTCAAACCTCAAGGACCATAACAAAAGGAACTATTCTTAGTGGTGATTAACTGCAAGATGGTTTCGCTTTGGACTGCATAGGAGAAGGCAGTAGTCACAGACAACGTTCATAATGATTAGAAAAAAAAGAGGATGTTACTCCTATGACAACAGCAGAACAAGGAAATATACAATCGTCAATTCAAACAAGTCCACAAAATCTGTTTGTTGAGCTAACACGACTAAAATATCCCTCTGTGAAAGCATTCAGTAAAATAAAGATTGGCATCTTGAGGAGAATTACAGGAAGGCTTAGCGAGTTTGCTTTGCAGCATGTGATACTGATGTCGTTGGACAGGCTGGGGATAACTCGAGCGGATGTGTGAGCTTCCCTAAGGGCACAGCAAATTATTACTTCCAGACGGAAAGACATGCTTCAGAAAATAGTTTCTGGACATAACTGCTGATGAGCCAGGTAGGCAATAAATGCTAAAATGAGAAGATGACTGCTAGGGTCTCAGGTAGATAAGAGCTGCCTGCAGTCTGGATGACAAAGCATAGCACAGAGGCAGATGGAAGCAATCCAGTGTAAATGATTCACTTACTGAGAGCAATGACCAGTCTTCTGCTGAGAAATTTTTGTTAATTCTAGAAAGTAATCCTTTTGCATCGCTATTGCTTTTGGCACTTCCCCTCTCATCTCTGTCTGTCCTTTTTGATTCGGATCACACAGTGCAGCATCTGCTGTGTGTGCTAGGGAAGGTGCTCGAGGAGGAAAAGCAGCCCAGGCAACTGGAAAAGTACAGTCAGGGAGAGCTATAACCCTGGAAAATGTCAGGGTGATGGGCAATCTGTGGTAAGGCTTATGTATAGGGCAGCTGGAGGCTGGTAAAGAATAGTGGGGCAGCTGGGTTCTTCTACCTTTGTATAGAAAACTATTTGTCCTTTACAAGTACCTAAGGGTCAGGACTTAACAAAATAAGCCGCTCGGGTATATTTTACAGGAAGAAAATACATATATGCTGTTTATGGCCTTGTTACCTAGCTATTTCTCTTCTTGCCTAACTATGTTGGAGATCTTAGAAACACCTTAATGTCTAAGACATGGAGAAGATGTATCTTACAGAAGACAAGTTTGTCCTACATACAGCAGTACGGATACACGGAAAGAGGGCAAGTAATGCACTGACTCTCACTCACTGTCTTGACCAGGTCATGTACAGTTTGGATATAGCTGTAATGACTGCCAAGCCACATTCTCCAGTATAATCCAAGTCCATTTGCAAAGAGAAGAGCTTGGAAAAACCTTGAAAAAGCTGTCACTTTATTTCCTTCTTCAGCAAGACACAACCACAGCTCCAGACAAACTGTATGAACTCTTCTGCTTTTGTTTTTTTCTCCTTAGAAAAAATGAGTTCTCTGGGTAGCGTGCCCATGGCAGCAGGCAGCAGCTGAGCCCTAAATGCAGGCAGAGCTGGAGCATTGCTGTGACAAAATGCTTCTTCGTGGAAGAGGAGGCACAAGCCTCATCCAGAGAAGGTACTTAACCCTTGAAATCCAAACTCCATCGGCACTAGGTTATCAGCTGTCCTACTGATATATATATGGTAGGATCTAACAGATCAAGATCCAGCTTTTTTTTTACCAGTGTTACAAGGGTAACACTTGGTAATACAAGGGTATTTTCCCAGAGCAGACACAGTTTCTCTTCAAACCCTCCAGCAATGTCAGGTGAGCAGACCTTAACGATCCTGCATAGTTTCTTAACATTTCCCTTACTAATTAGGTGAAATCACCCACCATTAACATTTAAATAGGCCCGCTCCCAAGTGTGACAGGAATTTCCTAACGCACAGTATGACAAGAGCCCTGCGAGCTCTCCCTCAGCCAGACACATTCCCACACATTCCCACCTGCAAACACGTAAGTGAAAAGTCAGCTGTACAATATGTGCTGACTGTAGCCAAGAAAGGACAGGTTAGGTGTTGCCTGCCACAGATTGTTTAGCAGAATTTTGCAAACTCTCCAAATTTTAATTAAACTCATAAATCTAATCCAGGTAAAAAAGTAAATAAAAAGACACATTGATGTAGTATTTCAGCTGACCCTAAAAAAACTCCAACTGTTCTTTTCTCCCCACTTTTCAAAAAAAGATCATTTCTAACAGTACAATGTTGTAAATTGCAATTTTAATGACAGCTTTCCTTCTTGCCATACAACCAGCATTATTAAATAACTTCTTTATGAGGATGAGTACTTTACATGTTTTAGATGAATATAAATAGAAATTTTATAGGCTGCAGAGGAAAGTAGACATCTGGGAAAAAACACGTGATGATAAACATTATATTCATTTACTGTTTTGCAAACAGCGTTATTCCTGAATTGCCGACAGGTATTTCAAACTGAAATAGCACGTCCAGGAATGGGAAACATCCACACCCACTGGGACTGGTGCACTCCAGTGTTCATACAAACAAGGGGACAATTAACTCTTTGAGGCCATAAAGATAATCGGGTCCTGTGCCCTTTGGTTCACACGCTTCTGTCAACTACTTATCCAATCTCTGGGGCTTCAATCTGCATTAACATTTTAACTAGACTAATGAGTGCAAAGTTTTAATCAAATTTAACAGCTATGTATGATACTACAGTGGAGCCAAGTGGTTAAGAAACACTCAACACTTTCTCCAAAATCCCTTATGAATGCCTTCTCTGAAGTCTTCACTCTGTTTTTTGGGACATCATACCTTAATAATTCCCTAGGAGGCTTAGATCAGTGCTGGCATAAAGCAAGCGTAGGGGCTAAGTGCTTCTCATCTAGTCACGAACAAGGCCTTTGCTGTTCCTTCACAAGTCTGGGCTGCTGTGTTTCCCTCATCACTATCCTCATGGCAGTCATCTGTCTTAGGGGTGAGGTCCCCAGTGACACCAGCAGCGACTCACCGTATTGTGGGCATGTTTGGAGAACACGAGTCCCTGCCTGGGCAGGGATAAGGGAAGTCTTTTTTTAACTCTGACACCTGGGTAGATGGCAAGACAGGACAGAGAGTGATGGAGCCAACAAATCCTCTGCTTTTAAGATGTGTCCTCATAGGCTTTTCTTTTCCGTCAGGGCTAATTCTTTTGGTCTCTATATCAGTGTAGGGTTTGGTGCTGAAAAAGTGCTTTTAACATGCACTTATCTCTGAATTTATGTCTGCTTTTAATCGGAGCCAATCTGCAAGCTCTATGGGCGTATGCAGCTGGGAAGGTGACTTGGATAGTCTGAAATAAACCAGCAGAGCATAGAGTTTGTTATTAGTGCCTACAGGCTGTGCGTATTAATCTAATTATATCTCATGGAGTCAGTAAAGTCATCCAGCTCAGTCTGTCTTTTAGCAAGCGTGCAGTAGTGTGCTTTTTTGTCATTCTTACAGATGTTTGAGATTTTGCTCTGTTCCCTTGCTCACCATCTCTTTTGTGTTGGCACCTGCTCCTTCTGGCCCTGACCAAAACCCACGCCTACCTTTCCATAAGGACACAGTGCTGCCAAGCATCTTCAAGATTTATCTGTTTATGCTTAACATACATAGCTGGTACTGAGTCTGTCCAGCTATTGCAACATGAGAATGCTCTATGTAAACAAGGGTGAGGAACATGCCAAAAGGGATGCAAGTGTAGTCACTTTTCTTTCCATGGTAGGTAACGTTGACCTCTGAAAGAGCAAATAAAGGGAAACACAAATCACAGAACATATGTTTCTAGGCTGACCATGCTGCAGCTCTTTCTTTCAGCACCTTCCAGGTCAAATAGGGCATATTTCCTCACTCCTCTTGCTGCTGTGCTGCTAAATAATTCCAAGTTGGTGGGAAGGAAGCACATTTTGGATTCTTCTCCATTATCTGCATGGATGTGAATGCAGTATTTTCCACAAAGATGGTCCATTAACTAGCCCAGATGTTAGATGATTCATTATGTTACAAAGCCTTAGCTTAATTTCCCATTTTTACTTCATCTTACTTGTTACAGTAATAGAGTGTAATGAATTGTAATATTTGTAATATTACAAAAATATCATTATACATAAACTATTATTGTAAATAATTATTATAATAATATATATAAATTATTACAATTGTAATGAAAACCACAAATACATCTAACCCAAAAGTACAAAAATCACTCTTTCCTTCCCCAAAAGATTTCTGGATTAAGGAGGAAGATATTTTATTTTCAAAACTGAGAATCAATCTCTACTGCTTGTAATTTTAACTTCAGTGCAGAAACAAAACAGGGATAAAGGGAATTAACTGGAGCCCACATTGGATAATTGGGAATGTAAGGAGAGCAACAGCTCCTGTAGTATCTGCCTATCACGAGGAAGTGAAGAGGTCACACAAGAGGGGTGCCTGAATGAGTGCTAACTCCTCTTGTAACAGGCCCTGAGAAAAACCGTGTGAGGGAGAGCGCCTGTATTTATTTTGGCAAAGCTGTGACCCGAATTTGTTTTCTTTTGTGTGTTTTATTCCTCTCATGGATCCCAATGCCGGAAAACAATTGAAGGGCAAAGGAGATGATAGTCATTACTGTAAGTTTTGTCTGCTACAATGGAGCAGAGTTATCTGGAAATTGCTCCAGGCCATAAATCCTAACCCAAAGCCACGTGCAAAGCCTTGGAAAATTAAAATGCTGCAACTGGGTTTAACCAGCCAAAAAAAATGGCTGCTGAGTCACTCTGACTACACAGTACATATTCTTCAACTGTTGAAAGATGTATTGCAGCACCCTGAGGAATATATCAGAGGAATAACAAATTATTAAAGCACATGTGTAAACGAGTTTTGCCAACACTTAAAACAACCTTCAAAATTATTCATAAAATCATAGAATCATTTAGGTTGGAAAAGACCCTCAAGAACATCAAGTCCACCACTAGATCATCCCTAAGCACCACATCTATTCAAAAGAAAGGATCCCACATTGAAAACCACTTTTTTTTTTTTTTTAAAGAAAATCTGTTTACATGGCTGACATGAGTCCACTCCAAAAGGAGCCATGCTTGCTCCCCTGGAAGACTTTTGAAATGACCCTGATGGATGCAAAGAGTGATTAAACTCTGTTAGGTCAGCAATTGAAAAATACTAAAGAAAACAATGGTATCTTTTATGTCAATTTATCTCTATATGGAAGGCTTGTAACTATTACAATTATTGTCTGAAATAGAATATTGAATCTCCAAGAAATGGGTGAAGCACAGTAATATTAGAAGTGTGGCATAACGTGGGAAAAGAAACCAACAAAACCAGACATCCAACCCCTTCTCTCTAAATTTAATACAAATGCCTTTCTTTGGAATCTCAGCAGTGAGAATTGACAGTCATCTTTATCTAATTAAGACGACTTTATGGCTGCATCTGGCTGGTCAAGAAACCCAAGGGGCAAGCACAAGCACCAGTTCACTGCCTATCCATGATGCTTAACCACTGTCATACTCTGGTACCGCCTTGGTCTATGGCACCTGGTGTGGGCCAGGATTTGGGGGTACAGCAAGAGCAGGGTGCCCCACCTAAGCTGTGGTGTGGATGAGACTACTCCAGGTCTGGCTCCCTCCAGATCATGTAATCCCCAGCAGATTCAGCCCCTGCGACTCCCCCGTGCACCTTCCATGACCCAACCCGGGGCATGCACGGCTCACCCCCACGGATGTGTGGGGCAAGGACTACAATGGGTACCACAACCAGACACACGGTCCCTGCTCCATCAGCATACACACAGCCAACCTTAATTCTCTGTAAGTTTTCGTGTTTTCCCAGAAAAGGAAAAAAAAAAAAAAAGGAATCTGCAAACAGTACTAATTAGAGACTTGTGCATTTACGAGGGCATAGTAGTGTCCTTCCTTTGCCAGTAACTGGCTGTGCGTGCCCTGCTCAACGACCCTGCCATTCTGGATCACTGCAATGATGTCTGCAGTCTGTATGGTCGTCAGGCGGTGAGCAATGACGATGCAGGTTCGACCTTGCCGGGCGTTATCAAGAGCTTTCTGGACGATCTGCACACAGATATAGTGAAAATGCTGTTAGCACCTGAAAGGCCTTCACTTGTCATAGGAACCACATTTGATTTCTTACTCTTTGTTATCGCCTGAATACATTTCCCATAGATATACAAGTCAGTGCATACACCAGCCACCTTTACTCAACATGATTTCTCACTGAAGTCAGTGAGACTAATCAAATGAGCATGAGACATTGAGAAGTGGGTTCTTGTGCAGTCAGTTTGGGTCAGAACTCAAATTCAGTATTTACCATCAAATACAGCTAATAGGAAGGTAGCTGAAGAGTATCAGCTCCCCATGGTGTTTTCTACTTAAAGTTTTGGGGTTTTCTACCTGTTTATTTAGTAGATATGCACAGCTTCCTAGTGTCATTCAATTCACAGCTCGCAGCTGGAAAAGCTATCGTGATACATCTGCCCTGTTGTTTCACAGCTGAGCATTTGCAGCATGTTTGCATTGATTTTATTCTACAGAAAGCAACTAGCCATGTACATAAACACATATATTTCATGTAATACCCGTTACCCACCTTTTCATTTTCTATGTCAAGAGCAGAGGTAGCTTCATCCAGAAGCAGAATGGCAGGATTACGAACCAGAGCACGAGCAATTGCTATTCTTTGTTTTTGACCTCCAGAAAGTTGTGTTCCTTTCTCACCCACCCGGGTATTATATTTCTGGATGTTTAAAATTAAAAAAGAAGGCCTGTGAATACTCTTAGAGAAGGAAGATTAGAAAAGTAAAGTTTTATGCATGGCTATAAAAATGATTAGGTATTTCCATCTTGAAAGAAAAGAATAGTGCAAGTGTTTTTAAGAAAGCTAAGGTTTTATAAACACCTCTAGAATAAACAGCTATATATGCAGCCACACATATTTATACCTGGTCTGAAAATTTACTTCCCCAAAGACTGGAATAGGTCTTGAACAGTACCACCAGTGATACAGCGGTAAGGTGTCCACAAACATCTGGCCATGAGGGTATGATCACAAGAGTAACTAGAGATTTAATGTTTACTGACATATACATGAAGAATTGATCCTGCATTACTTGTGAATAAAGAATCCCAAATGTCATTAGTAGCAATGAAGATGAAATGTTTTTCAGCATCATTATATCATTTTAAGTTACACAGAACTACAGTGAAAACAAACTATCAAAGCATTTTTTCTTGTTAGAACCAAATTCTTGGCAGGCATGAAGGTCAAATGCCATGCCATTCACTTTTGATTTATTGTCCCTATGTATTTCTTAAGAAACACTCCCTATGTATGGCTCATCCAATTAGAAATAGAGCATTTAGTTTTACTGAATTATTTTAGAAAAAAAACCCAACCCAACATCTTTCTCAGAATAACTTGAGAAGTTTCAGCTGTCAAAGGAAAAAATATAAAAAAAATTATGAGGACCTGCTTGTACAGTGTCCTCTTATTTTTTTCCTCATATTCTTCTTTGTCTACCAGTATATTCATTGGAATACTGGCTTTTTTTGAACAAACTAACAAGGATTTTAAGCTTGAAACACACTGACATTTTAAAACATAAATTCTACATTTTTTTTTATTAAGGGAAACAAAAATATTTATTTTTAATTTGATTGACGTAAGTGAGCATTGCCTAGATTTCTCCATGTCACTCCAAAAATCTAATCTCACCATGAAAAGAAGATCACTTACCTCTGGCAGTTTTTCAATGAAGGTATGAATATTTGCTGCTTTAGCTGCTTCTTCAATTTCCTCCTGACTAACCACCCTACTGTTGTCTCCGTATCGAATATTTTCAGCAATGCTGCAGTCAAACAAAATGGGCTCCTGTGACACCAGGCCCAGTCTGGACCTCAGCCATTGTAAATGCAAAGATTTGGTATCAAATCCATCTGCTAACTAGAAAAAGCAACAGAAAAATGATGCCAAGTTGACTACAGAGCTCATCCACAGATACACACTGTAAACAGGAAACACGAATTGTAAGAGGAAGCCTGTTACGTGTTAGATTCCCAGCTGAAATCAAGTAAATTTTGCATGCAAAATGGAAAAGAACCAGCAGTATAGAAGAAATATTTCCTTTCATTAGTTTTTAATTTTGTGTGTGTTTTTGCTTCCATTTCCCAGCAGACAGAAACACAGAGTGCAGATCACAGGCTGTTCCTGCAGTCCTTCCAGCCCTACTGACCACAAGAAGCACCAGGAACCTCACAGGAAAGCCTACCCCTAAGAAATACTCTCAGCTGCAGGCCTTTAACTCAACCCTAAAGCCTCCAAGGACGTTTCCTTGGACTTTCTATACCCATTAATGGGGACTGCGTCAAAAAGCCCATTGCAACCTTCCGACGGTGACGCAGTAGCATTCCTGTGGGATTACATTCGTTTTATCTGAAGCATGTATCTATGCCTCTGATGTGTGAATTCATATTAATGAGATGACTTATACACTGACAAGCAAGCGAGATGAACGTTATGCCCCTGTGTGACCAGGCTGTGAGCAGCTTTGGGGAGGCAACGCAGTCTGACCCCGTCATTCTCTTCCCCGGTGAGGTCAGCGCCCTGAGCCGCCGCACCGTGCCAACATAGGTGCCAATGCTGGCATGTGTGTCTAATGCACAGGGCAGGTAATGACAGGGGTCTTGAGGTTGTCTACAGCTCCACTGGAGACACAACCTCAGTAATCCACACCTCTTAAAAAGGCATCTCTCCAGAGATATTGCTAGGATCGTTTAAAGCCTCTGAAACCTTGGAAGATAAAGAGTTCTGTAGATTTAATTGTTATTAATAGCCAAACAAGTCTATTTTTACCACTTGTCCTTCCACAGGGTCATAAAATCTCTCCAGGAGCTGAATAGATGTGCTTTTGCCACAGCCACTGCTTCCTACTAATGCCAGAGTCTGTCCTTTGTTAACCTTCACGTTGAGTCCTTGCAAAACTTGAAATTCTGGCCTTGTTGGATATACAAAATGGACGTTTCTGAATTCAATGGTGCCTTCAAAATTGCTCTGAAAAAGTAATAGAGAGTTTACATTCTCACATTAGCATTTATTAGCTTTAGTTAAAATAACGCTTGTAAGACTTGGTTATTTAAGTGAGAGAACTGAAAAGGAAGTTCTTCTTTTCAATTTTGGATATTGGATCAGTGTAGTATCATTGTTTATGGGATTATCCGCAGATGTAAGTCGCTAAATCCTTCTGGAGAAACAGTCTTCTGCATCTCTTGTATCTATTTTTCACTTCAGCTTTGAAAAGAATATCTTTAGACAAATAAACAACATTAATATTTTTCATTTCTGACACATGTAATTGAGGCACTTCTACTCTTGATATAATCTATAGAATTTGCTTTCCTGACCTCACGCTGCAGATAGCACAGTTTGAACAACTGTAATACAAGGTCAAGATCAGCCATTAAGATAGCAGAGCTAAATTCCTTGGTAGGTAATTCACAGGCATGTAGGACAAGCTATGTTTTAAAAGCAATGATAGTTGTTAATTAGCCACTGTAGCCAGGCCGATGTCTAAGCACACATTAAGACTATTGCCTCTCCTATCATTTGGGGTGGGAGCCAGCCCTAGGTACATACTAGCAGCACCGCTAGTACAGTGTTCTCACAGCAGCTGATGATCTAATTTAACGGGCTCAAAGCTTTTCTTTGATGAAGTCACAGGCATCACTGGTATTCGAGTCCAGTCTGTACTAGGAATATTTTCATTTAAGTTTTATTTTACCAGAGACTTCTGCCAAATCTTTCAGCGTCTGTGCCCTGGCTCAAGAAGATATGTAAGTGTGCTTATAACTTTAAAGGCTGAAAATCCTGTGTATAAACTTAAAGTTATAGAAACTGGCTTATGGCTTCCTGAGTAGGGGCTACCATCTAAAATCTACACAGGAAGTTAATTTTAAACTTAGATGGATGTGCAAATGTAATCCTTCCAGATCACATAAACTGAAAGCATTTAATGCAGAAATTGGACAAGTGCTGAGGTCAGTTTCCTTAATGACAATTTTGGTTTAGAGGTGATTTTTTAGGGGATTTTTTGAGTGTTCTTTTTTTTTTTTCCTGTTGTTTTTTTTTCCTTGTTGTGTCCCCCTCCCCCCAACTTTAGAGCAAAACAGATTATTCATTAAGTTAGTTTTGACTTCACAAAAGCACATTTTTACTTGTAAGAGTTTCCACAGTTGTAAGAGGATGGCTTTTGACAAAACCGTTTTGTCTCTTAAGGAACTAGTCTCTTATCTCAAAGAGAGTAGAAAAATGCATTTGTATTTTATTTCTCCTGTAAACCCTTACAAAGACGATGCAACTGTTAGTGGAACTGACGTTGTCAGTGTTTTCCTGAAACCATTTAAGATGTGGGTCAGTAGAATGAAAAGTATTTTTTTTAGCTCATTCAGAGCAAAACTACATTTAAGGCTATATACTTCTGACTGAGAAACAGAAATAATATGGTCCATTAAAAAAAAATTAACGAGTCACTATTTTATATAATATCTGTCTTTTGTGACACTCTAAAAAAAATGAAGCTATGAGTACAGTTGCAGACAATAAAACATTACTAATTTAGTTTGTTTCAACAGTTTTCTGAAAAAAAAAAAAACCCCAAACCAAACAACCCAAACAAAACCAAACAACAACAAAAAACCCCCCACCTCTTACCAATTTTTCACCTTCTTCACTGTAACTGTCAATTAGAGGTTTTCTGTCCAAAAGTTGAAAGATTCTTTGGGCTGACATTCTAGCTTTGCCATAATCTGGTGCCAGGGAAGCAGACTGACCGACATTCATAGCTGCAAATATGACGGAAGAGAAGACTCTGAAAAGAAAAGACAAAGCATCATTCATTTAGGTAGAACAATGCGTTGTTTTCCACATGTGTAAAACAAACCTTCAGAATAAAGTTTTTTAGCATCTTTAGGTTATGACTTTTCTGGAGCTCCTCACCCCCCAAAATGTCATCCAGTAGTAGGAAGTTCTATTTGTTCCTATAACTACTTTAAAGATGAACAATGGTGTCACATCATTTCTCTATGTAATACCCTCTGCCTGAAAGGAACGTCAGACAGCAAAGCCTTCTCCACAGTAGGTGTGCTTGAGCATGGCCACACGCTTGCTTCTTCACTGCCTGTATATGCATCTTTCCCCAAAGCAGCCCTTCTGCCCAAACTGCACTCCCAACCAGACTGAATTCCTGAATCTCTATGCCCCATTGCCTCTGTAATTTGATGAAATAATTTGCATGCATTGAAATTGCTATCATGTGTATCCTTTTTTTTTTTTTTTTTACATTTTATAAAGTATACTCACATAAATACATTTTCAAAGTTGCTCAAACTGTGGGCAATGAGCCATGCCCCAAATCTGAAGACTGCAGCATTGATAAAGTAGTTTGCACACTGAGCTACTCCGTAGGTAAATCCATAGAAAGGGGCTTTTGTCAGAGAATCTCTGATAAAAGAAGAGACCTTCAGTAAATAACTTGTAAAACAGAAACAGCAGACACTGTCCGGGGAATGGCCAGATTTCTCGGTTAAAGCTTTCAAGCAACACAGCTCACCCTCTGAAAACACAACAACTCAGCCCAGAACACATGTACGCTCAACAAACAAGCCCTGCCAGACCCTAAAAGCACCCTGCATCGTGGCATGGGACTGCTCTTAGGACAGAAAGTTACAGCAAGGAGATCCTTCATCCTCACTTATGCTGTCTTGAATCTCTTCCTTTGCTTTTCTATAGCAGGGCAGGTCACCAGAGCAGTTAAAAAAAAAAAAAATTAATAACTACCACATATGACCCATTTTATTAAGAAAACAAGCAGGCTCCAGCCCAGCCTAAGAGCTGCCTGCAGGCTTCGCTGGGTCTTCCCATCCAAGCAGAGACTTCTCATCCCAGTTCGGAGCAGGGACATATTGCTGGGTATCCCCGCAGGGATTCAGACTAAGCCTCTATTTCTCAATCCGTCCTTCTGGAGAAGTTTCATTTTGTGTAGCTAATTGAATGCACACTGAATCAGAGTCTGGAGGACTCTCTGCCCTCATGGTTTAGGATGCTCTCTGAGCATGAAAATCTCCTTTCTAGCCTAAGCTGTAAACCAGAGACCTTTGACAGTCCAGGCAAGAATCCTGCCCATATCTGGGGTATTATCAGTTCACCAGACACTGAATTTTAACATTGTTTTGGCTGAGGACAGATTATACAATGCATCATTTTCAATTCCTTCTTTTACATTAGTTACCTTGAAGGAGGAAAGAAGCAAATTAGATTTGGGGCTATTTTGTTTCAATAAAAATGGAGCTAGAAAAATCTGGCATCCTGATGATTCGAATGCGTTTCAGTGGAGACAAGTCAGTGGGATGTAGCGGGTCAAACAAGGGAAACATATGAAGTTCATTTCAAGGTTTTGAAGTCATATGAGGGAAATAAAACTGATTTATCTTATAAAGGGTGTGGTATGGGAGTTAACTGTCAGTTCCTGAGTTAACTAGTGTCAATCCAATACACTGAAATGGAACGAACATATGTCCTATATTCTAGGCATACACAAGAAAACACAATATTCTGTAACACGTATGCAGAGAATGCAGTTTATAAAGTGTCTGCATAATGAAAAGGCAAATCCTGCAAATGTTTTTTCACTCTGCATTTAGGAATGTATATTAAAATATACCGAGTGA
This sequence comes from Calonectris borealis, assembly GCF_964195595.1. Lineage (NCBI taxonomy): Eukaryota > Metazoa > Chordata > Aves > Procellariiformes > Procellariidae > Calonectris > Calonectris borealis. The sequence continues at coordinate 136,516,927 of NC_134313.1, forward strand.
ACAAATTTCAAAACTATGTGAACTGCTATTGATATCCTTCCCAATCTTTTGGGTATTGGATAGTTTGCAAGAAATGTATTTACAATAAGTCTGAAAGACTAAAATGTACAAAGAAAGACTTATTAAAGAAAAAAATCCCACCTATATGGACCATTCAAACTTGTAACGTATCTTTCATAAAATGCTTCTTCCCTGGTCAGTGAAGCTACAGTTCTTATGTTTTCAACCGATTCTGTTGAAATCTAAATTGGGAGATAAAACAAATAAGAGGTAATCCCTTACAACCACAATCTACAACATATCTCTGAAACACTCAATCTCTTCTCTAGCATTTATTATTTTAGATCAGAAAGTGTTTGCTTAAGAGAAGAGATCGAGGTCTATTACCAGGTGAAGTGAAGCCCAGAGCAATGAGATTATTCAGCCCACGGTCACAAGACAAGGTGGGGCTGAAGCCAACAACGTATTTGAGTTCAGAACCTTGGGCCAGCACGCAGGAAACGTCAGCAGCCCCTGCCCTAACCCGTAGGTTGCGATCCCAATGACTTAAACCCTATTTCATAAAGGAGGAACAAACCCCAGTCATCTGGATCCAGCTTGCACTTTTGCATGGCCTACTTCTGTCTCCTGGAAGAGCACTATCAGGTGAATGACGGCAGTACCCTGAAACCCTTGAGCACATTAATGATTTGCATTTTATGATGGAATAAAAAAGTAGCAATGTCAGGGCTCGGTGGCTCAGCGCTGCAATGCTTCTGCCCACAGCACAGAGCAGTGCGGAGCTACGCCGCTCGCCCTAGGCACAAGGTGCACCAGCGCCAGGGCCGCTGCTGTTACAGCTGTCCCTGCCCAGAAATGGAGGCTCTCAAATGCATTTTTATAGCCTAATTTACAGATGTTTTGTGTTATCTATGTTTTGCTTTTCTCGGGGATATATAAACATTCTCTTCATCCCCCACACCCTATCCTGTCCTCTCCTCTCCCTCTCCCCCCTTCATTTATCTTGGATAATTGAGTCAGCTGTAATATAGCTACAGTGTTGTCCTTAAAAGTGATCTCACACCATGACCCTGTAGTTAAAATTGGAGAACTTACTCTTCCAGCCTCTTCCAAAGCTTTTTGATCTTTTGCGGCATGACCAGACACAGAGCTAACTCTCGCAGCATTTGTAGCAATAACGAAAGGAATGCAGGCCAGGATAAGCAAAGTTAACTGCCAACCGTATACAAAAGCAATAACGATGGCAGTCAGAAGGGTAAAGACAGTCATAGTCATCAGACCAAGTCGGCTTCCAGTTGCCTAAGAAAACCCCAGAAACCCCCACATATACGTCATTAGATTTTCTTTTTGTTACTTATATCACCACTTGAAATTGCTATTCGGCCAAGGCCAGTGGTTCAGATGGAAAATGAAACTGTGCATGGACATTATGCACCTACTTATGTAACTGTTCCTAGATGTTCCTCTTACCCGCCAGCATTCAGGCCTTCAAGTGAGGTTAAAGGCGTCTAAACAGTTGGTCATGGCAGTTGTTTAATGAAATATATATCTGGGACTTCTTGTACTGCCTGAGGCACAGAAGACAGGCCACTGTCAGGGTAGGGCAGGTTGGCTGTTGGGTGCCCAACATTAGGCAAGAGGGGCTTCTTTCTAGCAACAGTCATCCATTGACCCATCCCACTAATGGTGGTGGAAACTACTCATCCTCGGGTTCTCACACTGCTGCACCTGGGGTTGGGTTCTCAGGAAAAAAAAAAAAAAAAAAAATCTGAATTTGGCCATCCTGCAGAAATGCTTTATCTCAGCAGGGATAATGAGTGGGAAAGATGAACTCATACTGAAGAACTCCTGTCTCCTCCCAGCCTGTGTAACCTTTTCATCAAGAACTTTTAAAATGAGAGATGATTAGCATCCAGCATCCGGGTGGGCTCTGATCTGCAGAAAAAAGGTCTGAAAACAGCCCTGTGGAAATAGTTCATCTTCCAAAATTTGGCTTGATGGAAAAAACAAAAATCCTTGGGCGGGAAGCAAAATTCTTCTCTCTTTTGCCAAAGACTTTCCTGCCCTGAAAAGACTTTTCTTGTTCAATAAAATTTAAAATAGTAATAATTAAACCAATGCCAAGGTGAATTGTTGCCATATGTTCTAGGGGCTGCATATAAAGATGGATTTGGAAACTTCAGCCAGCGCAGCATGAGGCACGGTACGTACTTACTGACACTCTGTAGCGCTCCAGAGAACACAATAGCTTTAGAGAGCAATTCATGCCCTTAGTTGGCTTTTGTAGTTAGGGGACCCAGTGCACCCCTCCTTTCTACTGCCCTGACAGGGTGATATAGTTCAATGCCACTGAAACAAACTGGAACTTTAAAAAATGAAAATGACTAAGTTTTGTCAAAGACTGTTTTCTAACTACTAGCCCATAAGGAAAGAGGACAAGAGAGAGAAACAAAAGTCTACCGAGACTGAAAAACATAGGGATTAAAGGGTTTTTGATGTACAAATTTGAAGGACACAAAGATATCTTAAAACAAAATAGAAAACTTTCCCCCTACAAGTCCTGCAGTGATTTTCTTTTTTTTTTTTTTTTTTCTTCAGGGAGAAGGGAAGAAACAGAGAGACATTTGGCAGATCATCAGGGACTGCTGATGAGGTGAGCAGTAGGAGGAATTGTGCAGAATTTGCCATATTCTCCTGCCAGTGTCCAGTGGCCACTTCTCCCATAGCAGCACCTTGAGTCATTCCTTCCCTTGGCCATCGCCCTCCCTGGTCTTCTTTATTAATGCCAGGCCATTTCTTGCTGTTTGGCCTGATTGGGTGTCAAGCACATTTGGTGGGAATGGGAAGAAGAATTCTCTTCATTAAGGTTAGCAAAGGTTTGTATCATCTGCAGATACAACTTCTTCATAGTACTCAGCTGACACCCATCATAGGGTGTAAAAACCTGGGGTCCGCTGATTCTGGTCCCCAGCACATACAAATTTCACTTCGTGTGATGAAATGGTCTACAGTTATTATATATTTAGCTTAAAGACTTGCAGGGAGGGAAATGAAAGGTACGTGAACATCTGCTGGATTTTTCATAGTTCTCATAAATTATCAGCTGGGAAGCCATTTCCAAGGTATCAAGAGCATGCTATGTAAATGCATCTGCCAATCTGTGGGGTAGATTTACTACCTTGTGTTCTGAAATAATCTCAGTGTCCCTTGCCAAACACAATTAATATTTGTAAGGAAAAAAAAATTTAAAAAGCTCGTAAAAAAGAATCGGCATACCCCTTTGACTTGGGAAGCATCTGTGGCAAGCCGAGTTAGCAGAACACCAACAGCATTTTTCTGATCATCATACCATCCAACCTCCTGCAAGAAAAGACACTGTTACTAATTTTTATTTCAAAAAGTTATGTGTTCTTATCACATTTCAGATTTATCAGGATTACTTATAAAATGAACAAACATTTCCAGCTCATGTAGCATACGGGGAAATGGAAGTACAAGTCATGACGGTTAACTGCAATATTCTTCCTCTGTAGTCAGCATCTTCCAAGTAAACTAAAAGAAAAAGCTTAAAAAGTATCATTCTGTTGTGAACATCTAATTGTTTACAATCAAAATGTTATTAGCTGTAATGTTCTGCTGAATGCGCTTATTTAGAAATTTTACTATAAACCCTTTTTACTCCGTCCTTCCTTGGGCCTGAAGAGATTTACTATTCTCTTCTTACAAGTTACCTATTCCATTAACTATAGAAGAGCGATTGCTCATCTATATTTGTACATACAGAAAGGAAACAAGGCGCTTTTACTTCCAAAGGCTATGGCAGGTTTTTTTTAATCTCTAATTTTCCCTTTCCTAGTCGCTTTCAGATGTTTCTATGAACACACATGTTCTTGTCCCCAGTGGGTGTGTGGGGTGCCAAGTTAAGCATTCTCAAAACTCCTATGCAAGTAACATGAAATTGCACAAATTAATACGAAGGGCTTAATATAAGTAACTTTATTCTTCTCATGGGTAATTCTTGATGCAATAAGGCAATGTGAATTTTTTGCAGTAAAAATTATCAGATTGTCTACTTGCTATGGATTGCAGTATGTAGATTTAAATCTAAATAACTAAACAGATTAGACTTAAGTCTATTTATTACATACTTGCATCATGACCACCCAAGCAAGGGGAGATTAATCTTTTTTAATCATCCTTGCACACACAGACAGCTGCAAAGTGTGTGCATATTAGCATGTCAGAAGTGTGCACGTTTGCAATGACACTCCTTCAAAATTAGACTATTTGCAGCAGCAGAACCGAGCCAAACTGCACATGGGACAGGAGATTTTCAGAAAAAGTTGTACTTTTTCCTAAGCTAGTGGTAGAAGAGACATGTTTTTGTTTTCCTTTCTTCAGACCACACAATTGAAACCCAACGAGTACCTTGTAAGAGTCTGCAAAAGCCATCTGGCTCCCATGATACCCTAGCTGCATAATTCATACCTGCTGAAGTAATGCTCTGAAGGACAAAGAGCGCAGTCTCATTGTTAGTATTTCCCCAGACTTCCCAAACATGAATCCCTGGAGGAGGAAAGAGAGTCACATTTTCTCATCTGTTGCTTTACCTCTGTTTATAAAGCCGCACAACAAAAGCAATGACACCAAAAAGTCTCCTACAACCCCTTGTGCACATGTAAGTCTTGGGAAAAGTGCCATTCACATTCCCGGAACCTGAAACTCTATTTTTTCACAGAAAGGAAGCAACACGGCAAAGAAGGCAGTAGCTTCGTTGTAATGCCTTATTCATATGCCTCGGCAGCATTAGAAGATAAATCAGCCCATCTAGTCGTTGGCCTCCCTACTCTCACTGCTACCAGAGACATTCACTCACAGCAGTCGTACCAATGGATTTTATGATATGAACATCAATGTGCAGTAACTGTTTCCTGCAAGCTGTGGAGCAGTCATAAGAAGACAGCAAATTATAGAGTTTGTTTGATGGTATGAAAAAAGACCATCTGCTATGGAAAGAGTCCATTTTATGCTTACTTTGGCAAGAGCCTATAGACTGTCAGTGAGAAATGTCAATCTTAACTTTGACTTTTAAGGTCAGACCCTCAACTTTGATTTCAATCATGCTGAATCCACATTGCCTTCAGTGGCTTATTTAAACCAACAGCAAACATGGACATATGTCTTTAAGTAAACACATCAATAAACCCACACATCTCAGGAAGAACCCTGGCACTTCTGTATGTTTTTGTAAGCTCTGATTGGTGTTTTGTTTATCAGACTGCATTGATATGAGTTATACCTGCAGTCCTGCTGGGGAGTTAAGAACTTCTAACATTTCAGTGTATTGACACTTACTTGGATTATGTATGCTGCTAAGCTAATCACTCCAAGCAAAAGAAACATTAAAGAAAGCACCAAAGTGTTTTTATTCCTCTTTTCTGGATTTGTTTCTTGAAAAGCCTATGCAAGAAAAAAAAAAACACAAAAATGAGTACGTAGACAATGAGTGCCAGTTACATAAACCAGCCTCCATCTCAAGAAACTTGTCTACTTCAATTTCTCTTAGCAAGTATCCTGGATCCTGAAATCAGTCTGCAGTCAACTTTCTGTTGAGGGCCAGAAGACAATCCAGCTTTCCATTTAACCCACATCTTGCTAATTTGTTCCCCCAGCTCCAACTATTGGTCCTCCTTTCCTCTGCTAGTCAGATGCAGTTGCACCGGGCTCTGCCTCTTCAGGGTCACTTCACCAACATTTATGCATTTTTCACTGGAACCACAAGTGGATCCCACCCAGAGTCTTACATAGGGAGAACTGGCTGAGCGTAAGGGAGGCTCAGGACTGCAACATCTATTTGCAAAAAAACTTACCCCAATGATTTTTCCAAATATAACAGCGAATGCAGGATGGACCCCACCTGAGATGGCAGCAGCAATCACTCCCAGCAGTACGTACAGCCACTCAGGTTTGTTCAGAGCCAGGATTCTTGAATAAGGCACAGCAGGGAGATTTTCTTCCTACAGGAAGGGGAAGGCTGCAAGTTTTCCTTGGAAACATGAAATTCCCCAGACAATGGGTGTTCATTAGGCTTTGAGTAGTGAGCTGTCTTGGTAAACTACTGAAAGCCCTCTCTGTGCACTTGGAGTGAGCAAACATGCTGGAGATCTGCAGCTTTGCTGTTTCATATCCTAGAACTTCAACTGCACTGTAAAAGTTTGGAGGCAAAAATTTAACAAAAGGCTAAGTCATGAGGGGAGAAAGGCCAGGACAGTTCATTGAAAGTCAGATTGGACTGGTCACCATGAATGGCAACTTTAACACTTGAATCTTTATAAAGAACTAAAAGTCTCACTGTTCAGAGCACAGAAAAGATCCCTCCGGTTCAGCTAAATGCTAGTGGGCTGGCAGTAATACCATTGAGTAGAGAGGTCATCTTTCTCTTTTGCAAACTATAGCCTATGCATCATTACCAAAAGCATGAAAGAGGCATATGTAACAGTCAGTTAGCCTGCATGTCCTTTGAAAATACAAAAAATGCCCTGTTCTGCTTTACTAATTTATTCAAGTGTCTATGCCTCCACAGGGGGAGTTCTGGAAAAGCAAAAAATGAAAACATTGGAAATGAGACAAAATATTAGGCAGGATTACGAGTAAGTTGCTCTTGCTTCTTGGTTATTTTATCCCATATTTCGGATGCTGAATGAGGATGGCTAAGCCTCAACCATAAAAGCAGACCAAGCTTCCTGAAATAATTACAACTGCTGGATGCAGATGCTTGATTTCTTAATTTTTTGTGAATGTGATGAATACTGAAGTCTTGAGCATGAACACCCACTACTTACTCTGAGGTCTTAAGCAATATTAATACACAGACAAAAGTATCTTTTGAAGTTGCATAACTTTTTTGTGATAATAGGAATGGATCCAGCTCCTTCGTACTATTTGAAATATGTATTAGTTGGAAGTTATATTTTACTGAGAAGGAATATCGATAGATACAAATTACACTAAGGTTTCCATAAGTATTTTAAATAATCAGATGCTGTATTACAGATGAGATCTTAACTTCCATAGATTTAAAAGGATCCATGGTTTTACTTCAGAATTTACATTTTATTTCTTCACTTCAAGGGTCCTGAAGTCAAGGGGGGGGGGGGAAACCAACCCAAACCCAAAAAACAGTAAACAACTCTTCCAATACATTTCTTGCAAAAAAATGCTGTAGTTCAAGCAGTACAAAATAGGAAAAAAGAAAAGCAAATTTCTATTGAGCTGCCCACCCAAAGTCTGATCCAGAGTCCACTAGCATTCTGCTCCTATTGATTGCCATGAGCAAGTTTTACTCAACTTTGACAAAACAAAGTTCAGTTTTTAAAACCTGAACTTCCTATATGACTTTTATCAACTAAAGTGTTTTATCTGAACAAAACCCTCCAGAACTGGATGTTTTAAAGCATGTACTAAGACTGAAAGAGAAAGAGGGAGAATAATGGTTCTTTTATTTAGAATACACTTCAAAATGTTAGGGTTTTGATATTTTTTTTTTTGGTTTGACATAAAGGTAATATGATATTCCAAAGTGCCTTAAAACTTGGTATGCACACCCCAGGGATTACATTATCCACCAGTATTTGCAACAGTGAGTACCTGGAAGTAAAGAATCCTGCAAATAAAATCTCACAGTTCATTTTAATTAGATGGAATGAAAACATCAGTAACACTGAAATAATACACTTAATTTGATGAAGCGTAACAAATCAACAGCACAAGTATTTTCCAGCTCCACACTAAGTCAATAGTGTTAAAATGAAGTTTTTGGTAAGACGTACACGATTGTTCCCATATTCCTAAGACAAATACTCAGCCTGGTGAGTACTGACTGTAATCGCACCAGAGTAAAGGTTGCATGGCAGCCAGCTATCTAAAAGTAATTAAAGTTATGTGCTTTGTGTTTATGCTTACATGTTATCACTAAAATTCTAAACTAAAGTTTTAATACCAACCTCCAGCTCTTTTTTTTTCCTTTTTCCAGAGGACTTTTTCTTAGAAGAGCACCTCTTGCTCTTATATCTGCTGGTTCTTCTTCGAATGCTGCCTCTCCCAGAGATCACCGATTCTTCAAAATGATCTTGAAGAGTCAGCTCCTCCACAAGATCATTTCTGTCGCTTTCCTCATATTCCTCAGCCCCTGTGTCTTCACTTTCTTCTGATGCCCCATCATCTTGAACATTATTGCTACAACCCTAGTGAGAATTCAATTCAGCATATACAATCACAAGACATTTTGAGCAGGGAGAAGGAAGAGTAAAATTTTTTTCTCATGAGTAGTGCTGTTTCAATCATGTGATCACTGTTGCCTATAGGCTACATATATTTCAGTCTGTAATGGCAGAGCAGTAGACTATTTGGTCCTGATTTTTTTTTCCCCTCTTTTCTCTTTTTCTTTAAGCAGCCTATGAAATCCACCTGGAATCTAACAATTCTGTGGTTATGCCATAATTACGTAGTCTGTATCTTCAACTCACTTATGTTTTGACATATTGGATTGTGTAAATGTGAAACACTTTATGGGTAAACCCCCCAAGAATTCCAAGCCTGTGTCCGTGCCCAGACTAGAGCGACTGAGCAGCTGCCAGCTGGACAACATGCAGGAACTACAGAGAGAAAATGGCTCCACATACCAGCATTTCACAACTTTGCGAAATGGAGAAAGAAAATAAATAAATTTGCTCTTACCTGCTGCATTACAAGAGAATAGTAGACTCCTTTCTGCAACATGAGTTCACTGTGTGTTCCTTGTTCAACCACGACGCCTTTCTCAAATCCAACAATAGTGTCAGCAGTTCTGATGGTAGACAGTCTGTGAGCAATCACAATGGTGGTACGTCCAGTCCGAGCCTTAGAGAAAAAACAACAAAAGCAATTTACATTAAAATGTACAAGAAAATAGCATGGAAATAAAACAAAGCTATTTTAGGCATTTATAATATAAAATAAATCCAAACTTTAAAAAGAATTCTTTCTTCTAAAAGCAAAGATTTTTTTTCCTGGTTTCATGTCTCTTGTTTAACAGTCTAAGGACACTTTCACTTGCCTAATTCAGGCAGATAAAACCACATTAAACTTATTAGACAGGCAGTGCAGGTATTAAAGGCTATAATTAAGGTTATTTGACTTTTTACCAAACTTGAACTGTTTGAGCTAAAGTTGCCTATAAAGTGTTTCCATGTGTATGCACGCATGGGAGGGAAATGCAGTGAGAATAGTCAGATCTTTCTCAAAATACAGCTAGGATAGCTAGTATATAAAGAAAGCATATTTTCTTTATATACTGTCCATGCATATTTTTGGAAGTATAACATTAGCATGACTTCTGACAAGACTTAGCAGGAAAGCATAGAAGAGCAGAGCACATCTGGGGTCAGAAATGTGTTTTAGCCACTCCCTAAAGCTCTCTCCCCATCTTTTGAAATAAGCTACATCTCAAATCAGGGGCCCGCTGGGATTTGGCAGGGAGAGCCGCCGAAGCCTCAGTCTGCAGGTTACATGCTCCATCCCTCTCCAGCTCCCACGTGCAGACCAGCGGTGTGCACAATCCTCATGCAGCAAATGAGCACACACCAGCTTGCGGCTGCTGAAGAGAGCAGCTTGCCCCCTGGCTGATGCCTGGAGCAGATGGTGGCTTGGCGGCAGGAGAAGAAATCCAAGGGGACCTCATGCAACAAATATGTTCTGCCGTCAAGGAGCCTGCTGGAAGTTACAGAAGTTGTACATCATATGGGCACAGGAACAGGGGCATGGACAAGATGAGGACAATTTCAGTAGGTGAATGCTTCCATGGAGATTTGGATTCTTTCCCTATGGCTGCCATCAAGTTCTCATGGATCTGATGCAAGTCACTCAAAGCCTGTCACAGGAGGTCTTCCTTGGTGCAGTTTTCATGCCTGTGCCCTAACGTGCAGAGGTGCGGAGCCTTCACCGCTGCAGCTGCGAGCTATGATCAGAACAAGCAAAAAGCTTTAAAAGATGCAAAGTTATCTGAAAAACAGTAGACTAGAAGCATCTGCATATGACTGCTCAGAAACAGTGTGCATTTGTGAGATTAACATCTCTGTTCCGCAGCTGTAAAAATAACGAACGATATTAGCACCACTTTTTCCATTCAGGGATGCTGAGAAGAAATTTGTAAATCCCATTTGGGGACTACATTGATGGACATCAAAAAGCTGTGAAAAGATGACTAAGTTATGATTCAGGGCTCATTTTGGTGTGTTCTGGGAACATGCTGAAGGATGAGGAAGAGTATATAGAACAGTCCCCTTAATTGAGTGATCTCCCTCTATGTTATGCACTAAATGAAGCAATAAGCTTCTGGAAATGGTTAGTATTTGATCATGGAATTAAAGAACATGCAGAAGAAAGCTAAATTATGGCTGAAGCAGCAATCTTTTAGTGCTTAACTTTGCAGCAATAATATGATTTATATACAAATTAGATTAGATTAATATTATTTTTGCATCCACATGTTACCTCAATACTAATAATATCAATATAGTCATGTGAATATAACCAGCAGCTACATTTTACCTCAGATTTAAACTGAATGGCAATGAAGGTGGTAAATTCTGTATTTCGCTTGAGCCGTACTTGTAACTCATATCTTTCTGTGCATAACTACTGAAATGAAAGGCAGGATTTTTCAGCTTTTAAAAATACATTAAAATATTAGATAAATATAGAAAAATGAAATTTATCTATAGATAAATCAGGTAAATATTAGATAAATGAAAAAACATTCCAGCCCAGCCATGAAGTTCTTTTTAAATCAAAGTCTTTAGGCTTCACTACATCTTGGTGGAAACTGCTGACACAGGAGGGCTGCAAGGAAGGGGCCACGAGCTGATGGGACAGAGGCACGGGTACAAGCTCTGACAGCTCTGCTCCGCAGTAGCGCCCACCTTAGAGTTGTGGGGCTGATGAAAAACACAAGGGGGGGCAGACACTCGGTATTTGTAACTGGCTCTGCTTCTGTTCTGTGATTTGCATTCAGTGTCTGTAAAAAAAGAAAATGCCTAAATCCCAAGAGCTTTCTGAAAATGATGAAGCAACTGTTCAATGAAGAGTGAATACTAGGAATATTATACTATACATTTCTATTAATCTATCTGGAAGAGTCCATTCAGTCCTCATACCTTGTCTTGATAAGATGCCATCCATATTTCACCAGCAAATGAACAACTGTTATTTGAGGAGGGCAGTGCAGGAGACCTAAGTTACAGTTACACATGACTGGAAGTGTCTTGGTAATTAGTAATAACACTAAAAAAAAACCCAAATAGACATGATTCCTAAGTAAAATTTTGATCATTTAAACTCCTTGTTAAAACATCCATCCAAATTTTATTTTCCAGTGTTCTTGATTCCAGTAGAAACCTGCACTGAAAATTGTATGGTTTTTCTTAAGTGCTGTTGCACCTTTTCATGGCAACTGGTAGCTTTAATAACATGACTCCTACCTTATCGAGAGCTGCTTGCACTATGGATTCACTCTGAGTATCTAGTGCGGACGTAGCTTCATCCAGAAGAAGAATCTTGGGATTTCTTGCTAGGGCACGGGCAATAGCTATTCGCTGCTTCTGTCCTCCACTCAGTTGAGCCCCTCTTTCCCCTACCATGGTGTTAAATTTCTGAGAAAGGAGAAAAGAAAGCAGAAGTTGTGGGACGTCTCAAGTGAAATCCTCACTTCTCTGTGCTATCGTAAGTACTCAGCTTCTAGACAAGAGGTAGCTTTATCCGGCTGACTTGAGCATGGGCAGAGCAAACATGCAACTACAGTTATTCATCCAGCCCTTAGCAAAGCCCTCCTACCCCCATTACATGCTTTACATGCCTAACTTTGAACATATGGTTCTTTAAAATCTTGATCTTTACTGCTTGCTCAGAGAGTGCTCCAAACCGTGGGTTTTCTCAAGACAAGCCCGTAAAAGGCATGTGTATTTACTGAGGACTGCCTGCCTTTCCAACAGGATTGGGATCATAGGAACCCACCAGACCTATAGCGTTGCCTCCTCTGAACTTGAGACGTCCCCCTTGGAGCCACGGCTTGGTTCCTACTGACTGTCACTCACTCCAAAATGGCAAGTCTCAAAGTCCACTATAGTCTTTTATTATATAGCTGTTTAAGAGTAAATATGATCAAATAACTTCCTGAGAAGAAGGAGCCTTGGAACAGACTGACACGCTAAAAATGGCACATGCTTGAGAGTTGAGGGACGAGCTCTCTGAGGTAGTAGAAGAATTTGAAATCAAATCCCAAGTGGGCACTTTTTCCACATCTTTTTAGTTGCAGGACCAAAAGGGTGGACACATCAGCACCCATTCTTGAGGATGTGTTTTGAATGAGTGATCTCACTTCTCGTCCCCACCCTGAAAGGAATAAGGCATCTACTGCTAGGAGAGGACTCAAAGCTGTCAATCTCAGGCAGAGGGAGAGCTCAAGTTCCCAGCTGCTAAAAATGACCTTGGTTCACTTATTTACTTCCAACCCCCATTTTCTATTGAATGTGGAGACAGCTCCTGACAAAGGGTTTTGGATTTCTGGATCTTCTCTTTAAAAGACCAACTCTTCCCATGCCTCATGAGATGGGTAGGGATGGTAATACAGCTGTGAAGCTTCCCTTCTCTTGAGTTAAGGCATTGACATTTTTTCCAGACTTAGGCACAAATCCTTTGAGGGCAACCAAACAAAGGCACAATATCTAATCCAGAAAGTCCCTGAACTGAAAGCTGCTGGAGGCTATAAGAGTATTTTGGGAAGTTATACTACAACTTGTATTCCCATACTCTCTCTCTCAGAAACAGGACACCGGCCTAAATGGACCTTTCGTTCTTATACTCAAAAGAAGTTCATGGACTCACATCAGGCAGTCTAGATATAAAGTCAAAAGCATTTGCTTCCTTGGCTGCTTGCTCAATTTCAGCATCAGAAATATCTTCTCGGCCGTAGCGAATGTTCTCAGCTATTGTTGTTGCAAACAAAACAGGCTCCTGGCTCACAATACCAATATTTTCTCGTAGCCACTTTACATTAAGTGTCCGAATATCCCGACCATCTAAGGTAACCTGAGAGGAAAAGCATATGTCAAAGAAGTTGAGGAAATGCATTCTGTTCATAATAAATCAATTAATTACTATTACTTGACTTAAGTATCAGCCTCAAGGACAAAAAAGAAAAAAAAATGTTGTCTTTAGTAGAAAACTCTGTTGGGGGAGGTTACAACTGTAGTTTTTCCATTCACTGCACAAGAATGAGAATGGTGAGGAGCAGCATAAACAGAGAAGACATCAGGTTTTTTCTGTTGTGTTTTTTTTTTTTCTTCCCCCATTAACCATGCTGTCCAAGCAGGCTTAAGAGTTTTCCAGCTTCCCTGCATACTTTTTACCTTGTTCTCATGCCCCTGTGCCAGTTTGCTGCCCTTGCAGTTGTGGCTACACAATTGCATCTGTGGCTGTGCTTTATACCACATCAAATAAATAGACCAAGTTGATTAAAAAGAAAGGGAAAGTTATTTTTAACCTAGATAATTTGCAATGTGGTCCTATGAACATTGACATTACACAGGCGATGAACAGCAAATTGAGGGATGGGGACAGGAATGAACAGCCACAGAAACAATAAGTTTAAGAAACAACTGTGTTGATAATAGATAGCCGCCTTGATACATCATGTAGTGATAGTTCAGTTTAATATTTGAAATGCTTACCTAGTTCCAACTAGCAGTAACAACTACTAAGTAGCATTCTTCAAATATTAAGTATAAAAAGAACATTTTCCTTAAAAATATATTGTTTATTTTCCTCCTTTTTCCCCTTGGAAATTTCTTCTGAGAAGTATTTACGATTTACTGACTGGATCTAGTGTTTAGTGGTAGAGCAGATGTACAATGTGTAATGATGGAAACTTTTGCTGTGGGTTAGCAGATAGAGAAAAATGAGCCAAGAAAACAACCATTTAAAATAGGAAAACTCTCTCTAGGTTTCAGTTCATGTTCAATGAAAAGAAAGCAAAATACAGCAGAGCAGTGTCGGATTATGCTTTGCTTAAAAAAAGTTTACAGAACCTTAAAAGCCAATTGTTGATGAAAATAATTTTAAATTCAGATCTTGCTTCTATTCAAAGATTTGTGTTACTTGCTATTTCTGGCATAGTACTGCAAGAAGGAGGAGAATAATGAAATCAAGCCAACAGGATAAGATAGTTCATTTGAAATTTAAATTGTGGAAATACTGAACTATGCAGAGATATGCACAAATTCAATTAAAAAAAAAATCAAGGTTCAGTCAATATGGGAAACTCATGCTTATCCCAATAGCTCTCCGTTTTTACAGTTCACTTGCAGGCACTCACTTCTCCCTGGACAGGATCGTAGAATCTCTGCAGCAATTGAACAGTAGTGCTTTTTCCACAGCCACTGGCACCAACTAAAGCAATGGTCTTCCCGGTTTGAACTTTCAAGTTTAGACCTTTGAGGATCTGAGGGGGTGTGTGTGGAAAAAAAGGGAAAAAAAAAAAAAAATCTTAGTTTGGCAAGTTTGATTAGAGAACAGTCCGTCAAGGTAAATGGTAGCAATAATCAAGGCAGTAGTAAGGGGCGCAGTCTGAAGGTAGGGGAATATTAGTAAGCTAATTGTATATGGGAATATTCTGGGGCACTGATATGAAAAAGCCTGCATCTATGCTTGTGAAGTGTATTAGTTTTCAAAACAGGATGGCTACATGCAACCTGCCTTTTGGGAACAGTCCCTGGATCCTTCTGGCTACCAAACCAAGCCTGGGAATTATTTGAGAAGATTGATAACTGGAACAGGCCAAGTTCATGCCAAGAAACATTTTAAGAGTTCCCTTGCATAGACCATTGCATTCCAGTGCCTGGGAAAATTCCCCAGCACACTCAAATCAGCTAATATAGACACAGCCACAGTACTCTAAACTTGATAGCTCCTTTTCTCCAATTTGTGTAATCTGGTAGCAGGCTTGGGATCTCACGTTCTCCTGCTGTCCTCCATTTTCCAATGCTTAGACAATGGCATAACACTTAGTTATGAATCTCACAGAAAAATACTTCTAAGGTGCTAAGCATTGTTGCTGAGAAACAAGCCTGCTTTTTTCTATATTTAGAATATAAATGGTTGTTTTGACAAGGTAACTGCTGGAAAGCCCTTAATAAATCCCAATCGTTATTCTTCACAGCCTCAGCAGCCTGGGGAGTAGTTACAGATTAATATCTTTATTGCCATTTTCACATTTAGGAACATTTTACCTCAAAAGATGTCCATGTCATATGCGAGTAACGCTGTGTAGTTGCCAAAATATTTGGCTGCTATGGGAACTCTTCTTGTTTATACCAGGCTGATTTATAATTTTGCCTACACATGTTTTTGCAATGAGAGATTAAAATAGTTGCAATATTGCTCTCTTCTCCCTGTGTTACATCCAGCAGGGTTTGTATCTCCAAGAAGCTGATATCCTGGTGCCTGCATTATCAAGTAAGAACTATATCCTGGATACCATAATTTCTCCAGATGCAAGTAGTCACAACCACCTAATAAGCTATTTCTAACTCTCTTTTATCTAGCAAGGTGTTGTCAAGATTAAAACTGACAATAACTAGATTCCTTAGATCTTTTTGATTTGGTTTAGCCTGGATAGGGGGGGATTACACTGTGTTGCATCAATTGCTTGAGAGATTGTGGATAATTCCTACACATCTTTGCTGATTCCTTTTGGCTCTATTAAACAATGTTGATACTCTTAGTAGGGAGAGCTGCTGACTCAGTAGATTTGGGAAGGACACCAAAATATTTCTTATTTCCCTCCCATTTGGCGTGCAGACCCATAACATAGCTCATCAGTCTGAATAGCATTTTTAGGAAGAAGGATGAAGAGTCTACTCTGTCACTTCTGATTTCTGAGTCAAGAATGAAAGAAGATGCATTGCACTGACTTCAGATAGGCAGAAAGACTAGCTCTGGGTCTGTTCTTCAGCAGCCCCAGTGTCCTGGAAACAGATTTGGTGCACAATGAGACAGACCTCAGATGACTGAGGTGGGAAGAGCCATCTGAAGAAATAGCCACAGTGATATGAACTTTCATATTCTCACAACTTAATTGGCATGTCCAGCTTTTGATTGTTGACATCTGAAATCTCTATTTCTACCTTTTTCTTCATCAAGTAACAACAGCAGCAAATCCCTTTTCCTTTCACTTTTATCAAGGTCTTCAAAAGATTATAAACTGTTGAATATGGTAGGGAGGTCAAACCAACTGATTCACCACAAAAGTAATGACCATGACATGACGTACATAGCACTGTGCAGTAAGGGTACCAAAGGAAGTTCAACTGGTAAAGAACAGGGACATCAGTTTATTGAACAGCAATTTTAACATCTGCCCAAAATAACATTTGACTTCCACATGTATATTTAGGAGGATATGTTTCAATCCATTTAATGGCATATTGTTGTAAAGCCTATCTCACAGGTCATTTTTCACATGGGATATCACAGCAACTCAGAACTGTGGGGGACTGGAAAGAGCAACTTCCTGGTTTAACTATGTAAAGTCTGGAATTTTTAATGACAGATCTTGAAAAATCTTATTTCATTTATCAGAGCTGTTGTTCACAGAAATTCAGACTAGGAGCAACACCTATTCTTCTTCGCTTTGTCCAGCAGACAATGGTAAGCAGGTAGTCAGTGGCAGTAGATCTAGAGCTTTGTCTTTGTGCACTATTGGGGGAAAAAATGTCCCATCTCCCAAGATAGGAATGCATTTTGCATTCAAGAACAACAACAAGATTAGACAAATAATACGGATACGGGTTGCAGAATTTCAGTACAGTAGATCAATCTAAAACAAACACTTACTTTAACATCAGGTCTGGATGGGTAACTGAAATGGATGTTTCTGAATTCAATTTCTCCTATGAGTTTGTCTGGTTTGTAGCCTTCCTTAGAACTGCTATCTATGAGCCGTTTCTGGAAAGAGGTTTTTAAAATATATTGCTGGTTATTACACTTTTGGAACTGTTATTTCAGCTGGATACATTGTTCTCTGCATTACTTTCTCAGCTGCTGGTTTACACTGCAGTACACCATTGCAGAGCTGCTGCATTTTACTCGCAGGATGCTGAATGCAGGGGAACATCTGACTGTGAATTCTACTTTGATAAATATAGTACATTTTCAAATGCCACAAAATCACAGCAGAAAATCTGTAATTGCAGAACTTAACTGTACTATCTTGCAGCCAAAACATGGCCCTCAGTAATCCATATAAGAGGATTTTATGCTCACATCAAGAAGAACAATGTAGCTGTTTCTGCATGAACTTTCTAGTCCTACTTGTTTAAAATATTTTTTAGGCACAGATATCCAATTGCTGCATAACACAGCAAGACCAAGATAATAACAATGTGGAAAACCTTTTTCATAGCAACGTCAGCACTGCAGCTTTATATTATTATAGCTTTCAATAGCACTATTAATCCCCTCCTCACCAACTCCCCCTTACTCCAAATAAAAAAAAAACCACCAGCTCAGCTGAAATTGTGCATAGATGCATTTTTAAAAAAATATTATAGTGCCTTACTACTTTCCCTCTGGAGTTGCAAGTCTAATATTAGAGAAAGACCGCATCCATAAATCTCAGATACACATGCCAGGTTTCCCAACATTCATTGTAACAAATAAAGAGGCAGTTTTCTTGATATGAATGTAAATATTATGGGTTTCAGTGGTAGGCATCTATAGAGTTTATTGTTTAGGGCCTTTTGAGTGTTTTTGTTATGTCTCCCGAGGGGAAAAAAAAAAAAGGGAAAAAAATTAAGTGGGGTTGAAAGCCTTCTTTTCTACTTACTTAGATACTTACCTTATTGATAATCTGATATACTTCATAGGCAGCCCCACGTGCATTAGCCACACTCTCCAGGTTAGGAGCCGCCTGGCCCAGGGAGAAGGCTCCGATGAGCACAGAGAAGAACACCTGCGGGAGACAGAGGGAAGCATCGCAGTTAACAGTGATTACAGAGCCACCAGTGCCCAGCTGTTAAATGCCCAAGTCTTTCTAGTGCACCCTTTCCAGGAAGATTAAATACAAAAGTGAAAGATGCGTTTCAGAGTTGCTCCAGTCCACTCTCCATTTTCCTGGGGTGAATGGTAACTACTGACACATGGTTTTGTGGCATGAATGACCTTTCTTTTTGATGTTCTTGCATTTTCTATCATGTACAAATAGAACAAATATCTTTCTCTGTTGCTTTCCAGATGTTCCCAAAGTTAAGAGGATTGCAAAATTCAGTCCAGATTTTTGTAACCGAAATTCATACTGAGGAGAACTCATCAGAAGTCATTTGAGTGTGAAAGTTAAGTATGTAGCCAAACTTTTGATGGCAAGAAGATAGCTAAATATCCTCTAACCAATACCAACTTAGACATATCAGTAATATACAGTAAACGCTTGCAAGTAAACAACAACAAAATGCACGAAAGACATTGTGGCTAAATGAGATGTTGAGGACTTCCCAGTACACATTCAGCATGCAAGTGGGATTCATTTAATCCTAGTGTCTAGCTAGAATTTTGTTGGCAGTCCAGGTTACTTGTCTTTGCTCCCTAACCACCAGCTCTAGGTTGTTCATCCTGCCCTGCAATAGGGTCCAAAACAAGTGAGCAAAATGCAGATACTTTTGCCTCTCCATTGATTAGAGTGGGAATTCAACGTGTCCTGTTCAAACTTGTTATATCAAAAGCTAGGTAAGATGAATGCCTTCCTCTCAGTTCTTGTATACCAAGCGAGTCTCTAACAGCTAATTTAGCAAACACTTGGCAGAAAATAGAGATAATTATATACACCACTTACATAACTATTTTTTGATGTTACAGAGCATTTTTCAAAGCTGCGTTGCTGTACTTACAATTAACACACGGCCGATGTCATAATTTTCTTCCTCAGCAGTAAGCTTGGTTCCATACCAAAATGCAAGTGCATAGGATCCAAAGATAAGAAATTGTGAAACACCTAGAGATGTGTTGGTAGTAATGGATTTTTTCACTCCAACACTTCTAGCCACCTCTAAGTTAGCATCATATCTGAAAGTGAATAAGGAAACCATTAATTTGACAGGTACCACATGCCATTCTGATTGTTATTTCCCAGTGCCCTTTTTTTTAATTAAAAGGATTTCTGCCATAAAAGCAATTAAAGTCTCACAAAGAGAATACAGATATTTTTTTGACAGAGGACTAGTAGGGATATAATTCCTTTGAATAAATCTGCTCTGACATATGCTAACAAAATTGTCATACCACTATGGAAGACATATTTAGAAAACAATTGAGTAGCATGACTTCGTTATCATGATGGAAGACACGATGCCACTCTTGAGCCATTTGTTTGCATTAGTCCTGAAAGGAAACCTTCAAGTTTTATTATCAAAGGTAAAGTTACTCTTCCACATTTAAAAAAGGCAAAACAACAATAAACAACCCCCAGGCGTCCATAGGATGAAGGCAGGTAAACGAATAGAGCTCCCTCTGATGCCAGAGTTGTTCTCTTACTGGCCATTCTGGGAAGTCAGGAATCTTTCCCTCAGGTTAGTTTACTGATTAATGTGGCAATATAGCAAACAAGTGGACACAGCAGATCGGTATAAAGACTGACAAGTTCAATGAGAGAATTATTTCTTCTAAGGATAATTCATATTCATTCATCTATAGTTTCCAGCTAATAGCTTTCACTTATGGAAAGCATAGCCTAGGAATAATGTATCTTTTTACTTGTCAGTGACATGCTCAGCAGCTTGCACTTTTTCCTAATACATATTTTCTATACAAAACATCCCTGTAGTATGAAGACATGAAATTCAATCAGCTGGCAAGGAATCTTAAAACAACATGCATTAATTTTGTTCATGTAAATTGCTCACCTGCTACTAATGCTGTACTTGTTACTCAAAGATATTTAAATGTTTTGGCTTGGTTGTGTTCCTAAATCCAAACCCTACCTCCAGGTCAGCAGCATCATAGGTCCTCCAGGGGAATGAGAAGCGGCTTTAAGCAATGTAACAAGACCACTTGACTACAGAGAAAGAGTCAAGCCACTGCCAGAAACAGAAGATGACTGAAGGTCCCTTGCAAGTGTAAATATTTGTGGTCAGTGGAGGCACTGTGCAGTGAAAGGTTGCTTTTTCTAGCTCTGAGGCCATTGTTCAAGAGCTGTAGGAGTCACAATCCACGGTTTGCAGAATGCCCTAGTCAGTCCCTGGTAGGATTTTATCTGTCCCTAGTAGAAGATGTCCCTAGGAGAGCCACCATTAAATGGAGGTGGAGCTGTGGAAGAGGCTGACTGGTCAACCATGGAGGAAAGGAAAGGCCTTACTGGCATAGAGTTACCCAGGTATCAGTTTGTCTCTAGACCTCAAAAAAAAAAAAAAAAGAAGAAAAAGTAATTTGAAGCAGCTCCTACCATTGGATTTTCAGACACTGGTATTTGCGTGGACCAAGAAGAAGATGGGGAGGAGGGGGACAGCTGATCTAGGCCATCTTGGGGCTTTTTTGCCTTTGCTGTGTAAGCAGAAAGGGTCTTAATATTGTTGCAACTTAAGGACAAATCCCAGTAAGTGCTATAAGATAGTCAGAGCTCAGCCCTTGGCAGCAGACAACTAAGGAGCAGGCTGTAGGACCCCGAGCTAGGGCTAACATCACCTTAGAAATTTCACACAAGACCAGAGCAAACATGGGAGTTGAAAAAGATAGGAGATTCATGGATCATATGGATCAGGTCTTCCCGTTTGCCTTTCCCAAGTGTATGATATTGGTGATGCCCTGTATTTGTATACTGAATGTTATTGTTTACGCTTGTTGAGTTATACATATGTCAATAAATTTGTGGTCAGCCATATCCACCTCACCTTTTACATGTGACTAGGGCCAACACTGGATTAGGTCAACTACAAGTGTTATTTGCAAATCATTAAAGTAATAAAAGCCAGTGATGTGATTTTACTTAAGGCTGTTATCCAGTGAAGCTTAAATATAAGCTCATTAATCAAAGATCAGAACAGAAGTGCACATGTTCTAGAAATTAAGCAATTAATCACATGCTTTGCTGCATTTGGCTACTAAGTAAAGATAACCTTCCCACCACTTTCACTTTAAATTCAACTCCAGATCTCAATCAGAGGGGAAATTTGAGTAGGCTGCAGTAGCCTGTATTCACCGACTAGGTCTATTTACATGTTTATTTTCAGGTGAGCTGTTCACTTATAGAAGGATAAAATGACACTAAAGAGAATCTCATTCCCCTGCCCCTCCAAAAAAAAACCCCACAAACCACAAACCCAACCCACAGCCAAACTCCTTTTCTGTATTTTAAATATAATTATTATTTCGAAAACTTACTTTGCTAATGCCTTCTGCTGTCCATTGAAAGCCACAACAGTCCTGATTGCTGTCAAAATTTCTTCTGCCACAGCTCCTGCTTTGGCATAAGCAGACAGCTCTTTAGCAGTAAGGGTTGCCAGGAGCTGGAGAGTTGAAAAACAGATGTTACTGCAGCCTACTGAAAGGTATGCACACTGTATTGGTGAATAAGAATGATCAATGTTCAAGGCACAAGCTGAGGTTTTAGGAAAGAGGGAGTCAACTCCTCTCTGTGCCCTGAATTTCCCCCAAATCCAGCTTATTCATTTTAATGAGGACACAATGAGAGAAAGAATACACAAGCATCAGATGAGCTTCATGACTGATCCACTTTCCTCCCAAGCTGAGGACAGCCTATGAACTACCCTATGATGTGTGTGGGTAGGGAGGCGTGCTGTAGCTGCTCTGGAGGGTGCCTGAGGTGTTCAGAAACTAGAGCACCAGTAGGCATCGAAGTAAGCAAGGTAGTCACATTACAGCTTCTAATGTTCTTCTTCCTAGCTTATTTGAAATGCTTCAAGTAGAAAAAAACCCTAGTATTATATGTAAGTTACCACTCAGGAATAAAAGCCTACAACGGACCATAAGGTGAAAATGTTTTCCTATCTGAAAGGGAAACCTCTCCAGATATTTCACTAATTTATATCACTCCAGTCTGAAGCAGCTGTATATATGTCCTACGGTCTACTCTGTACACAGCATGAAACTTGGTAAATTATTTGCAAGAGATGCGGTATCATATATGTGCAGACGGAAAGAGCTTGAGAGGCATTTGTGCCAAGAGGGAAGAGGGGCACAGGCATATGCCTGGGCTTCCCCAGTCCTCTGCATCAGGAAATCGCTGTGCGAGGAAGATGCTCTGATGCAGATTACCCTTCCACCACATGGCGCAAGGACAGAGTGTGTGGACAGAAGGAATATGCCTTACAAGTACGTGCTTGGGAATCCAGAGAAAAGCTACAGGAGGAGTGGAAACCATAACGTAAGCATGGGGCCAGCCTCCCAACTTAGAAACCACACTAGGTTTCTCCCATTGTCTCCCCCTTTCCTGTGCATGAGAGTTGTAATGTTTTTCTGGTTTGCTTTGTTTATTAATCCCCGCACACTTACAGTTGACCAAACTGCTGCTGATGCAGCAAGCAGAGGGCTGACTGACAAAATCACCAGTGTCAGCTTCCACCCGTGGATGAATCCTATAATAATCCCTGCCAGAAATGTGGCAAAAAACTGCACAAATATACAGATCTTGTCTCCGATGCCTTCGTGGATGGTGTTGATGTCACTTTAAATAATAATAAAAAAAGATTTGTTAGCTTTGAATGCCTTTCATTCTAACTCCCTCCCCCTCCGTTTCATGCTGTGTGGCCTAATGTCAGAAGCTTTGCCATTTCCTAACTGGCACAGTGAAATTTCTAACCACAGCTACTGAACGGTACCATTAGTCTCTTGTGTGGCCAAAACACAGCAGAAACCTCCTATTTTTTAGGACTCATTTTCTGTATTTTCCATCATTCTCTGCTGTTTCTATGCCCTGTCACTAGGTCACAAATGACCTAGTTTCCTTATCCAGCATCCAAATGGAGCAATACAAGTAAACAGCCAAACAGCCTCCTCACCTCCCATGATCATCTACAAATGATTCCTTCCACTCAGTGCTCTCATGCATTTTATGTTCTTAATTTTGGCTACAGACTCAGATCTAGGGTTATCTCCATTCTATCAGAACAACTGTTATTTGGAAGAACCTCTGTTTTTTGTACAAATTTCCTTCCCCATTTTCTCTTCCCAGCACATACAGATGTTAGAGCTGAGAGTGGTTTCATTTAAACTTCTCTTACACCTTTCAGGAGACAGCTCTGTCCAAAGCTATCTTAAAATCCAGGGAAGAAGAAAAAAAAAAAGAAATAAAATCTGTGTTCATGCATATAGTCCCATTGCATCTTGGGGCATACAGTCCTCATCCCTAAGTCTATTTAAGTCTATGGAAAAGCTCCAAAGACTTTAACTGACTGGACAGAGTCCAGCCTGAGAGCTGGCTGGATGTAAAGGCAAGCTCATTTCCATTCAATAAAGTGTCAGAGCTTTCAGTGTTTGTAAACTAGCTGGAGACAGCAGAGCTGTTTATCTAGTACTGTCTGCCACGTACTTCATGGACATTAGAAAGCCAATGTCGGGCATTTCACAGCAAAAACCCTTCCAATGCATATATCGCAGAAACTGCACAAATGGAGCTGAAAAGGATAATGAATTTCTCCCTCAGAGCTGTAATATTTCATACTTTAGGTTTGTTTTCTTTTGTTTGGGGTTGTTTTAGGGTTTTTAAAAAAAAAAAAAAAACAAAAAAAGAAGAAACCCAAAACTCTCTATAAGCTATTTCATAGAAGATAAATGGCAGTTTTCCTTTAAATGTCATACTTGGGGTAAAAAATGAACAGAGCCCTCACTCTGTTAGTCTGGTGTTCAGCGTTCCTATCTGGGTAGTATCAAACCAAGCCATCTCCTGATGGAGGACTGCAAAAAAGAACTTCTGCCGGATCCTTGCTGTCTGCCTTGTAGCAGCAATCAAAAACGTCCATACTTGGATGGTGCTCAGGATCAACACAGCACAGCCAATTCCCACGTAGTAGTAAGCAAACCTGTGATAAGGGAACAAAACGCCATATGACCCCACTGTATCTTGTGAGAGAAGTTAGACACACAAAGCAACAATTAGTCTTCATTTATCCCATCAAAGTAAATACAGAAGCCTGAGATACATCATTGGGAAACCTTTTTGAGAAGGCAAACATTTGGCTTCTGCTCAAAGGGATAACACAATAAAAGAAAATCCCCCAATAGCCTGTTAACAGTATAACTACAAAGAACTCTTACTTTGTCATTTCACCTTCTACATCTATGCCTGGAATTGATGGACAGCTGGAACTATTTACAGAAGTATCTGTGAGGGGGGAGAAAAAAAACCTAGTAATATTTGTGAAAGTATTGTATGTAAAAGACAAATGATGGCAATCTAGGGTCATCAGTTTAGGAATGTTTTGTATTTTGCAGCTGGGGTTTTGCAAAATACAAAATCATTTAGCAAATACACATTTATTTTTAAGGAACTTCCAGTAATTAGTGCCTGATAACTGATGACACAGAAGGTGGTCATGCTCCTTACTATGTCGCCAAAGTTGAAGTTCATTCATACAGCAGCACATCCAATGCTCTGCTTTTGTCCTGGTCTAGCCATTAAAGATTGATTAAAACAATTGGGCCATTTGCATCAGGATGAATTTTGCTCGTTATATTCTTGTTTAGATGTGCACCAGTGCATAGTCTGGGGGAAAAAAAAAATCTTAGCCCCTGTAGCAAAACATAACTGGTATGTAGAGAAGTCTCATTTTAACTTTTTACCTTCTGACATATTTGATTTCACGCCGCTTAGCACAAAGCTGTTTGTCATCTCTCCAAAGACAATGATCATAAGCGGCAATCCAGTACCATTTGCAACAGCTGTGATCAAACCAACTACCATCAAAAGGACATCCACCCAATCAGCATAGCGAAACTATGTGAGCATTAAAAAAAGAAAAAGAAGAGAGAGAAAAAAAAAGGAGTGAAGTTATGCCTGACAGTTCACATATTTATTACAGTACAGCAGACTTATGGAACATGCTTTGTTTCTACCTACGTATTCTAAGTAGCAACACACTCCAACTGAAGGTAAACTCAGAACATAAGAATTTTGTAGTAGGTTCCATACATCTTTAAATCAGTACTCAGTAAGGCTGCTAGGGGAATATTGGCAGGACACATGGTTCTCCCCCAACTCAGCAGGAAAAAAAAAAACGGGTATGTCCTACATGTTTCTAAGTGATGATCTCTGTACAATATATTGTATTTTGTGTTCCAATAAGTTACATATTTACTAAGATAATGCCTTTGAAATGTAAACAAGAGTGAGTTATTGACCAGCACCTGGGTTATATCTACCAGTAGAAAACGTTTGCAGCAGAGATTGTATCTTAAGGCTTGTCTACCCTTGAACATTTGTTTGGTTTAAAGAAGGATGTGAATTTAAACTGCCATAGCTATTCCTGGATGTGGTTAATCTGAAATCAGAACATTTTATTCCTGACTGTCCTAACCCTTTTCCAAAGTGTAAATGGACATGGAATAAACCAGAGAAGAATAAAACTTCTCTTGTTCCAGCATAAGCAAGTCCATGTGTAAGAGTTCTTTGGAAATAGCTGTTGTATGGAAAACTGTCACAAAACCTTATCACTGGTTCTCTCAGAGAGCAGATCCTTCAGATGTCAAACACAGGATAAATCCTTTATAAATAGAGCCAAGGCTCTATTTATAGACAAGGCCTGTGCAGTATATATGTCCTAGATCAGCCTCAGCAGGGGTGAGCTTCATCCTCCAACAGCACTAAGATTGAACTGCCCTCAGATCAAATTTTAAAGAGGTCTAGCATCAATAGGTCTCAGGCTTCTTCTCCAGTTTTTGATTGCTTATTAATTGCAATTCGTAAACAACTCACAATGACAAGTAACGAAAAGAAAATATAAAGCAGACCATCAAACTGGACACTAACCAATTCAAAAATGCCAACCACCCGTTTCTCTGGCTTCTTATTTTCCTTCCTAGAGGAAAATACAAAAGACTAATTAAGATGAGTTTTTTCTAGCAAAGCTCTGTTAAAGTCTCCCCCGCCCCCATACACTCAGTACACCAGCAGCCAGTGTGTTAAGTTCAAAGAATACCTACTTTTCTTTCTTGGGCTTTAACTGGTCACCTTGTTCAAGATTTTCATCATGTTGGAAAGAAGGGTTGTCATATCCCTTGCTTGCAGATTCTGTGAAATAAAAAGCAGACTTTTTTTTTTAAACGTAATAACCCATCTTTTGTACCAGTTTCTTGCAACTTTCCCTGCTGATTCTTTTGCATTTGAAGCCTAAAGAACAGTTTTTCTCATGTTCTTGAGCAGCCTGGTGAATTTTTCTTGAAGCTTCCTTTCTCTTCAGTTCATCTCCTCTACTCCAGAGCTTCCAACTCCATTTCTGAGATGGAAACAAACTTCATTTTTACAATTAAAATATATTTATGCAGAAAGGCTATCAAAGACTAAAAGCAAGAATTAATTCATTCTGCAAACACCTAAACAACTGAATGCAAACAAGGAGAAGCCCTACTGAAATAAGTGGAGGTGCTCATAGTGAAGGTTATAATTGCTGTAGGTAACACAGAATAGATGCGAGTTAACTGAAGAATCATGTCTTTGCCTATAATAACCATCTTCATTATTTCTTTTTATTGTAGTCCATGTCCACATGTCCCACTTCCTTTGTGCTAGGGGCTTTAGAAATCTACACAAAAGAGGAATCCTACCCCAGAAAGCTTATGATTCTAAATGCATAAAATGAGATGTAATAAATGGATAAAGAAACTGATAGGCAACCACAGTAGGGAGCCAGCTGTGAATCACATGGGAAGAAAAGGGCTCCACACACCAGCGACCCGCAATTTGCATTTACCTTAACTTTAACTGCTGACTCACTATGAACAGAATTTTCCACATACTGTTTTTAATGTCAGTCAGTCTGTAAAGACTGGTTTAGACAACCATTGGAAGGCAATAATGTGCTTCCATCTCACTGAGCTTATCTTAGGCGCATTTTCATGCCCAGGCTAGGACCCACCTAAATAGTTTTACCCATGTAAATGAGTTTTGTTGAACTTGGTGGAATGATTCATGCATAAATGTTTTCTAGGTGGTAGCTTTAGTTCACTGGAAACTCATTGTTATCTCCTATAAAACCACTGGCAATCAGGAAAGGCTTATAATGCACCTTTAGATTTGGAGCTGTGGAACACTTTCCTCAAACGCACACACGACTTTCATGCCTGTGGCTTACCAGTGTCGGAGAGGTCCTTTTCTGTGGAATTTACAACACAGTCCTTCATTGTTCTTCTTTGTTGTATGCCTATGAGATATAGTCACATTAATCAAAACCTGCATTAAAAAAGCAACAAAACATTTAGAAATAGTAGATATTTAAAGAGTTCACACTTAAAACATTTGTGGGTTTTTCCAGGATTCATTACATTTTGGTCTTAATATTGTCCTACTTAAATATAATGACTAAAAACAATACGTAACAGCGTGATCAAGAACTACTTTTAATGAGATATTAAGAACAGTGCAAACTATTACAATGGAACCTAACTCAGTAGCCTGTTTTAGTAGTCTTTTATGCTAAATCCCTAGATCATTCATATACAAATTATTGTGGATGATCTATTACAGAATAGAGGATTGCCGTCATTATCTTATGTTTGATTGAAACTTATTGAACAGTCATAACATGATCGTGATTACTAAAGATACATGTACACATTATGCCATACACCAACTAAGCAAGAGGTAGAGGCTGTAAATGACTGATGCTCCAAGTTTCCCTAGGCTTTTCTTCTCGATGTATCACATATACAGGTTTAAAAAAAAAAAAGCCCAGCAAAAACCACACATGAATTTGATGAAGGCTAAAATAATAACGATAACAAAATGCATAATCAATCTGACAAAAAAAAAATATTTTTTTTAAACATCCTTTTGGATAGATTTCTGGCTGTGGGTATTTTTTTCCCCCCCCTCATGTTATTTCAGCTTACCTTTACAATCCACGCTGTGCCCGTACGTTCGGGTGACTACGGCCCCCTACGGCCGCCAGGGCGGGGCGGGGCGCGGTGCAGCGCAGTGCGGTGCCCCCAGCCCCGCGGCGGCTGCGGCCGCCAGCCCGGCCCGGTCCCTGCGGGGCGGGCCGCCCGCGCCCCGGCCACGGGCTTTATAGTCGGCGGGCGCCGCCCGCCCTCCCGCCGGTCGGGTTTCAGGTGAAGGTCGGTGCCGCAGCCGAGCAGGAGACGCCAAGGAAGAGAGATTTCGGGTGGTGATTTCGGCTCCTGCCCCCAGCAGCCCCGTCGGAAACTGCCTGCGGGTCTCCGGCCCTGCAAACCGCACTGTGCGAGCCGCTCGGCCCGGTTATCAGAGTATCGCTTTCCACCTTGAGTCTAACCAGTACTAAAACTAGAAGAATTTTAGTTTGGAAAACTGCTGATAAGCAGAGGTGAGGGGGTATTTGAAGAAGAGTCACTTGTCCAGTGAAAAATTCAGGCTTGTAAAAGCTATCTGCAAAGTCGTATCAAATTTGGGGAATTGCTTCACTGCATTTGGTGAACTTCAACTAAGAGTAAAGATATGCTGGTGAATTTGAACTAAGAAATGTTATTAAAGGAAGTGTTTTCATTTCCCACTTCTAAATGACCTGAAGATTGAAGCTAGCTAAATTCATTATTGTTTCTACAGAAGCTGAGCATCACATTTTGCTCATGTAGTTCCCACCTCTTCCCCACAATTTGCGGGGGGTTTTGTTTTGGCAAAAGTAAGACTGTTTCTTGTTTTGGGTTAACTCAGAGGGTGGTGGTTTTGATTGTTTGTGTTCCCCCCCCCCCCCCCCCCCCGAAGAAATCAGGTAGACAAATTAGATTTTCTGCACAACCCTAAAAATAACAGTTCTTCAGCTTCCCCACCCGCACATATTGGAATCTCTGTCATTTGCTTCCAGTAATGCTTTTAGTGTTTATGAAAAATAAACTCCTAGTTATTTTCCCATCCACTCAGATGCCATTATCCCAAAGCCAAGTCCCAGATAATTAAACTAGTTACTCAGCTGAAGTTAAGAATGAGTAACAAGTTCAGGACTCAGCCTCATTTAAGCTTCCCCTCTCTGCCTTCCCCACAGGATTCAGATTACATTTTACATGTTGGTTATGATACCCTGAAAGAACCTCAGAAGAAAAGGCATTATTAGGCATCATCGTCTCCTGCCCACTGGGACCCTCTATGTTCAGTTAGATTCAAACTCCTACATGTCAGACCTATTACTTTTTTAGTACTTTCTTATCTCATTAGCATTACCCAGGTTTATATTACAGAACCAGCGTTAAGCCTGCATAAAGCACATCCATGGCTGTGTTTTCTGTTCCAGAAAATTGAGGAAAAGCTTTGGCTTCTGCTGCCATGAAGAATCTGATTTTACAGATTTTTAGGAGAAGAGGGAGAACAGCAAGATGAAGTACTTCACTGTCCCAGCCCCGATGTTTACAGCTGCATGCAGTATTTCCTTCACCAAAGGCAACAGGCTTTTTCTTATTCATCTCAATAGGAGCAAGAACAATTCCTCACCATGTCTCAGTTTTTGTTAAACAGATGGTTAACTGTTATTTTCAGAAGAAACTATCATCACATTTAAAATTTTAAACATAGGGACATCCCACCTAGAAAGCAAATGACTGAATTTGATGATAGGTGTGGGGCTGACAGAGCACATGGATAGCATAGATAGCAGAGTAGAGGAATGGAGGTAGTTCGAACCCAAAAAACTCTCTTGGCCAGTTTTCGGAGCTGCTAAGTACCCACACATCTTACTTGGGATCACTGGCAGCTAGAGAGCGTTTGGTACCTCTGAAACACAGACACTTTCACTTTTCAAAACTTCATTATCAGTTATTCACACACAGTAGCAATAAAGTGTCAATTATGATTCAGATCCATTGCTCTACACAGCACATGCCTGGTAAGAAAAAGCCTCAGAGTTCTCCTGCATAGAAAAGACAGTCCAAAACGGGTGTGCCAGATGAGCAGGACAAACAACTGATAGTGCAGAAAAGAGAAGTATGGGGTGTTGAGAAGAAAGTTGTTTCCTTCTCTCTCTGCCCCCCTCCCCATTTCTTCCTTTGGGAGTGATGTTATACTCTATGCAGGTTAATGAGCATCTCCAAAGGTGGGGGGAAACCCAAGCCATAAACAAACAGATTAAAAAAGAAAATGAACAAAAGAAGGAGTAAAAAATAATGTCCTAGAAAAAGATTCCTGATGTAACCTACTAAGAAACATGGACTTGGAGTCTAATTACAGCTAACTACCCTGTGCTTAAATAAAAAATAAATTAGCACAATCTGACGTTTTCGCAGAAGCAAAAATTCTGGACTAAAACACACACGTGTCAGGCAGGGAAGACTCCCGTCAATAAAAGAAGGCAGAGAAGCAACACAAGAAATGATAGATTACAGTGATGCCCTCGTAATTTGGGGGTAGTGGGGATATTATAATAAAATATCATAATGTGATTTCGAAGGGAAATACTATTTCTTCTTTTATCCAAAAATACTTGTGGAACTATGGAAATACTCACTGCATCTGAAAAGTATTCTATTCCAAACAGACAATATTCACCCATGCCTCCATGTGTTTGGTTTATCTGTCCAAAAGTGGTCAGTGACAGGAAAAGCAAAATTAAACACAGTCAAGTATCATTAATTAACACCAGCCACAACTGACTGAACTAGAAAAGATATCTACTTTAAAGAACTATTAACTAGGATAGTTAACCACAACATTATTAAAAACAAACAAACAAAAAACCCCACCAAAAAAAAAAAAAAACAAAAACCCAAAACACAGGCTGGAAATGAGAACTCATTTCCCCAGCAAAGGATTAACACTGAAAAGAATACAACACATAGTATGCAAAAGTAGTAGACACCCAATTTTAGTGGAACATCTCCTCAAAATAACAGTCAAATACAAAGAACTTGCATTGTACTTTACAAATGTCATAGCTGCTTACTGCTTTTTGACTTCTGCAGCAGACCAGAAGAGCACCCACAAGCCACATGTGGGGAGTCAGGGCTAGTATTTGACCCGTTACCTTAACTGCAGCTGATCACCTACCTTTCCCATGCAGTTGGGTTGTAATTAACAGGACAGAGCTATAAAAGACCTTTATCTTTGCTTACTGCTCTTTGGCATTGGTTGCTTTTTGACTTTTGTATCTGTTATACCTGTGATTCAGCCAGAAAAGACTTGCCAGAATTGCTTAAAAAATAAATTTTAAAAGTAAATTTAAAGCAATTATTTGTTTGTCAGAAGTCAAACCAAAATCAAACACTGATATTGCAGGTCTTGTAGGCTTTGTGGGCTAGTCACCATTAGTTGTAATCAACTTCCACATTTCTACAGTTGCAGAGAGACATATGTATTGTACTCAAGCTCAACAGTAATATTATTAATAACCACTGGTAGTAGCTGTAGTCATGGCACAGTACTTGCAGCCTTACGCTGAGATAGGGTCATATTTTGGTGGGCATAAGAGGAGTGGCTCATTAGCATGTTAAGTTCTTCACTGAATTTCCTGAGTAATAGGTTATGTATGTTGGCCATTTGGGTTATGAATATGGGACTTATGAATATATCCTACGTAGTTAACTTTTGTCAATGTAAAAATGAATAGAAAGATTCTGCTGAAGCTGAATTAATATCTGGTGGGGGGGAGGTAGGGTTTTCTCCATGGCTGCCTGACTGATCCAAGCTGAGCTATACAAACTGTCTGTGCCGAGTACCCACAGGGAATTAAAAGGACTCTCTTGTGGAGCAGCTTGTTGGCTTCTGTGTCTTTCAGAGGAGATAGTTTTTTCCCCATTCTCTGTCACAGTGATTCATGCTAAACCTAGCTGAGGTAGTACAAAATAGAAAGCCCACAGTTTCAGAATACCAGCTGGGGCAATGAGATTGGGGTAGATTCTGTTTACTAAGGTAAGCTTAATTACACCATTGGTTAAGCTAGTCAAAAAGTTTGAGGATATTAATCACATTTGCAAATTAGAAGTTAAGAAGTTTTCTAGTTTCTTTGCAGGGAGCAGCTAACTAAAATGTTTTAATTCTCCAAACCAAAACCAAGTTATATGTGTCCTGCTATAGCATTGGCAACTGCAGAGCTATCAGCGATTTGGTGCAACGAATGGAGAAAGTCTGGGTAGAGGTGAGTGTTGGAAGAATTAAAAATCAGGTAGAGTAAAGAAATATGTCACAATACTTCTTGAACTTTTTGGGAAAGTCTGAGCTATGTGGTCCAAAAGTCCTAACGCTGTAACCAAGAAAAACAATTATTTGTGGTTTTCCTGAAATTGGGGAGTGGGAACATATGAGATTCTTTTAACTAAACAGAGTTATATCAAAGACAGCTATTTAATCATACTTGTTTCTAACCAGTACAACTTGCAAGGATTTATTGAGGCTGAAATGGTTTTACAAGTTCTCTGTAGTACACATTTGCTCAAAGAACAAAAACAAGGAATGCATTTTATTCTCTCCTATGAAGTTTGCATGTCTGTTTTAGGAGAGACTTAACTGGTAAGTATGAAGAATTTGCAGATTTCTCAAGTAATTACTATAATTCTTCTTGCCTTTAAAAGAATGTCAGGTCAATGTGGTTCATTGCTTTCTATAAAAGAAGAGAAAATACCTATTTTTTTTCTTCTAAGTAATAGAGTGATATAAGTAATAAGATCCTAGGAAGCACAGAGGGCAGTCATTCTGCTGAACCCTTTATATACCTTAAACAGGAAAATTTCATACATTATCAAAATGGTGAGCTAGGCTGATAAAGACCTATAGAGATAATTCACAGGACTGAATGTCAAGATATCCACCTATTTCAGAAAGACACAGAGCAAAGGAAAGGGAAGGGAGGAGGAATTGCCTTATGTAAGCAAGTACTTATTCTAAGGCCTTCCCTATACCAGGAGAAAGACAAACCAATGGTTTTTGGTCCATCAGACCAGGAATATTAGGAAGATGACTAAAGAAACCATTACATCTGTTGGGCAACACAGGCAAGAGGAAAAAAACAAAAGCCTCTTAAATTCTTGGAAAGTGCCAGGAACAAAATTTTCTTTTAAGAGGTGAGAGAATTAATTGGAGATGGGCTTTTCTACATTTCATCCCGAGAAGTAGAATGCAATCGAGGAAGAAAATTTGGATGCAAGTGCTGGTGAAATTATGAAGTTCATGATTCTTTAGAAAAAAAGAGAGGAATGACAACAGAATAAAGAAAATAAGTTTGAGTATAGGAAGATTATTGTTATTCATGGAAAGGGAGTCTAAGGTCAAAGGGGATAAAAAGAGTTGGCAATTAATACAAAATAGACTTTAAACACAAATAAGAGGTCATTCTTTCATGCAGAAGCACAGGATACTATCTTTGTGTAGGAATAATCTATCAATAAGTAGAGGCTGGAAATGACTTTGTAGGCAGCTTTTCTGCAGAATAGCATCTAGGAGATATACTGGATGGAAAACTGAGCAGGAGCCAACAATGTCAAACTGCTGTGAAAAAAAGCAAAATTCACAAAAGCACGTAAGAGTCATATGCCAAACACATGGAGTAGTGTTTCCTCTGCTTGGTGCTGTTCAGTCCTCAGCTGGAGTACTGTGTCTTATTTTGGTTATTTCAAGAAAGATGTGGGTGATAGGAATTATGGAAGAAAGCGAAATGAAAGGGGTATAAAAGACATGACCTCTGAGGAAAGACAGATGGAATTGGGTTTGGTGTAGTGGAAAACATGCAATTCAGTTTAGAAAAATATGAGGGACTGTTGCAAAAACAATGTAATCCAGTTTCTTCCATATCTACTGTGGCACTGATCTATGGTAAGAAAGACAAAAAATAGATATTAGGAAAGTGACATTAGCTCTATAGCTATTTAAGCGCTGGGCCGGATTACTGATGGAGCTGTTGGCATCTAGATTTTTGATTTTTTTTTTCTTTTTCTTTTTTTTCAGGTCAAGTCAAGCAATTGTCCACAAAGAAAAGTTTGGTATAGATGATGTTGCCTTGAGGCTCGGGGAAAGGTCTTCTGAGATCCTCATCAGCTCTATTTTCTCTGTTGTGCTGATAAGCATAATGAAGGACAAAATGGAACAAAGCTGGTACATCTTGTATTTTGGTTAAAGAGATGAGATCAGATGAGTCTGTGGAATAGCTGGAGACAGTTTTGGCAAAGGTTTCTGCTGATGAGAGATTGGAAATTGGACAAATGGCAGAGCGCTTAGAAAAGGTCATGTAGAAGTGAGCTCCTATCCTCAGTGGACATGGTGGTTTTCAAGGATGTGTTCATAAGGTCCTTTTCTGCAGCTTCTTCTAGCCTATGTCTGCCAGGTGCCATCTCAAGCACTGTCAAATGACTTCGCTACCTAGTCCATATCCTAGGGTGGCTCATCGACATGGCGTACATATTAAGTAACTTCCAGGCTTCTTTTTGGAGTGAACCAATTAGTTCACTTTCAGGTGAAAATGGGGTTTGGTTTTGAGAATAGCTTATTCCTGAGTTTGCTCTCAAAAACTAATTTCTACAGGACAGTTTTCGTTCTTTCCATCTTCTGCAGTCCTGGAACATCGTCCTCGTGCCCTCATTTCTGCACACCATCATGCCATATCCTAGAGCATGCAATCCATATCCTTCACTTTGGACCATAAAAATATCTCTCTGTGGATTTACTTTCTGTCTAACATCACTGTGACACAGCACAGCACTCATACACAGCACTATGGACTGTTAAAAGACAAGAAGTAATCAGTGTGTCTTAGGGTTTTGGGTGCACCACATGAGATGCAAAGGAAACTCAGATTAAGTGGTAATTTCCATAATTATTATGGAATTTTAGTCCACTCCAGAGGGGGTATTTCTGAGTAAAGTGGATAAAAGCTGTTGAAACCTTGAAGGCCACGGAACTCTTCAGGACTTAGATATTTTTAGCAGTGTAGACGTAGCTACTGATACGGTTTGTTCACTGGTAGGATTTCATAGTGTTTTACTAACATAACCCTGGGATGAATGAAGTTGTGTGGGTAGAAACCCCATAGTCTGTTTCTGAAAGGTCTTATTCAAGGACTGTCCCATCTCACATCAAAAAGTAAGGTGATGGTGAATTATCAACAGTTCACGTATGCAAATGTTAAGAAAATATCAGATGTCTACTACAAGGGTAGCACCAGGCAAGCCCCTTTCTTTGACCTGAACAACATTTCGAATGTGCTGTGCAGCGCTGGACAGGGTGTGGGCAACACAGAGAATTTCAGTTCATTTATTCTTTAGTCCCAGACTCTCGGAGGAAATTAACAAATGACAATTACTTTCCTTTAAATACTTCTATTTCTCAATGCAATGTCAATCTTGAGGGCAAGGACGTCTCTCTTTTGCTCTAGCCTCTCCTCCTCCAATAATCTAGCATTTTGTAGATTTTGTTTATATTTATATATAAATAAATATATATATTGTATTTAAATAACATGACTGAATCAAACCAAGATGTTATTCATACCGGTAGCATGTGTTTACTACTGAATGATGTTCTGCTTACATGTTTATATGCTCCCAAGGGTCAGCGAATGCAGTCCTTTTTATCTAAAGGAATCAGTGTAAACATCCCTCCTCACTGAGCATGCATTTCATGACACTTATGAGCACATCGCTGAGTGTTTCCCTTGCCAGGACAGACCACGGTTAAAATGGAATGTTTTTTTTGCAAAGATGTGCGTGCACAGCGACCTTCCACTGATACTATTTAATCTAGGAAAAGGAAAGTTTAAAAAGCAGAGGCAGAAGATAAGTGTTTGAAGATACATGTAAATCATTTAACCCTAATTAAAATAAAACTCTTAAGAAGACAAATAAAAATGGGCTCCCTATTTAAATAACATATATGGATACCTCCTGACTGATGGAGGTGGTGGCTGTATCAGGACTGGGCTGGAGGTGATGCCATGCGGTTCAGGAGCATAGTTGTTCCTAGATCACCTGCTACAACACCCTCCCCCACAGTGCTCCACACCATGGTTGTCCTCTCTTCTGAGAGCTGCAGCACCTGCCTATGCAGCTGGAATCACCACTTCCCTCACTCCAAAACCACATTTTTCCTTTGTTTAGAAGTTCCCAATCCTTTTTCCATGCCTTGAGTGTTAAAAATCCTTGCTATCTCCTAACATTATACCTCATGGTGACCTCCAAGTTATGTGGTCCCTGAGGGCATGAATAGGAAAAGGCATCCTAGGATTAATGAGGAATTAGAACAGGGGAGATGACGCAAATTTCTGAAGGCAGCTCCCTTGTACTACTTGTGCACAAACTACAGTTGATCACCAGAATAAATTATCCTAATTGTAAACCTGGCTTAAATCTCTTGGGTTAGAGAAGATGTTACTTCTGCTCATAAAGTTGCATTATGTGGTCACAATAATGTTTTCCTTTAGGGTAGCTGGTTTTTTTTCCATGACAGCCCATTCGCGTGTACTGGTCCATATTCTCTTCTGAGGAAGAATGTTTTGGCACTTCAGACCACAGCAGTAGGATTTCTGCCAACTGGTTCCTGCGTCTTAGACTGCTGTGTCCGTGCTGGCCAGTCCTGATGCTGGCTTCCACGGCACTGAGTTCTGGGTCAGAGGGAACAAGACTGACTGACAGGGCTGAGGGGAGGAACAAAGTATTACAGCTCACTGATGCGTAGATAGCTTGTGATGAGAGGCAAAGCAAGAACTCCATGTCCCAAACCTGACTTAGTCAAACCCCGGTGCTTAAAAGGAAGATGCTGGCATCTTCTAAATATCCTCCCCTTTTGAGGACCATGTGGTATAGACTCTCAGTTACAATCTCCTTTTTCTACTTCTTCCTATTCACTGACCTTAGTTATCTGCATGCTCTGCAGATTGGGGTCTGAAACTACCTCCTTTCCCCCTAAGTTCCTGACCCAGTCCTTCAGCTGACAAGTGATCAGAGTTTAGGAGCGTGTTTTGTCCAGTGTAATCTTTAACAATTTATGCTCACAAGAGTGAAGGAAACCCTTCACATGGACTGGGGAGTGCTAAGGCAGCTAAGGGAGCTAGTGAGATACAGATCCTGGGTTTCGTCCTGTTGATGTAAACCCTAGATCAGGACTGTCGGTACTGTTTTCATGCAGTGCTGAACTTTTAGCTCTGACTGTGTTTGCAATATTAAACTAGTTATGTAAGTTTACATTTCTGTATGCATCACTGCACAGCCAAGCTTAGGCTTTCACCAAACTTTCCTTCCATTGTACTACTTTCTAAACAGATTACAAGAACTCTAATGAACTTCTGGTTGGACCTTAATTAACACGGACATCAAAAAGGTCTGATGAAGGATATTTCCTTTTAAGGAAGAGTTGGTGCTTCCAAGCTGTGCACAACAACATACCTGAACAGCTCTTAAAGGTTCAGGAGATGGTTAGGCTTTTCTAGTTAGCAACAGACTGCCAAAAAAGATTAAACTATCAGAGGCTAGCTTTTGAAATATATTGATCTTCCTTTATGTGCCTGTGACTATGAGAGAAAGGGTAGGAACACTGAAAAATAACTGTAGTTGCTGCCATATATTTTTTAATTCTCCTTTATTGTTTTCAAAAGAATGTCAAATTATCTATGCTATACTACCAAAATCTATTTGAAGCACCTGAATGGTCTCATAATTGTCTAATGAATGACATAGCACAGGAATGAATTCAGTTAGCATATCAAATAATTAACTGGCCCATAAAATAACTTATGTTCAGAGAAGCAATACTTTGTTTTAAGGGATCTTTAGCTGCATTGCAGAATGATAGTAAAAAAGGCTTTCTAAAAAGTAATTATTTGGGATCAGTTTCACCAAAAGTAAATTCAAAGAAAAAGAAGAAATTCAGTTTTGAAATGGTTGTTACTCAAATATTACTTTGATTTATTAATGGATACAATTTTATTTATGTCAATGAAAAAGGAAAAAAAGAGATTTTTCCTCCTGTTCCTCCTTATAACAGTCTATGTCATTCACTAGGACCCAGTTGTACTATGAACTGAAATAATTAGAAGATCCCAGCTGCACTGCTCATTACCAAATATCCTTGAAGTCAATATGGACTGTGTGTTTCCCTTTTTGATGTTATTCAAAAAAGCTTTTAATGAATTACAAGTAAATTCATACCATATGTTCAAGACAGCAATCAGGAGGAGCTTTCAGACAGTATCACTCTGAATGCACTGGCTTTTTTTTTTTACTCTATTTGTATTGGATGCTATCCTATAACCAATAAGAAGACCCAATCTGAACATTTATCATCATTCACTTTTACACCTTCAAGCCATTTGTATTGTAATGCTGTGGAATAGCAACATTCTGCAACGTTCCCCTACCTATAAACCTGGTAAAAATGAATCTAGGCTCAGAAGCGATTTATTTCTCCTGAGAGCTTGGAGATTTATTTATTTTTTAATCAAGAAAGCTATATTGTCTTTTTTCTGGCTCCAGACCCCAGCGTGAGCTTATGATAGCTTTAACCAGAGTCCAACAGGGAACAATCCCTCCCTTGCCAAAAGCACATAAAAGTCCAACCATGGAACAGGACAAAGCCAAGATTTACTGAAGTGCTAAAAACAATCAAGGGGGAGGAAGAGAAACCCTTCT
Organism: Calonectris borealis; assembly: GCF_964195595.1. Taxonomy (NCBI): domain Eukaryota; kingdom Metazoa; phylum Chordata; class Aves; order Procellariiformes; family Procellariidae; genus Calonectris; species Calonectris borealis. Next base: position 136,555,744 of record NC_134313.1, read on the forward strand.
CCACCAGCAGCTCAGAACACTGTGGGACACACAACATTCAAATTCCTGCTCCACTGGATGTGGGTCGCGGGTCTGGCCCTGAGCATCCCAGAGGAAAAGGGTGCCCCAGTACCAGGACACAGGTCCTGCTGCAGCAGGAGAGAGGAGACGAAGTCGTGCTGGTGGGACATCCAATAGCTGCCAGGGCACTTCGAGTCCTGCTTGTGGTCCAATTAGTGCTGAGTTATGTGCACAGCATGAAGTGGTTTTACAGGCACGATTAGACACCTGGTGATTAGCAAATTCTCCTTGAAGGTGGGGAAGGATTAAAATTCTCTTGGAAAATTATGGGACTGCACTTGGCTTTTCTACAGCCTACACTGGGAATGGGATTCAGCTGACAGACTCAGAGACCTACATTTATGTGACTACCTGTCGATGCCTGCATATGAGCTATGTGTCCAAATTCCCGTTATGGCCAACAGGAGCCTAGTCAATAATGTAGATAATATCTACTTTAAGGTGGGCTGACCAGATTTCTGCACTCTGGATATCTTACTTGCTCTGTTGACTAGATCTTCATTGACAGTAATGGGAGCTGGACACGTTCTTTACAAGCAGACATCTAAAATGATGTGTTTGAATGTGGGAACTGTATCCCAACTTGAATGTGAAAGGGGTACATCATGACATTTTTGCAAATGTGAACCCATTTTTTCCCCAAGTGAAAGCCTGCAAAGAAGACGCTTCAGGACCATCAAAACTTTCAGTACGCATGTTATTTGTTTAAATAAACAAAATAAAGAATACATTCAGCTCTAAGATCCTCTTGAAATGTTGCACTGGAGGAATCAGTAGTCTTAGTTGACATTCTCATGGAGACCAAAAAATTAGGTTGAGTTTAGGATAACTGTGTTTCTTGCTGTCTAAGACTCAGTACATAAGGCTCACTCTTTCAAAAAAGAGCATCTGACTTAGTTGAACCTTGCATTATAAAAAACTGTGCTTGTGGTTGTTTCCTTCTGACGATTTTAATTTCACATGTCAACACGTGTTTTGAAAATATGAGTTTACAGTAATCAACAGCACTGAAGAATTTGGTAAATATTATGGACTTGCATTTAGTGATTTGAGTATTTACATGCAGAAAAGTCGTGTGGCTTGTTGTGTCAATGGTCATACACATGAAAAGAGACTAGCTAAAATCCATAATTTTTAAACCATATGTATTTATTTCTTCTGCTTTGATGGTCTGTTTTATATAAAGCCAGAAATGTTACTGTGTTGGATAAAATTCGCTCTTACTGATGTCCTCATTAAAATGTCTTCATTGAAGAAGAAAGACTGCAGTATCATGGGCAAGACTTATCCTACCCATTAAGGCACATTTAATACAAGAAAATAAAATAATGAAATTTGTCTACACCAATCTAGCATGATATTGCCACTGTAACTGGCAAGGAAGAGTTACAAGTTGAGTAGAGAGTCAAGGAGAAACGTATGCCTTGTTTTCCTTTGCTTTATTTTTATCCACAGCGACAGTGGAAAGGATATCTTATGACTTTAAAATTCCATATAGATGAATAGTAGGAGTGAGAACCAGTGAGGTACTTCTAAAATGCTGCTGTCGTGACAGCCTCAATATTTCTATGGCGTTGAATATTTCCTGGTGATTGTCACCTCCATGGAGAAAGAATCTTCTCCCATGGATTTCAGTAGGAAGAGCACCTTGTACTAAATGTAACATTCAAGGAAGTTTTCAAAATGTATTTAAAATTATTTTGTGGGCAAATTAATTTTTATATAGCTACAAAAAGACAGTGGCTTTTCATATACGATTTTATTAAATAAGATTCTCCAAATGGCTAGATTATTCTTATACTCTTCAAAATACTACACTCCAAAAGCTTTCCTAAAAATATTGTAAAATGAAGGTTCAAAGTAGCTTCCTTAAGATAGTGTTTGAAACCTCGAGTACTGAGGAGATATGAACATGGAAATTAGGAGGGTTATTGTATTACCAGCAGCTGCTTTTATGTGCATATCCTGAATTACACTAGACTGAAGTTCTTCCACCAGAAGCTAGAGGCTTCATAGAAGAGGCAAATCAGAAACTGAAGTGGTTGATTCAACCTTGATTCAAGGAAGTGAATGTGGAGAACTGAACTGATATTCCACACAAAACCTTCTTTATGTTGTATCCCTTACTCCTGTTACTATGTCACTCCCCTGGATTTATAATAGCAACTTTGCTCTGAATATTTTAGAAAGCAATTGTTAGAGATGACATGATCTAGAAAGTTAGGATTTGTTTGCTTTTTTTTTTCTCTTACCACTCACTTGCATGATCTTGGGCAGATAACTTTCTGCCCCCATTTACTGAAAAAAAAAAAAGAGGATTTTATTGAAGTTATTAAATATTTATCTATTTATGAAATGGAATTTATGAAATACACCTTTTCTGATCCACAGAAGTGCTGTGAGAATGCAAAGAAAGCGTGAAGTGCCCAGTTTGTACAGACAGAAAAGTCGGATGTGTACCTGATACTGAACAGGTTATCAGAGTTCAAAGCACAATTGCTTTAAGGGCTACAAAACCATATGCAGTAAATGCAAAAAAAAAAAAAAAGAGAAAAAAAAACAAAAAGAAGAAGAAGTGGAAGAACTACTATTACATTTTATGAAAAAGTCACCTTCCTGCCTTCATTTGCTCTCCCGTATATTGAACGAATTATTTAAAAGAGAAATCTCAGTAGCTGAAGTCAGCACTGTTTCTTACCTCAGTAGAACAACCCTGCCATGACAGTAAAACAGTAAGGAAACACCAAGGGAAACACTGTAAGAAAAAGCTGAACAAGTTGGTCAGTTATCAGTATGCAGGGACATGCACATACACGAACACGCTCAGCCTGACTTTGCAGCAGTCCAGGCTCTAGCTGAAACGTGATAAAAATGTAAAGGGCGATCTAATTAAAAAACTTGAAACACTGCGCTCAGGTCATTCCTGTTTACCTCCCACTATAAAAGACGTGCCCTCTGTTGCATGCTGTATAGTCATAAACGACCCTATAGAAAGGCACTGTGGCAACCAGGATACCTCCTGCTCTAATTCCCAGGGCTATTCTTTCTCCCCTCTGTCCTCAACCTCAAGTAACTCCTTTCTGCCACCACTGGCCTCACCAGCCTTCTTGGGCAGCTACTGGCAAGGCTCAGCTCGTGCCTCTCAAAGGTCACCAAGGACAGGTGCCCTTGCTGCTGCTCTGTGTGCCACCAGTGAGAAAAGGCAGTCGGAGGCCCAATCTTTGCTCTGTGAGAACTTGCAGAACAAACCGAAAAATCCCTGGGCATCAAAGGAAAATCCAGATGTTTCCCTCCCCTCTCTGATCACGCTCAGTATTCACCCATTACCCCCTCACAGCGGGAATAATTTTATTCTTGGAGCTGTTATTACTTAACACCCCTAAATTAATAATATCTTGAGTTTTGAGAATGACTGTCATCTGAGACTAAAGATGTTTTGCAAGCATTTCATTGTTGCCTGGGCTTCAACTTCCTAGTGAAGCAGCAAACCCTTTTATCTCCCTTATTTTATATCAAGAAACTGGGGAACAGCGTCTGAGTAGATGATCAGTTAAGTCAATCATAGTAAAGTAAACCTAGCAAAGACATACTGAGACCTAGTGTTGAGCTCTAGCTACAAAATCAAGCGTTAAAATCTGGAAAGTGATGGTTAAAATATAATTTGAAATAGACAAGTTGAATTCTGGGATATGAAGTGTCCCTCTCACCACAAGGCCCGTGAGGGTTGACCAATGTTTAGTCTGAACTTTGCTACTAAATCTCATCTGCATTTGATGTGACAGTTATCAGAATCAAATTACACTTAAAACTTTTGATAACAAATTACTAGCAAATAGACTGGAAGTTTATACAGTGGCAGGCAGATAACTGGATATAACCACCAACATAGAGAGAGATAAAATGCCTTCCTCCGCCAAAGGGGCCATAAATAGGCAGGGGAGCACTCCTGATTTGTTGGAGGAGTCAGAAAATGCTAAAATGAAAACACAGTTCCTGTTTCTTCTTATCATTTAGCATTTGCGATTATTATGCAAGAGGCATAGTACCCTCACACCTTCCTTCGGTTACTGTTATTCTCTCCCCCGTAGACTGATTTTGTACTCACAGAGCAGGAACTTCCCTTCAGCCAGAGAGAAAACTTCAAGTAAGGTTTCTTAACTGCTTTATCTGTTTTACAACTCCGTTACAAAATACACTATCACTGCTTATCAGAGGGTGGTTTATGTTTAATATTTTCAAGACATAAAAAGGTTATGAACCAGGAACCTGCTCCTGACATTCATACAAGGTGACAGAAACAGGGAGTGGGGTTATTTTCAGCTAACCTTGAAGTACAGAAAAGGTGCCTTTTGCCATGCACATCATACCGTAATGAACAGTCATAGCAAGACAATGTGATGAGTAGGACACATCCCTTTCTAATGTTAACTAATTAATCCAAACAAACATCACTGGCAGAGGGGCTAGGAAGCTGTGCAGAAGATAAAAGAGTTGCGCTGGTATTTTGAAGCCGATCATTACTGGGTACAGCTCAGCGATCTTGTATTTTACCAGGTTGACGTATACCAACAGGCAGAGAACTCAAAGGACAATCTTCACATTGCATTGGATTTTGCTGTATTGTAAGTCAGCCCAGGGGAAGTACACTTACAGCCTTGTAAGCAAAACAGGGTCTATAACATCACAACAGGGTGATGTAAGGATGTAAAAGCTGACAAAAGGATGTAAAAAATTTAGAGGTATAAGTCTGTCTATCATCTGTTATTTTCTTTCTAAAAAGAAATTTTACAGTTTTCTAAATTTGTGTCTGTCATAGGCCACAGTTTTAGCTGACACAGGCATGCTTTTATCAAGGAACAAGCACAGGGATGTGCTTTGGGAGGTGGGGAGATCAACATTTCATTTTTAAAGTTTGGAAAGTGGTCTAATTTCTCAAAAATAAAATGAAAACTTCAGAGCTACTGGTGGAAAATTATGTTCTTCTTCTTGCAAGAATCATACTGATTTTAGGGAGGTCATACATAATATTGGTAAGTTACCACCTATTTCATACCAAAAAATTAATTTTTCATACACTATAAAGCATTTCCAGCCTTAGCGATAGTGTGTGAATACTTGTTGGGTAGAAATGTAATGAAAATTATAAATTACTTTCTGATAAAATGACCTGCCACAAAAGTTAAGTCTTTCTCATATTATTTAATATCTATAAGGATAAGGATTATTATTTACTTCTTCATGATCAAATCTATGTATTCCTACATGTCTGTGCTTAAGAAATGGGAGTCTGAAAAACATATTAAAGATGAATTTTCTATTATTTCCTCCAGCACCTGGGAGAACCATGCCCAGAAAAGTTAGAATTGTTTCATGTTTCCTTAGAAAGGATCCACAAAGCTGTGTCTTCCTCTCCTTAAAAAGTATCAGTTCCCAGTTGTCCTTCTGACCTATCTTTACTGAACCAGATTCCAGCCAAATTTGACATCTGCTGTATAACACTTGAAATATTTTTCCTATCAGTGTGGCATTTCAGCTGGAGTTTTCCAAAAGACATTAACATTTATTTCATTCCTTTCTCAAGTTATCCCAGTGGCTAATATCCTTGTTATTTCCAATGCCTGGCTTGGCAGGATCTTACCTGTAAGACAGTAAGGTTGACCTTAGTGTCAAAACAACTTTAAAATGACAGGGTTTCTAGACAGTTGATTTCTGAAATGCATGCCACTTCCTGAAAAATCAAACATCAACAGAGGTAAATTTATTATTTTCACCTGATAGACTTTAGATGTTTTCAAAAAACTTCTATGAGCCACTGAGATCTCCTTTATTCCATTTTATATATATTTCAATTATTCCATTATATATGTTTCAGTTCTCTCTTCAGAGGCATGAAAGAGCTAGTCCTTTAATAATTGATTTTTATAGAATGTGTAATGATGAAAGGCCTAAAGAAGAGGAAGGCAACTGAAGGCTGTGACAGGGTTTGCACAGGTCTCGCAGCCAAACATTTGTTAGAACCAGTTTTTACTCTGGGGTTACATGAACTATGAATACAGCAAATTCTCTGGCAAAGGGAAAGCAGGATAAAATACAAGTTGATGACTTTTCTTGAGTAGACCACTGATTTCTTATGTGAGGAAGATGTGTTTGTTCCAGAGTACCTGCCATTCTTTAATGCATTTGCACACTACACGGAGAAGTGCAAGTCAAACTGGAGCAGGTGCAGATTTGCACAAATATTGTGAAGCAATAACTGGGCAAGCAAAGGGGATCAGTATGAGGCTTTGTGCGAAGAAAAAAAAATTTAACGTGAAGGGAAAATTTTCTCCACGATCTGTTTTTCTTTGTGGAGGCAGCTGTTCCCCAAAACTATTATCCTGCCCTGAGCATGGCTGGATTGCAAGTTGACTTTAAGTCATGCGAAGTTTGGATGAATGTTTTCCTGATGGTCAGAAACTTTTTCTTGCTTCAAGATCCTTTTCCAGGTGGATCTTTAGGCTCCAAAGCAAAATCCTTGTGGATGACTGTGGCTTTAGCTATAACTTGTAACTGTCATTGTTGGAGGCACTGTGACAGATCTAAATGCAAGTGCTACTTAGAAATAAGTGCTACTCAGAAATTCAATCACCTCCTGATCCACCTTACTGGACTAATGGAGGTGGCCTTGATATGTAAATGAAACAGAACGGTCAGGATTTTTATCTGAGCTTGGAACTCATGTATTTGACTTTAAGTAGAGCAGGACTGTGTGCCTTTTTCTCTCCCACACATGTAGTTTGCTTAATTTTTGTCCATAAGCTGTTATCAGTAATTGGCATTAGTGTATTTATCAGTTTCAACCAAAAATAATAAAATATTCATTTACCCTTGGGAAAACAAAGCAGAACCATTCATATAAAGCATTAAAACATGGTTTGCTTCATTTACAGTTCCTGTCTTGTGGAACATTTGTTTCTTAGCATTTCATGCCCTACTCGGCAGGTTAATCACATGAGACCTCACTGGCACTGCAAAAATCATAGGGCTTTCTAACTTTGTATTTATTATATGTTCAATACCTGAAAGGAGATAAAAACCATGGAAAACGGACTCCACCATGTAAATCACGTGAAAGGGAGATGGCCAATTCAGAGAACTTGCAGACACACTGCACACTTTCAGGAAACTAATGAAAACCTTCATGGCCAAGAGAGGAAAGAAAACCAACCCCAAACAAATCAAAACTAATGGCCCAGAAATGCTAAAGCAGATAGTGCTTTTCCTGAAAGTTAACTATTTACTGCTGTTACCTTCACTGAAATGCTGATTTCTTTCTGAGGCACCATTCAAATGTCAGATAATGGAACTAATATGGAACTTTTATGGATGATATAGAAGAATGTATTTGGGTTTATCCCAAACTCAGTATCCAGCATTTTTGGAGGTTTGCTCAAGTGGGCTCTCTTCTTAGCAAAGGTTATTTTTCATATCTGCTTATCTCAAAATTGAAGGACCCAGCTGGGACTGCAAGTAGAAAAGCCAAAATGCTGTTGGAAAAAAATATGCTTGTAGTATTTCTAAATCACAGAGCACAGTTAAATCTCTAAAGGAAGATTGCTTTGGAAAAGTATAGCCTCCATTTGCAACCTGAAGATGTCCAGTTAGAAGTGCTTTCCAGCTTGCACTGCAGTTCACGGTACAATTCCGTAATTATATTAATTAGGAAGGATTTTTCTTTATCCTGACATTAGGTGAAGGGGAACAGTAAAATACAGAATATTCTTAAAAAAAAAAAGGGTCTTCCTTCATAATTTAAATGATCGAAGCCTATATAGTCACAGTTGGCCTTCTACTTATGTATTTCTGAGAGGAAGAGAAAGCCAACCCTGCAAAGGCTGGGCCAGGAAGCGCCTCACTAAAAGCACCTGGGTAGCTCAGTCTGGCAATTCTGATACTGAAGTTGCATCTGAAGAGACAACTGCATCCAAATCACCATACAAACAATTTTTAAATTGCCTCAGAGTAACAAATTCCCTGGCATTGTACATTTCAGCCAAATACCAATGTCTTCTACATTACTGGAGAAAAAATTGTTGAAGCTACTTGCACCTGCAGAGTGGTCCAGCTGACAGCAGTAGGTGTGTTAAAGGATAATGTGCTCTATGTGATTAATGAAGGAGGCTGAGGTTATTAATACTGTGGAAAATATTCAGTTAGGTAATGAGGATATACGAAAATTTCTTAAGTACTTTGTCATATCTGGACTGATGCCTCTGTAAATTATTTTTTGGGCTTTTTTTTTTTTTAAAGGCAGACCACATAATCCATGTGGGAGCATGTAGGGAGCTAATACCAGGAAGAGGTGAGCATTACAGCTGAAGGGAAGAGGGGAGGAGCACTGCTGGTGTGCAGAGAGGAGAGCTGGATAGCTTCAAGGGCGGTGGCAGCTAGTTGATGTGGCAGCTGTGATGGGGCTGCCTTTTGATATGAGTAGTCTTGTCGGGTTATGCATTTCCCATTGCAGGCAGAGGATGCTTGGGATGCTTTACCTTGGTTTGTGTAGCTTGAGCCGTTCCAAATATTCACTTCATAGATTTTTCCTTACATTTTTGAAAGCTCATTAAATTGACCAAAAATATTAGAAAATACTACAATCTGATGGCTTTCATACCTTGCTCAGCTTGAGATAATGTTTACTCCATGCTATCTGATCTGATACAGCACTTAATTAGGAAAGAAAAGTACAGGCTGGTTTGAATTAGTCATTAAAGCATGGACAAATTTAAAGAAAGAAGCTGTTGTTTGGTCAGATCAGTTTGTCTAGTACCAACCGCAAGGCCTCTGAGGTATCCCCAGAAGTAAAGGGGAAAAAAGATGGTTTGCCATAATAGAAGGATTATCTTTTCATGTTGAGTTAAGAACTCCAGATGTGCAGATCAAGTATTATGTAAAAACCAGAATTAACTAGTCTTTCACATTGACTGGATTTTGGGCTGTAAAAATTAATCAAGTAATTCACTGAAAAAGTGTACAGAGTATATGCAGAAATAGCCTAGCTTTTGTTGCATGAGTAAAATGGAAAAAAAAAGTGGAAGCTCTAAGAAGGGAAAATTGTCCAGCCCACATATTGGGGAAAATTTAGAAAACAAATACATCTTCAGTCAGAATTTCCAGTGCTGCATGAATAAGCCCACTGCAATAACTAGAAACCTAGTGACTTGTAAATATGAATGGGACTATATTTGAAAAGGAACAACACAAAATCAAATTAAACTTTTCACCCATTCTGGTGATTTGTACTTTTGTATTGAACAAGTATCCATGGCATTTGAAGCCTGGAGTTTTCCCAAAGCCTTCCAGTGGCTCCAAACCACAGCAGGACTCGTTATCTTTGATGAAGCTGGTAAGAAAGTAAATCATGCAGCCGAGCACTGAGAGGACCAAGCCTTGCGCCATCTCTCCGAAGTTTGGACCCTTGCTGGGTGGCACTGAGGTGCTGGAGCCCCATCACTTCTCCGGACTCTTCATCTGCTGATTGAACTTAAAATACAAATGCAGAAGTTGGAAGCAAAGGATAGCCTCTAGAACTCTGCTGCCTGTACTGATAGCCTGGGGGTACAGCTGGAGATACCAGAACTGGAGAGGAGCAGCGAGGCGTAGTTCACATGTTCCTCTTACCGGCAGGGCTGGCTAGGGCAGCTCCTGCAACTGAGAGTAGATCCAAATTGAAAAAAAACCTTCTCTTCCATGGAAAAATGCAGCTTCTTGCTGGTCAAAACAGTTTGTAAGCTTTTACTAAAACTTACATGTACTTCTGGCCAAAAAAAAAAAAAAAAAAAAGAAAAAAAACCCCAAACATTTTAAACTGGGATTTCAAAAGTAAAATATTTTTATTTTCTTCAATTCTGAATTACAACTTCTTATATTTTTTCCGCTGACTTTTTAGAAATAAATTTCTCCGTTCCTTTTTCTCCTCAAATATAGCACCCTAAAACTCTGGTCTGGGGGAAAAAAATCCAAAATTTTCTTCTCCCCCCCAAAAATATTTTTTCACTTCCTGGGTTGTTTTGATGAAAGAACATCAGGTTTTTTTGGCCCCAAACCCCAATTATTTCCCCAAACCTGTTATTGTTCTTTATTCAAATGGAAAAAAGTAGAAAAATTCCACCATCAGGGTTCCTTCCAAAATAACTTCTCAACAACTTATTCACTAATTGTGGAGAGCAAGGCTGGGAGTCAGTTCATTGTTGAATAAAGCATTCAGTGAGGAAGAAGAGCTCTTGATGGAAACAGATTTTTTTTTCAAGTGCCCATTGACTAACAGCTTCTGGGTGGTGAACATTTGAAAACCTGACCTTAGACTTGGGAGCAGACACATTTGTCAACATTGTCATTGGTACCTGCAAGTGTGTTTTGTACAGGAGCAACAGACTGTATTACCAGGTATAAATGGCTGTATTTTTCTTTAGAGCTCATAAATTCAGTGTCAGTGGGGGAGGAGAGGAGGGCTTCTTGCACGGCAGGTCAAAACAAACTACCTTCAACTCTGTAAATATCTGCAATAAGAAGCAGCAATGATGTGGGAATAAGCTCCACATCTGCTTGCACTCAGCATTTAACTCTCCCTGAGGCAGGCAGGAATATATTTACTCACTGCCAGCAATGCCACGTCCCTGCAGCTGACCTTAGACACGTGCTTGTTCTTGGGTATCCCCTGTCACAACTTCATTGCTGCTTTGCCCTAATTTCCTTATTTTCTCTCCCTAAAATTAAGCACTTCCTTTTCCTACCTTGTGTTAACAGATTTATTTAAGTCATACAGCTTCGTGCATTGCATCTGACATGAAAAGGCTGGCTGTTGGTTAGGGTGTCTTTGTGCCACTTTAACAGAAGTAAAGAAAATACAGTAACGCAATTCCATTGTCCTCAGCAAAAGACAACTGGATTGCTAAGCAGCAGCGTTTGATCTGGTGCCGCCGGTTCCCAGATCCTGCCAACAAACACTCATCAAAAGCCTTTGTTCTAGTTTTCAGAAAGAAACTAAGGCAGCCTGATAAAAAATAATAAAAAAGTAAATGAAAAACCAATTAAGTCACCAGAAGTTCCTACGTCTGTGATTTTATCTCAGAAAGAGCTGGCAATGGTTTTACAAAAGGAATTTGGAATTAAAAACTACCTTAGAACTTGCACAGTCAATTTTTGCAGGGAGCGAACTTTCAGCCGAATTTTGTTCAACCTGTTTCTGCACATGTATTTTGTGCTAGTGACACGGCAGCAACTCCAAGAGGTCTTAAGCAAACTAAGCCATAATGCTATTCTTTGCTCTCCTATCCCAATGCTGGCCCGATGGAAAGGTTTAGCAAATTGCCTGTAACCAATTTTAATTTACAGGAAGAGGGTGAAATGTCTATGTGGGCAGGGGAGCTCCCAATGATTTGGAAGGGAATTGCAAGAGAGAGGACTGCATATCTGTGTAATTGCAGGAGATGTCTGTCTCTCATTCAATACTTAACTACTTTTATCTTAATTAATTTTTGATTCGTGGAAAACTGAATTCATCTAGGAATTCCTACAGTAAGGCGAGCTAAAATTTGTATTAACCTTGCTCCTTTGTGCCCTGTTTCTCTTTTTACTCTGCTGACCTCATCTCAGAAAAACTTCATCTTTTTGCCCTTTATCTTCATGTTGTATCATTCATGGTGATGCATTTTCTCCATGTTGGTACTTTCAGTATTTTGGACTAACCCAAATTAAAGCACTTCGATGACTTAAAGTGTACCTAAAGAAAAAGGCCTGGTTTCCTCATCTCTCTGCCCCTGCACTGACATAGCCTTAGCCCTGTGACGTTTCTGTACACGGTGTGACACTCTCTGGGGGGCGTTTGGGGCCTCTCTTCCCCCCTGGTGATCCTGCTTGCACAGCTGCCATCTGGCTCCACACATGGTGGTGCATGGCAGCGCACATCTGTCCCGCAGCTGGGCTCTTCTTGGATGACCACAGAAGCCCTGCTTGCACTTTGCTCATCTGAGCATGGGGACCTTGTTGCGAGTTGTCCCCAAATGGGACAAAGGTATCTCTATAAAGCTATGCCATAAAAGCTGTATGAAATGGTAGCAAACTCCCTAAGAACAAAAGAGAAGTCAAATCCATCAAAATCAATAGTTATTCATCAAATCAACCAAAATCAGGTGGAAATAAATCCTGGGAGCTTTCAACAGGAGAAATTTTTTTTAGAAGCCATGAAAGCTACAACAGTGCTGGAGCTACTTTGATCTGTAAGTTACACCATGTGCCATTGTTATTAACATTGGCCGAGGATCATCTCTTCCAATTAGTGTTCATGCCTCTTGTAACAATTTATAATCCGTTACCTTATTAGTAACTCCACCTGTAACCAGACAATGTGCGTTTATGACCCATCATGGTTAGGTATGTACAAAAACCAACCTTGAGCCAACACGTACACATCAGAGGTGGTAGGGGCAGAGGCATAGTTTTGAGGAAACCACTTTAAAATCTCCTTCCCATGTCATAGGAAGGCCAACGCCAGATGTTGTGGGCAAAAGCCTGTACCTTTCAACACTATCAATGTTTTAATAGTCCACAGCTTGTCTACTTAATCGTTCTGCTTCCTCCCCAAAAGGTTAGTGATGCTGCAGATGTGGAAGAAGACAAGTGAATGTGAAGTTCTGAAAGCAGCTTTGTGAAAAATTAAGGTCAGATAGCCTCTTACAGGTAGATTATCCTGCAGGTAGTCTGCTTCTCTTCACAGTTATATTATGTAAATCAGCAATCACAGCAACAGAAATACTCCTAGGAGAACAGCAATGTTAGAAAGAATTTGGAGAACTGTCACATCTACGAGACTCCGTGCCAGTACTGAAAGCAGGCAGTAGCTGCTGACTTTCGGTCCTGAGCTTTTGATGCAACATATTACTGAAAACTTTTACAGCAAAACCATAATTTCTCTAAAAGTGAACATGAATTCCTAAGACAAGGGAGTATTACACATGAAAAGTACACTGGAAAACACATCAGGAAAATGATACATGAGATGACAGTACTAAAAAGGAGGAAAAAGTCTGTTTACCGTAACTGTAGATGGTGAGAAAAGATGAGTGAACACAGTTTACCAAGTAGCTGTAGATCTGGATGTGAACACGAAACAGCACAGCCAAAAGCGAACTTGTTGCTGAGTTCTGGTAGTTTATTCCTGACACTGCCTCCCAGTCTGAAATTTTAGGAATCGGAGTTACAATTTGTACACGTGCTCATTACTTGTGACTAATGAGACAGCACAAAAAGAGGTTTGGCATCCTCCCCTGGGTGGTGACCACTCAGGCTGTGAGAGAAATTAATTATCAAGAGCAATTTGTGTCAGGGTAGCTCACAAATGCTACTACTGCAGAAGAATTCATAGCTGGAAGATGACAAAGAATCATCTCTGATGATTGTTTTTGACAAAGTTTTCCTTACAAACTTGATATCATGGCAATTACTTTTTATGAGAAATGAAAACAACCATTTAACACTGCGCTAATAAATGTGTCCTAAGAAGAGGTCAGGTTTGGCTGTTATCTTCTGTTATAGATAAGCCGTAGGTGGGGCAAACATACAGTCCTAAAAAACACGAGCCTGACTCATCATTGTGTTTCTGCTTTTACGGAGCAGACCCTGGAAGATGGCCAGGGCATATCAAAACTATCAGAGATTAGCTTTGACTTTAACAGGAGTTCGTGCCTGCACAGCCAAGAGCTCCCTGAGGAGAAGGGACATGGGCAGCCAGGCTTAGGAAGGCAAAAATGAATGGGAAAGGAGTGGAGGGACTTAATTAGGGATGAAAACCCAGCACATGGGAATTTGAACATAGTGGGATAACTGAAGCCACACATACCCCAGTGGGCTGAAAGCTCAGCCCAGTGACCGCCATCTTGTTTGCAGGTCCAGTCTTTGCACCAGCAGGGCGGGTTTACCAGGCGGAGGGTGTTTAGCGTGCCTCTTTCCCCTTCCACCTCCTCGCCAACAGGCATGCGATTCATCTGCTCATAATGCACAGTGACCACGCCAGCTCAGGGCCCCAGCCCCAGCTCAGAGCCCATGTTCTCAATGCCGGCAACCCCTTAATGCTCGTGCTGGTGCCAGCCTGCGGTGGAGGGCTCCCTCGGCGTGGGAAGCTGAGGCACTGCCAGGAGCAGAAGATGTGCATGTTTTTCATCTGACCTGAAAGCTACCGTGGATGCAGTCCTCGGCTCAAACTTTCTCAAAGGTTGCAGTGTGGCAGGGGGTATGGCAGTCCTGTGGTGAAAAGCGCTGGATGTCTGGGGTGTAGGCGGTATGTTCCTGTGAAAAATAGCAAAAGTCTCACCACAGCTGCTTTGAAATCACTGGGGCTTCACCACAGTTAAGGAACTTAGATGAATTTGCTGCTCGAGGATGGAGGAGTAAGGTTTTGAAAACCACGAAGTGTCACTGAGGGACCAGCTTTGAATTTCTCCTGGTTAATAGATACCATGGGGAAGTTTTGAAAACTCCAAACCCCCTTATATGCTCAGGAGTTCATGCAAATTGGAAAGCTACTGTAACAGCCTCTGAGAGGAAGACTTGCTGTAGCTAATGATCATGGCCTTATCTCCTTCCTGCTCAGATTTGACTCAGGAAGCTGCGCTAACACTCCTAGCAATATGGTGAGAATGGAAAAATATCCCTACCAGCACTTCTTTTCATTCGGCTTATTATTAACTACATGGCAAGAATATTAGCCATGTTAAAGCACTAATACTGCTTTCTTCTCTCGGTGCTAAATATGAGGAGTGCAGTTTACTATAAACCCATAAAATATTAATTTAGGCTGTAAGAAACTATTAAGCTTTCCCAGACCACATTAGGTCATCTATTCAGTAAAAATTCTTCAGTAAAAATTCAATAATGTTTCTTCAAGAGGGCTCAAACTGAACGTGTTTCTCCTTTGATCTGAACCATCATCATCACAGCAATGCTGATCTCAGCCACAAATCTGTATCCACACCTGGCCCCAACTTCAGCTGGATTTGATCAATGGGATCCATGCAGGAGGGCAGCAGAGGTCTGCCCGGCAGACACACACTCAGTGGGAGCCAAATAGTGATGACTGTCAGCACTTTCCTTCTTCAAAGGGCCCCAGAACAGTGAATTCTTGATCTGCCTCAGGAGGCTGGGTCTTGCTCTTGGGGAGGATTTTTCTGCCCCCCTACAAATATTCAAAATTGTCATTTGGTCTCCTTAGACTTTCGCCATTGAGGAGGTGAGAAAAATTTGGCTTGGGAAGCTCTTGCTTCTCCATCCCTCCTGACCTCTCAATGCTAGGGTTTGTTTTTTGTTTTGGGTTATTTTTTTTGAAATGCATTTTTTTAAATAACAATTTAGAAAAGAAAGAAATCAACTAGCAGAGAACTTCTGCATTTAGCTGTTATTAATCTCTATTCTGAAAATAGATTTGTATATATTATAAATAATACAATAAACATAGCACAATATAATATATGATACAACATAACATTACATAGCATAACATAATATAAATAATCTGTACATAATATAGTATATATTATATATAAAGTCTCTCTCTCTCTCCCCACATTTTTGGAGAACTGGTGATACCTAAAATAAAAATAATAGTATGAATGTTCTTTCCAGGTGTGGCAGTGTGGTGTGAACAAACACTTCTGTAAATGTGAGCTGTGTGCTCAGGGACAAAGTATCTGAAACAACTAACTTGCAAAAGTGACCAGTGATTTTGCTGCCTTATTTTTAAGAAGCCTTGAAAATACTGGGGGTTTGCCAGGAGAAAAATTTTTTTAAGTTGCTTTTAGATTGGCCCTCTAGGAATCAAGACACTCTCTAAATCTCTAGCCACCTTCTAAACTTCAGGCCAAGATACAATTTTGTTTCAATCGAAGAGTTTCCTTGTGGGAGAGCCTTCCTGTGTCTCTGTAGCAAAAGGATTATCAGCGTGTTAACCAGTCTCTCATAACACAGCATGGCAGAGTACATAAGACACTGATTGCAGTGATTCATGTCCCTGAAAGGCAGGACACAATTACGCAGAGATTTCCCTGGAAGTCCTTCTTGACATAGGAGAAGTTGCTGCTTGCATTTAAGAAAATCGGTTGGGAAATACTTAATCTTCAAGGAATCATGTTGAGATATGAGTCACACCTATGTTGGGAATGTAGTGGAGAAGGGAGATGGGGAGGACGTGCCAGAATGGGGGCTGGATTGGCTGCTGTACCTGGAGTAGGGTCACAACGCATGTTTCTGCTGCTCCTGGAAGGACTCTGCAGCTGGACTGCGTGCAGAGCCCAAGAAGCTGAAAAGCTGCAATTAAGCCCAAGTGAAAATAAACAGACAGTCTATCTGTTAAGAGAGAGGCAGCTGGGCATTCCCCTCTCCTTTTCTGCCAGGGTCACAAGAGCGCAGGGCTCTTGGACGAGAACCAAGCTGTAACTGTATGCTGGGACTGTGAGATTTCCCTTCGTGAGCTGTACCTACAGCTCGAGGCCCTCACTCTATTTTAACGATGCACTTTTTCTCCAGGTGACAGTCCGCAGGATGTGCAACTTTGTCTGCACAAGGTTTTTGTTTCAGGGCAATGGAAGTTTCTAAAACACAGGAGTAGGAAAAGGAGCCAGAATAGCCCATCAGAATCCGTTTCCCTTCTTCAATACTGTAGCAACTGTGTAGCATTATATATGTCTGAGCCTCTTACATCTCCCCTCCACTGAGCACCTCCCACTTGTTTTTTTCTTTCCCACATGTTCCTTTTGTCCAAATTGGAGACTTCACATGGATGCCAGAAAGTTAATTTGCGCCATGAGGCTTTCCCCCAAAACAGGCTTGTGGTTCACCAACAAAACGTTGCAATCAGGAAGGTCCTTCTTCCTCAGAAGTGATCACAGTAGACTTTGGTTTGGAAATGAGGAGACCTTTTCAAGTCATGACCCATGGCCACATTTCCCATTCTGCTCAGTACAGACTCAGGCAACAAAGACCGGATCTCACCTTGTGCTCCAGAGAGTTGCTTTAGAAATTATGGTGGTGAAATGAGTGAGACGGATCATATAAGAATGTAATCATAGTGCAGGATTATTTTGTCATATTGTCTGCCCCCTCCGACTCTTTCTTTCAAACAGTCACAGAGATGTTTCAGGAACCAATTTATAAAATCAATTATGGTTATTATTACAAAAAGTTATATTGGGAACACTTCATCAAAGGTTCTGCTATGGTCCATGGGCACAGTAGACAAGCTGAGTCAAGAGCTGTTTTTCTTGGCTCACTGTTGTCGATCGTCCATGACATTTGATGATAGGATGTCTAGTAACCTGTAACTTATCTCTAATCGATCCAGAAGGATATATGGCTCATCTTTCTTTGCTTTTGGGCCTTCAGTTTGAGTAGGATATTAGAAAAAAAGTGTGAATAGAATTAACATTTTTATTACATATATTAATGGGAGGCAGCAATGGAATGAACATTGTACATTACAATAATTGCATATTTTTGAATAAGACAGAAGAAATACCAAATGATCATGTGGAAGGAGAAGAAATGAGTTAACCTAGCTAGCCACTGGATGGCAGAATTGCTCTATTTAACTATTGCAAAACTGGGTTGTTTTTTCTTCAGATGCAAGTGGATAAACAAATCAACCCAGATGCAAGGTAGTTATTTACAGTGTAATAAACCAAACTAGAAAACCAAAGTCATACACCAAGTAGGAAGTACAGTTTGCCATTGCGCAATTTATGATGTCCCGCAAACACTACTACTTTAATAGATTGATCAACCAAAACGACTATTTGAGCAATAGTCACAACACTGAACTTTGCCTTCCTCCTGTTTATACAGATCCACTGTCTTCAAATTTGTGAAAAAAAAGAAAAATGGCTGAAAAAGTAGAAGTATAAAGGTCTAACAAAATGAAATTAGGTTTCCTGATCAAATACTTATTGTTTTAAAAATAAATTACAATTAATAGGTCTGAACATTGAAATTACGGAAGTGTCCCTAAATTCCCAGTTGAGATTTTTGGAACCTCATTGCCTATTTTGTTTCAAGGCCTCTGTTTCATGGTGTTGAGAGTACTGTAATTACTTGATTTTTTTTCTTGCTGACATTCTTTGGATCCACACCTTTTTTCCTCCCTTGAGGAAAAGCAGGGAATATTTCTATGAGTCATAGCACTGAAGGCTATGACATATTATGTTTGCCTCCAGTGAGATACGTTACTAGTTACCCAAGTAGTAGTTAAAGAAAGAAGTAGCCATGTAAGGCTGATATTCAACCTTGGTAGTACAATAATAATACACAGCAACAGCAGCAGCGTCCTTTTGATAGGCTTTACTGGCAGCTTATTGCTCGTATGGGACCCCTCCTCCCCAACTCCATTTTCAGCTGTGATTTTGACTGTTTTTTCTTGGGGAGATATAAACCCAGTGACAGCTGAGAAGTGAGTGGGCACTATTGTTTGCCCAAAACAACCACAGAAAAAAGCTTAAGAACTGCTGATTTAACTTTTATTGTGGTTTTCTAAAAAATAACAATAAAAAAAAGCAGGAGAAAGAGAGATTTGCATGATCACATAATTTTTCAGTTGGCCACTTGCATTTAATAACTTCTGAAAGATGACGGCAGTCTACAGTTCTTAAATGTAGAAATTTCTCTCAGTTTTGGGTGGAATAAAATGGTACCTGGGGACACAAGACATGGAAACAGCAGTGTCCCCTTATCCTTTCCAAAAGCTGGCTGTTGCTGGCCTGTCAGCACACCAGCCTGCCAATGGGCGCATGCGTTGCTTCAACCTCTGGTCTGCCAACCAAATAAACAGGGACGTGAGAGAGGGTGCTGGGGTGATCAGGGAAAGATGGGGAGGCTTCTGGTGGATGAAGAGCAACCAGACTTCATCGGATCCATGACTCATGCTTTTTTACTTGTTTTAAAGTCTGAAAGGCACAATCAGATGCCTAGTTTCAGACGCACATCAGAAAAAGAGGAAATAAATAAGTAACGATACCCGTGAAGGCTGTAGAAGCACAAAGCCACGATGGAAAGGCTGAGAGAAGCTCCAAGGGTTTGCATGTGGAAACGGTGGCACACGGCCAGTTCCAAATCCCAGGGACGCCGCTCTCGCAGCAAAGCAAATTCTTTAATAGGCATAATTCAAAAACAGAAGAATAAACAGTATTTGTATGAATAGCTGACCAGTTCATGTGTGGAGGAGGGATCCCCTTGACAGGGAAAAGGACTAGTACTCCTGAGACCTAAAACCACTGCATGAAACTGGAAAAAAGCCTGTACTTAATATTACCAAAGACTCCTACACAAACCAGAGGCATGAGCATAAAGGAAGAGCTCTCTTTTCTGCAAGGAGAGGAGAAGTCCTGGCACACCACCAGTCTCTAGCGCACAAGTCAGCTCTCCTGTAGAAGGCATATGAGTTAGGGATCCTAATTCTTTCTCCTCAGAGCATTTAAAATGCAGAAAAAGAGGCAAAGAGGAGTATGATACACTAATAAAGACGGCAGCAGCTGACTTGTGAGCAGAGGGGCCGTGACGATAGGGTGCTGGTCGCAGTGCCCAAATCCTGAGCTGGGGCTGGGATTCCCCCAGGGAGCTCCTCCTGAGCTGGCCCTCACCGGCCCCAGCCCCCGGCACTGCTATGATGCCCTCATCCCCCTCCTGGTTTATCAACCAGCTGCTAGAGAAAGTGGGGAGGAAAGCATGATAGGTCAGAGAGGTTTGACCGGGGGGTTTTTGGCTGGGTGGATCCTATCCAACCCCCTACCTTCCTGCCCCCCTGCTGCTCTGCACGCATCTGTGCCCCTCTGCGTGGCCCTACCCAAATGATGGAGAGCGGGTTGCCACTTGCCACCCTGTCACTCTGGGGCACCCAGACTAATGCTCCTCCTGTCCACAGCATTCCAAACGGGTCATGCTGACTTCGATGGATGCCCGGGGCGGGGACAGTCTTTTTGTTTGGGGCTTGTGTTGCCCACGCCACAATGGGTGAGTAACCAGGATCTTGGCTGCTCCTGCAGTACAACTAATAACACCACTTTGAATGGAATTAAAGGTACACGCGGAGTTTTTTGGACCTACTGAATCCACAGGCAAAATCAGCAGTATTTTGGTGTCTCTGAAATTAAAGCTTTGTGGATGAAAGCCTTCCATTCTGTACATTCAGTGCTTGTTTCTCATAAAGAATTTAAAGCAATTGTCAAGAGAATAGAGCCCATAGAATAAATACACTGTAGGCCCCTAATTTATTCTCAGAGCCTTACTGATGCCGCAACCCACAAACAGCAACAGATCTCTTCGTGTGAATTAAAGCTTATATTTGGTTACAACCATCTGTTTACAGTGCATAGCTTTGAGGCCTGATTCATTATGGCATAACTCCAGTTTTATAAGTGGCATTTAGGGTAACATTAGAATGATGCTTGGATGAATCTGGCTTTTTAATGTTTTAATAGTTTGTGTTTCCTTAACCATCAGAGTTATTACCTGTTGAAAAAGTAACCTTTGAATGTAACTTTCATGGCCATGAGAAATGCACCGCAGGTCTCCTACCACTGCCTAAGAAAAGGACTGTGACTATTGACTAAGAATTGGAATATGTTATAAAACAGAAGTGTTGGGCAATATATTTGGGATAGTTAATATTTTTCATGGTGTGCTAATCTGTCACGTGAAGACTTAAATGTGTGATAGCTTTGTGGGATGTAAATACGGCATCCATAGGAAGTTTATGAGTGCATCTGTACTGGCAAACTGGTGTCTTTCATGTTGTGCTCTGAAGCCACGTTCCCCTGGTCACCTAAACAGCACATGTCCACCTGAAACAAGCCAAGCGGCTCCCCAGGAGGGGAGACAGCCTTACTCAGGGCACACTGCTGTCGCCTTTCCTGCAATGCCAAAATGACAGGTCTGTGCTACACAGTTTACACATGAACAAGCCATACGTTCTGGCTGGAGGCACAAAGGGCTTTTCTGACACCGGTGACAAAATAGTGCAAAGAAAACCAGTATGAGCTGTCCTTAAGGTGGCTACCTTCCTGAGTTGCAACACTGAGTTTCTTGTAAACCTGATGAAAGCACAGTGTTATTGACATAAGAGATCTGCTATTGATTTAAGTCCTGCCAGAATTCGCCCTTCCCTTTTACTATCCTGATGCAAAGTGAACAACGCAAACATCAGAACCTGCACCTTGTCAATATGGAGAACACTGGTCTCAGGAGTGGTTTGTGTCCATTATTGCCACGTTAGTACATAACCTACTGCAGGATTAAGTTGCAAGAAAACAAAGGTAAAAGTGTTCTTTTTTTTTTTTTGAAGAAATACCATCCCACCTGCAGGTACCTTCTGGGATCTTAAACTTCCTCATATTCATTAAAGAAAGGAAGTATCATGGACTGCAACCATGCGGTTTGCCATCATCATGACCTGCTGATAAAGATGTGGGTCGCTGGTCACCTCTCTAAGTCTCACTCTTGCAGACCCTGCCCAAGGAAGTATACATTGACCCATTAGCCAGGAGTACTTGTCCAAGTTTTGTCAGATGCAGCTGTTACACTCATGTTGAAAATGTGGGAAAATATAAGACAGTAAGTTGATGTCATGTGTTTCTATAAATATATAGCCCATAAAATAACTGAAAGCAGGTCTGGTTTATTTTAACTTTAAACATTGCAAAGTTAATTGCAACTCTTTTTTTGTTAGTTCCAATTCCTACAGGTATATACTGTATTATATCTTCAATTTCAAGGCAGATTAAATGCATATGCATGGGTTTAGAATTTATTTTAAAGAACATTTTATTGGAGCTATAGAGATACATCCTTTACAAATCAAGCTAATGATGCGTATTTTTGGAAAATATTCAGTTTGTGTCTTAATCTAGGACTTGTACCTTTCTCCTTGTTAAGTTAAAAAGCAATCTCAAAACATCAGAGAAGGCATAGATGCAAAAGTTAAGTTAAACTCAATACTACTTTTCTTTAGCCTCATTCTTGACATTTTTATTCCATAAAATGGGAAATTAACACCAGATTTAGGAATCTTTTTTTTTTTTTCTTTGAAATATCAACATTACTACAGTTTCGCTTTAGACTCTCAATCAGTCCATTTTTTGACGGGAAAAGAAATCATTAATAAAAATATACATATATCTAGTGTCTTTTCCTTTTTTTTCCCCTATGAAATCAATCTACATTCACTGCTGTAGTATCAGAGTGCCTTCCTAAAGTTATCGTGAGTAGCATTACGTTTTGCCTTGTTTGTAGATTCTCTCTCTTATATTCCTCTGTTTAATATTTAAAATAGCTTGGAGCCTGCAATTTGATTCTGAAATACAATAAAATATTTGACAGTGGATTAAGCTTTCTCATAATCATACTTTTCTCTGCCAAACTCTATTTTTTTATAAACTATCAGTCAGCAGTTAAGGGCTTAAGTCTCTCCATCAGTTATAGCCATCACTGCAGTTGTTTTCACCTCAAAAATTTATGAGAAGAGTTTTCCCCTTAGGATCCCAATTTAATAAGAGAAATGTTTCTGCTGCATCCCAATAGTTTAGGCAATATTATAGATGCCCAGAGGGGGAAAACCAACCAAAAAAAAAAAAGAAAAAACATTTCTGTATGACCTTAAGCAACACACATACCCATTTTATGGTTTCTATTGTATCGGTTCAAGGTTTTTACATGGAAAACTCAACGGTTTTTTCCTAGTCTGTTCAGTATGTGTTAGTAATGACTTGTGGCCATACAACCCTGGACTACAATCTCCTAATATCTTAATAGGGTCATGCCTGCTTGGTGCCTCAGTGAGAAACCTCCAAGGACAGTGAGGGTTTGGGACGGGCGTCCCCGTCCCTGGCAGAGCAGTGGGGACAGTGCTGAGGAGACATGAGCCAAGCACTTGCCACCAGCACCGAGGTGCCTTGCTCTCTGCTCAGCTTCTGGACTGTTAAAGCCAATGCGCCACCAATATTTCATCTTGTGGCATTACAGTCTTTCTAGTTAAATATTTGCAGCAATTCAGCCAGGAGAGCCTTTGTTTATAGCACCCCCTCCTCAAGCGCAGCAGTGTTAGGCTGCGTTAGGTGCCTGTGGTGTTTCAAGATAAACATGGCTGAGCTCAGCCCATGGAGACAGTCACGTCTTGGGACAAGCCTGACACAAGCTTCACTGTCGTTATTCCACTGAAGACAGAATATGGCTTAACAGTAAGTTATTACGAGCAAATTTTAACTTAGAGTTTGTAAATACACTTCACGATCTTCTGGGCTGAAAATGATGCAGTTGTAAACAAGATGTTGCTGTAGTGTAAAAGCAGTCCATGCTGCGTTCCCTTCTGCGCTGCAAAGCAGAGGCACGAGGTTGTTGGACATGAGGGAAGTGATGAGATGCTAGGAGATGGGATACAGCGTCTCTCCCCACTCCCCAGCACTTCTCAGTGCGTCTGGTGAGGGGCCACCCGAGGAAAGCTCGGGCACATGCATGTGTAATCTCATCCACTCCTCTCCCTGCCCTCTGCCCCTGCCTCCAAAGGCAAATCAGACCCGATTTCACACCCGCCACAAACACTGTGGCCAACAGACAAGGCCAGGACCGGTTCAGTTTCAGGCTGTAAGGTTCAGTTTTCAAATTTTTATAGTCATATGTGAATAATTCTGCATAATCACTTATGCATATCTAGAAAACGGGCATAGTTGCCAGCTGTGTTTATTTTATAATATTTTATCTTGCTAGCTCTATGGATGCAGTCTGTACCTGGCCTTGGACGCTGCAGTCAGAACAGATCTCGTGTACATGCGAGGCTTTCCTTGGGAAAGTCACAGGAGCTATCCTCTCTGTGGAGCTGGCCCAGGCAAGATAAGGCCTAAACACATTTTGTCCTGTGTTGTTATTTTCGTATGCCTTGTGGCAGTCTCCACTTCTGGCCCATGTTTACACTGTATAGAAAATTTTCTATGCTGGTACTCCATGCTTTGCTGACATATGGTGGACGTCAGTCTGTTGTGAAGTTTCTCATACATGTGCAATATATCCCCTTTAAATTCCCTATAAATTAAAAATACCCTTCACAGCATTTCTAAATTGCAGTGAACCAAGTTATGCTTTGCAACTTCGTGGACATGGATGATGTTATCCCAGTGTAATGGACAAACTTCAGCTTAATGTGGGAAGGGGAAGATTGTGAGAAGGGGCATTTTCCATAGGAAATGTGAGAATGGACTATATGAGGAACATTTGGCACTTCTCTGATATATCATATATATTCCACAAGCTTTTCAAACCCAACTCATGAGTGAGAAGAGAGCATGAATTACAGAACAATTGCATAATATTTGGTCTAATATTGCTGCATGACACTTTTGGCCTGAAGCAATCTTGTGAATTTGTATTTCAGATTACCCGTGGTCTTTCTCAAGAACTCTAATTAAACTTCAAAGATGTTCCCACTAAATTGAACTCTATAACTGCAGCAACAGGAATGACATCAGAACCTTTGGAAAGGAAAAAGATGAATACTGCAAGAAAAAAATGTGTAGGAAAAAAGCTTTTAGGAGGCTATTGACCATGGGCCAAACCATGCCCTCAGCTATGTATATGCTATTCCCATTGCAGCTAAAGGGATTTGTATATGCCTCAGAGCAAAATATGGTCCCTTGCTTTAGATGGCAAAACTCTTCCATGGCCAGATGAAAAATACACATTCAAAAATCAACATATGCTATAAACTTCACTGTATTGAGTTTCCTTATGTAGCTATTTCTTCAGTGAAGAAGATCTGTCTACTTTGTAAAGGAGTTTGAAAATTGCAGCTTTTCCTTCCCGATAGATTCTTAGTAAACCATTGCTAGCAGTACTGCTTACCACTGGCATACAGCAAACCTCTTGAAGTAAATGCACGTAATACGAAAGGGAACAACAATGTCTTGGGAGTTAGCCAGGCTCCACATTTATCTCAGACTCACAGACCTATTCAGGTTGCGAGGTCTCTAGTCCAACCTCCTGCTCAAAGGAGAGTCAATACTGCATCAGATCGGTCAGGACTTTATCCAGCTGGGTTTTGAAAACACTGAAGGACGGAGACCCCACAGCTTCTCTGAGCAACCTCTTCCAATGCTTAATTACCCTTAGAATGAACATTTTTCCTTATATCCAGTCTCAATTTCCTGTTTCAACTTATGTCCATTATCTCACCATGAACCTTGGTGAAGAGGCTGGCTTCATCTTCTTGATAACCTCCTCATAGGCATAGGCCCTGGCAGGCTGCTCCTTGGTCCCCTGAAGCTGTCTCTTCTCCAGGCTGAAAAAACCTAGCTCCCTTGGCCTCTTCTCACTGGGCAAGTGCTGCAATCCCAACCATCTCGGCGGCCCTCCACTGAACTTGCTCAAGGTTCTCAATGACTTTCTTGTACTGGGACCCCAAAAGTGGATGCAATATCTAGATATGGTCTAATGAATGCTAAGTAAAGGGAGGCAATCACTTCCATCATTTTACTTGCTATGCTCCTGTTAATACAGCCCAGGATGCTGTTGGCTTGCTTTGGTGCCAGGGCTCCCTGCTGTCTCACATTCAGCTTGTGTCCACCAGGACTCCCAGATCCTTTCCAGCAGAGCTTCTCCCCAGCCAGGCAGACCCTGGCTGGATCGGTGCAAGGGGTTAGTCTGCCCCAGGTGCAGGACTTGGCATTTGCCCTTGCTGAATTTCATGAGGCTCCTGTCAGCCCATTCCTCCAGCCTGTCACGATGTCTACCTTAATCCAAATACTCACCCTATGTGGAAAAGCCTTAGAGATTCATACTGTGGAAAATATCTTAATAGATTTCTGCCATGCTGACTCTTATTTTCAGAGTTATCCCAGTAGTCTTTTCTTGTTTTTTAATTTTCCACTTCTTGGGATTCAACAAATGTAGGAGTGCATTTGGGCCTGTGCTGTGCCAAAAATTGGAGGAATCTCTGCCAAATTTTTTAAGTTCAGAACTTTAGACTTTGAAGAAAGCCTAGGAGTGAAATAATGATTTCCTGCCCCTAAAAGACCATCTTAAGGAGACAGTCACTATAGTAGAGGACATGATAATCCTTGTTTTAACTGTTTTCGGATGCACCCTTGTTTCTGTCTCATTTTAATTTTTGTTTTAGAAACAATCCTTCCCATTGCCATAGTCGTGTCTAATTACAAAATCAGCGTATAATTCAGGGAGCCTCACTTACCAAATGACCTGGTTATCAGACCATAATTTACAGCAGGACAGTTTAGGGCTCATATATAAAAACTTCATCCTGTATGTGACTCAGGCATAATCCCTTAACTCTGCCCCCCAAATCTTGAAACCTCCTCAGATTTCTAGACCCTTTCTCTAAGATCTGCTGCATTTGAATCTAAGTTACCCAACCACAGATTAAGGTTGGGTTTTTTTGTTTCCCTTCTCCCCCAAAAATAATTTTGCAGAAGTTTTGAACATAGAAAGAGATAGATCCCAAAGGATGCAGAATCAATGCACAGGAAACCAGGTTTAGACACTGAAAGAGCTGTGCTCTGAAGCATGGGGAATGGACAGAGAAATTTAGCCAGGAAATTTAGCAGATTTGCTGAGCTATTGTTGTGATGTTATAGGTACCTTCCCCATTGTGGGAAGTTGTGGACTGACTTGTAGGTAGAAAAGCTAAAAAGAAGTAATAGGCTGAGCTGGGAGCTAAAGAACTTGGTCCTGTTACAGGAAAATTAAAAGTATTGCAATCCTTTCAGCTGTAAATCTTATCATCTCCTTAAATAAAATTTGTTTCCACATTCAAGGACAGCAACCCAGTTTGGGAAGAGTTTGGAGGGGGGTGAGTGGGAGGAGGCCAGCCAACCACAGGTGTAAAGCCAGAGGCAAGGCGAGGATGCCTTCCTGCATTAAGGCCAGCTCTAGCACGGAGTGAGTAGGAGTCTAGAAGTAAGTGGCTGGACAAGATTTTTCACTCTTGGAGAGAGAGAGGAGCAGAAGAGGTTGGTGGCTTTCTGGTTTTTGTGCTATGGGAGGTTAATGGAAGAAGGAGCAGCTGGCAAAAGAGACTGCTTTAGGAATTGCTCTTGCACCTATTCAGAAAGGTGAGGGGAAGGAAAAACACTAGAAGTACTTTTCCTGCAGGGAGAGAGGGAGACTTAGGTGAGTGCTTCCCCACAGGGAAGCATATGTGTGTATGGATATCAGTGTATGTGTGTATGGATATCAGTGTACGGATATCAGAGGAAAGTGGGCTAATGGAGATGTTCATTGAGGACACACTGAGGTTGCTGAACAGTTTAGTCTTCAAAAAAAGCAATTTGCTTCTGTTGAGACCTAGGCTGACAGAGGAGATATCCAGGAATGTCATACTGGCAAGTGAAAGTAAACATGACTACAGTAAAAGGTTTCTCTTAGCTGGATTACATATATGTGCCCTCTCTTAATGCGAGTGCCCTTCTGGAATTAGGATGTCCAGCAGGAAGGAAAGAGGGCGAAGATGCTCTCATCCAGCAGACAGATGTACGGGGGTTCAGGCATACAGACAAACATACAATTTGCCTACTTAGTGCAAAGCTGGTAAACCTCAGAGGCAGTGGGTTGCAGCCAGTAGTATTCAGGTGAGCGTTAACCACATAAAGAAGAGGGAAGGTAGGAAATTCTGGAGGCAAAAAGTTTTTTGCTCTGAAAAAAAGCTGGAGACCAGGACTTCAGTGGGAACATTCTCTGAAACATTCACTGTACCCTGTGCAGGACTGGAGAGAGAAGTAGAAAGGCAGAGCTGTAATGCTAGGAGGGTGGTATCTGGAGGAGATTTCTGCTTCTCTAGGAATGGTGCTACTTGCACCATAGCAGACGCTATGAAGAAGAGAGAGAGATTCTGCTTGAACCAACGGGGAACCAAACTGCTAGCATTTGCATTCAAGATAGCTGTGACTGATCAACTTTCCTTCATTGAGTGGTTTCAGAGCTAAACATGGTAGGATGGTAATTCAGTATAAGACCTCCGTTAAGGAGAAAGACATGAAAATTCTGTATCAAAAGAAGTCATACAAATGTTAGGAAGTTATGAAGTTATTATGAAAGGAATAGGAAAAGACTCACATCAGTATGTTCTTATGTAAATAGGTGGTTCATCTACATTTTGAATCTTGAAAATAGCCTCTACTCCTTCCTCCTTAAGGAAGGAAAGGAGGATGCCAGTGATAGGAAAGGATCAGAAAAGGGCAGCAAAGATGATGAAAGATAAGGAAAGGCTTTGGTATAAAGAATGGTCATGTATGCTTGGACTCTGCAGTCTGGGAAAGGTGACTCGGGGAGATGTGACAAGTTCTACAGAAGAGACTGCTAGGGCTCAATGTCCGCTCTGTTTGAATGCAGGAGCTATGGGCCACCAAGCAAAGTGCCGGGTTCAAAACAAAAGGAAGCAGTTCTTCATGCAGCATTTCCAACCTCGGTGGATTTTTTTTTTTTTTAAAGTAAGTTCAATGGCACATACCAGAAAGTGAGGGTTACTGATTAAACAAACTAATCAGGTGTAGGAAATTCCCTAAGCTGAAAAATGATTGGAGGCTGGGGGAAACTTGGGGAAGCAATATACACTTGGAGTGCGCTTACGCTTCCCATGGCAGCTTGTCTCCACTGTTGGAGACAGCTACACCAGGCTAGATGGACTCTAGGTCTAAAAAAGTCTGGCTATTCTCATGGGGAACTGGTATAAAAACCAAATACTCTTGTCAGAACATGGTTCTGGTGCTGTGAGAGCACTCGTCACTTCTGTATCCCTAAGTAAGGAAGGCACAGTGCTGCTCGCCTGCCTTGTGAATACTGTAAATGAAAGCCTATTTTAATGTCTTGTAGAGAGGCACCGTGGGGAAGTGAAGTATCTGAAAAATATCATTCCAAGGGACATCTCAAAAAGATTCTAATTTCAAAATAAAAAGATTCTTCAAGCAAGTCCCTCATACAATAATCCTTAGAATTAGCAAGATTTCAGGTATGCTATACTGGTGACTTCAGGAGTAGCTGTGTATCAATTGACTATAAATTTTATATCCAATAAAACTGCAATAACCCAGACGTTGTAATCATAGCAAAATTATAATACTGTCGTCTTTGCCAAAGCTTGCTCAAGAATAACAATTCCCTTATCTCGCTGGTTCAAAGGACATTGCAGACTTCACTTTGTTGGCAAGCACCTGCACGGGCCTACAGAAGCAGTAGTAACTGGGCACTGACCAAGTAGGGAGTAAAATTTGGCAAGGTAAAAGCACTTGAATTCCATATGAACTAGGTCACCATATGTATCAAATAGCTTAAATGATAGCGATTAAACTCAGTAACACACTTTCCTGCAAGACATTTCAAGTGATTTTGACAGCCATTTGTTTTCCTGGGTGATACAGGAATTTACAGTGAATTATATACATTGCATTATTTTCAGGTAGTTCAAATCCAAACTATTTTTTTTGGTGAGTGAAAAGGGGATAAATAGAAAATGTAAGAACAGCTGCTTGCATAAATTCTTTGTATCCAAGAGGGAACATCAGCTAAGACAACAAATAAAGCTACTTATGTTTTGGCTTGCCAAACAGGTCCTGTAAGATACTGGGTTTTTTGAAGAAGAAATATAACACATATTACATTAACATTCCTAATCTGCTATATATCTGATCTCAAAGGGGACCTTATGGACTTGATATTCAAAGATGCTCAGCATGTTCACTCCTCACATGGTCTTCAGCTGAACCGCAAGGGCCCAGCAATTTCACAGAATTGAACCTTGGACAAAATTGTTGAAACCAAAGTTATCTTTTTTTTTTTTTTTTGGTATGGAAATTAATCTACTTGGTTTTCATTTTAGGCAGCATGAAACACTCTCAGTCTGTCATATGACAATAAATCTTCCTTCTGAGAATGCCACTTTTTTGGTTTGCAAAACGATCTAACACATTATCTTTTCTTTCTCTTGACATAAAAATTCTTTCCTTTTTAAAAAGCAAGACCTCACTTTCAAAGGTATGAGGCATAAATTGGCTAAAGAAATATTCATTTATTATTTTTAACATCATGATTAGAACCTATTCGTGAACCAAGAGTCCCTGTGTAAGGTGCTGTGTTTGTCTTCAATGATTTAGGTTTAATGTGCAAGGCAGCAGCCAAAAAAAAGTTAATTTGGATGGAATATGCAGACACACACATAAAGGTATACATGAAGAAATATTTACAAATAGTAAAAATTGTCATCAGAATTGTGGTACTGGAAGGGAAATGTGTCTCTGAGTTTAGAAGCTGTGAGGGTATCAGATTTAAAGGTTACAGCAGGAGAATCCCTGCAGGTATCTGAGGACTGGCTAGTTCACCAAGAAATAGCCCTGACTTCTTAACATTGGAAAGGAGCAGAGAAATGTGACTGCATCTGACCAGGTTCAGCGATGCTCTGTTTAGCTTCACAATACAGACTTTAACTTGTTCCTGTCTGCCCCCAAAATAAAAAAGCTCTCCTCATCAGCTGTTCACTGATGAAGGCCCTGATTCAGTGTGCAATTTTCAAAGAAGGCACAGTAAGGAAATTTTTCTCTGGTAGTCCAATTTAGATATGGAGAGATGCACAAGAAGCTGAGAAAGACGGGAAGTATTTATTTCAGCTGGCTTTTTTTTTTTGCCCAGGAGCCTGGGCACAGCTGCAGAATGATTCAAGGACAGAAGCCAAACCACAAGCTGTACACCTTAAACACTGCTGAAGACAAAGATAATCTAGGTAGAGAGCACCACGTCTAAGTTGTAGAAGTCTTTAAAATTCCTGCTTTGTCTAAAGAAGAGTAAAGCAAAGGTGTGTCTAAAAAACTCTGTGGAAAATCCATCCACTGACATGTCCCCTGTCTCCCCAGCAGTTCAGCCACGTATCTTACAGCCTCGGTGATGCTTTCAGAATGGATGTGTTAAGGTTATCGTCAAAGGCTAAAGAGTCAGAAGGGGGTTTTTGGGAGAGGCTGCTGCTCCTGTGAGCAGCTTTGAGAGCAGAGGAACCCCACTCAGGAACAGGTCCTAGGCTCTCCAGATTGCAAAGGCATAAACAAGAGGTTTAGGATGAGGCTTAAGGCCCCAAAAGGGGGACTTGGCAAGCTGCAAAGCTGAAAGAAATACATCATATGCAAGGATTTCAATAAGCATATGTGACATAACTTGGCAATATTGTGCTTTTGTGGTTAATCATTTAGTTTTATCAGCTTGCATACACATAATCTTTATTAAATAGTAACTGTCCTTCATGATTCATGCAGTTCAAGGCCAAGAAAATAATCAGAGGCCACATTATGCTCTGGGCTGAGTGGATGATAGAATGGTTTGCAAAAAGGAAGACACTGCGTTCTGCCACCCACCACTGTTTCCTTGGGATGAGGGGCCAGGAGATGATAATGTTGGGGCCTCTTTAGTGCTAATAAACCAGACTGGCAGCCTATGTCTAGGTAACATGAATTCTATACAGTCCAACCCAACTTGGACCACCCCAAGACTCCCAAGCAGAAGATGAGCAGCCAGAAGCCCCCGCACCACACTGACAGTACCTGTGCTCTAAACACAGCTTCAGACCATTTGGGTTTCTGTAAAACTAGACTTTTTATTTAATTCATACAATACATTTAAACTGTTTGGTTTTAAACCCAAGGTAGCAGGAATGTATTTCCAAAGTTCTTCTCTTTGTTGTAGACCTGAAAGCAGAAGAAACCACCCACTTTTCAGATTAGCTGCTTACTAGTTAAAATCAGCCTGTTAACAAAGTTTTTATTCTTAATTCTAGTTATTGCCTCCTGGTTGTCATCATGCATATTCAGATCTTCACTCAAACCAACTGTCCCTAATGCCGAACTGTTCTCCTCCCATCCTCTCTGTATATTGGATCAAACTCTGCACCTACCGCAAGGGAATCATGCAGGGAGAGAAATTCTGTAATAGCGTGCACCTACATGACTGGTGTCAAAAAAGTGGCTGAAATCAGGATCTCTTTCCTCCTCCGGCTTTAGAGGCTGTAACTTAGGTTTCTTTCCTCTTTGGAGAGACTGAGCAGCAAGCCTTTTTCTTGTCAATGGTATCTGCAACAAAATAGCAGTTGCGTTACATTAGAGCCAAATTAGTGTTGTGCCCTCACTGACAACTTCGTGGATGTGAATAAGAATTGGCTAAATACAATGCCACTGTGTCAAAAACCCTGTCTGTCATTATCTGGACATTTTAAGATATATAGGCATGATTTAATTGCTGGATTTCAGGATATAGGAAGAAAGACTTCATACAGATCACTTACCATCATTCCACAACATACAGGGTATGCAACACAGCTTGGTGCCAGGATCACTGTCTATAGGAGACTTAAGTGTTAACACTAACCTTAGTTTCAAGATTACTATCAAATGGCAAAATGAAGCCTTATGTCTGTAGCTCAAGTTATATGCTTAAATTATATGTTTGAAATTCAGATCTAGGTTTATGTTTACTCTGAGTTGGTGACATCATTTATGTTCCCTCAATAAAGAGCTTTCAAGGAAAATGTGTATTTCTCAGTTTGTAGGACTGGTTGCGTGTGCTTGCTCTGTGTGTCCGTGAAGGCTGATGGCTCCTCCCTCTGTGAAAGGAAATCTCTCAGCCTCAATCTCATCAGGCATATATTGGGATTATGTTCCTCGCTTTGATAGAAGAAGCAACAAAGATGAACTGATTGTCCTTGTGATACTTACTTATTTTCCTTTCTAGTTTTGCTGCACACCTTTTCCCAGGTTTTTCTATTGTATTGTTAAGTCCTGGACACTAAGTGACGTGATGACCGAGCATGTATAAGTTGTCACTTGATTCTAGCGCTCTCTCTCATCCCCAGAGCAAAAACCGGATCATGTTAGAAGCATGAACAGCTAGTTTTACCAGTGATGTCTGTCAGGTGTCTTAGTGCCACAGCTGTCTCTTACTGAGGCATCATGGTCTTACAGCACAAATTTTGAATGTCCTTACACACAGCACGTCTGAAGTCCTTTTCACGAGAAATTTCGTGGCATTGTGCAAAGCAAATGCTATTACTGATTCTGCTCGAGAACAGGTAAGATGTGTCACCTTCCCAATCTAGTGATGCGTTTTCCCCAGGACTCATAAAGCAGCCTAAGCCTGCAGTGAGTGGCATAGATGAGGCATCTGAGGAGAGATTTACCCATTCCCAGAAAACCAGCTCCTCTACCACCCAACAGAGCAAAGCAGAAGAAAGGCTATAGTAACCACCTATCAATCTATAGATTATATTTCTACAAGAAGCATCTTCTTGTCCCCTACAAAGTGCTAACATCTCCTGGTGCATTCATGTTTCAGTTGGGTTGGGCAAGGTAAACCAGCTCCAAACTGCTAACTGCTATCGTGTTCCTTCCCACCTCCTCAAAGTTCATCCTGAACGTGCATTCATCTGTTTGCCTACATCTGATAAACATGGTATTCTTTGTATTTTATCTCTCCTGACACAGTATTATTCCACTTAAAAACGACTGTAATCACATGCTTCCCTTTGCAGACGCTTGTGCACCTTAATGAAAGTGCTTTATATTTTTAAAAGGAGGTGAGCATCTCTTCCTTAACTTATCACAGACGTATTAAACATTAAAAATATGAAAAATCCATATGGATTAAATATTTATTTTATTTTTTAGAGAGCAAGTACAATGATGTTGCATTAAAATAATGCTATGTCATAGTTGTTACAGCTCTGATAGAAAAATAAACATCTCAATATACTACAGTGTCAACTCATTAATAAATATCAAAATAGAAGTTAGTAGTCAACCGAAATTAATAAACAGCTATAAAAGTATACTATTTTAAATAATAAAATATTCAGTATATTTCCAGACAAACAAAAGTAGTGATTTAAAAGTATCATTTAACATGTAAAATGAACAGTAAGAAGTTATAAATTTATTTAAAACCTCTTCCCTTACTAACATTCTCTATGCATAAAATCTAGAGGAACATTATTTATCTGTATATACTTTTTTTACAAAAGGTAGTATATGTTAAATAGAAAGTTAAAAACTGTAGTATTATTAA
The DNA here is from genome assembly GCF_964195595.1 of Calonectris borealis. Classification (NCBI taxonomy): domain Eukaryota; kingdom Metazoa; phylum Chordata; class Aves; order Procellariiformes; family Procellariidae; genus Calonectris; species Calonectris borealis. The sequence goes on from NC_134313.1 coordinate 136,589,902, forward strand.
TAGCTGTCACACCATTGCTAAATAAGACACTTTAAAGTAGCTTTATTTTTTGAAGCAGTAGTAGGTGAAAGTGAAGAAGATGTTAGCACAGTGAATTCATCCAACACTAATGCCTTCCCAAAAGAATCTTTCATCTTTCAATATCTCCCTTCAAAATATAACTAAAACAGCCCAAACACAATATAGGTATCAGGATGAAATGTTAGGATTTGGGTAGAAGCCATTGTTTTAACAAATGCCAGACATTTTAATTTTTTTTTTTTTAATAAGTCGGTACCTTTTTTTTAAGAGTGTGTGCAGAAAAGGAAGCAAAGAGAACATGTAATCCAGAGCAGCATTGCTAAAGCTTAAGATTCTCCTAATTTTAGTTTTTTTTCTTTTTCCGTTCCCCCCCTTCCCCAGAAAGGCCAACCATTCTGAGCTGGCTTGCACTCAGTGAAACCCCACTGATTTGGCTTGCTATAGAAATCCATTCACGCTGGCTAATTTTAACCTTTTTTCCCTCCCCATGAATTTCAATTCTCTGCAAGATCCATGAGATGTCTGTGCATCGGAGCAGTGTCAAGATTATCATTAAAAAGTAGTGTTCTTCTTAACTACTGCTCTATTTCTGCTCAGCAAAGAAATCTTTCCCCTCTCTTGCAAATGGACAGCCAGAACGCTGGCACTGCGCTTCACTCATAGTCAGAGCAGACTGTCACCCAGCACTGACTCAGCACGAGTGCCTCTACGGGAAGTGCCCTTTCCCAGTTACAGCTTACATTCCTTAAGGCTGGCTGGTGGAGATCCTGGGGCTGGTGGGAAGTCAATGGGCAGATGCCCAAAGACTTCCCAGAAGCTTTAATGGAGGTCTGCAGCATTCAGGTTTACAGTACGTACTGGCACAGGCGGTCCCTTGCTATGTTACATGCAAGCATTTTTTGATGAGTAAAGATGCAAAAAGCCTGCAGTGCTGAGGATAGTGTGTGGCCAAGCGCCTAGGACAGAAACTGTACCACCTCTGCCAAGCCAACCTACTTTGAAGAGCCTTCCTGCCCTGACAAATGGGGAAGTGTGGTCTCAGAGCACCATCTCTGTAGGGATGCTGTAGGATCATTCCCAATTCTGGGAATTGTAGGGCACATTGCACCTGCTGAGGATGCCATACCTCTACAAGTCCCTGCAGAGGCAGCAGTACCCATGCACCTCTCTGCCTTGGGCACCACCAGGCCTTATGGCTACTTTAGGACTACAGGTTGCCTGAAGCTGCTTTACACGTTCACTCCCCCAGTTTGCATACGTGTACATTTAGGTATGCACACTGAGCAGGAAACATATTATATATGATCAGACTGGGAAAATAATTTTTTCTACTGCAGTCTGAAGAATACATTACATAGCAAGTTTTCATGACACCATAGAGAGGAAAAAATAAATCCAGTTGAAAATAATGGATAAAATGTAAACTATGTCTATACAAACGTCCTTCCTTTTTAAGGTTCACTTTCAACATTCCTTGTGAACGTAAGGGAATTTCAGCTGGGCACAATGAAAATTCCTTGCATACCATGTGCACGTTTTCTGGATGAAACAGCTATTTTCCCACACGCTTCTGTAGCAATGTTATTAACATACTCACGATGCTTGGAAATAATCAATTCATAGTATTTCTTCATTTTAGAGTCTTTAAAAAAATCTGAAGTAAAAGGCATGCTTTTTAATTGCACAAACATGTCATTTCTGAAATGTTAGACAAATAACCAGTTAAAGGTAAAAAAAGTGAGATTAGAATTTGAAAATTATACATATGGATTTTAACATTAACAAATCTGCTGTGAAAAGTCATGCATATGCTCTGTTTGTGGGAGCAAATCTAAAACCAACTCCCCAAACCAGTGATGAGATGCAACAGTATCTGCCAGCAGATTTTTGGGTATAGGCATGCAGTCGAATTATTTGACTTTTTTTGCACTTTTTGAAGAAGTCTAGTATAAGAAGTTTTATTTAAGAAGTTTGGAACATTCTATTCTGAGGCTAGATATTTTTTCCCCTATTTTTACGAGCATCTTTGACGCACAATACATTGAAAACTAATATGAACTAATTTGTCTTTAATATCTCCCATATTAAGCACTATAGGAAGCAGAGTCCTTCTGCAATTGCTGAGGAAATTCCTTGTGAATTACAGGCTGCTTTCTCATTTAAGGTCATGTGCTGAGGGAACAGAGCTCCCTAAATAGTGAAGCTTTTGTTGGGCTATTCATCTCCTGCAGCAGCTCTTCTGAAAAACATGGTCAAAGGCAGAGGGAAACAAGTACCAAGCAAAGCCAGAGTTTCTCATGGATAGATTCCATCCCTAGAAACAAAGCCTCCTCCCAAGGATCCTGCTCTGTATAAGCTCCCCATGGGCCTTCTAAAAGCCTTGACCTGTCACATTAGCAGCAGCTTATTCTTTTTCACTAGTCTCCTCCACAATACAGCAAAACCATGAGGGAGATGCAAAAAAGCTTTTTTTTCCTTTTTTTTTTTTTTTTTTAATATACTTTTTTTTAACCTCAGGACAGCAAGCAGCTTACAGTGCAATTTGTCCTGTAAGCCTGCTCTATTTGACCAAAGCATTTTAAATATTCAGGCAGGTGTCTGATAAGGAAATACTGGCCGTGCCCCTTCACAGGCAGCGCTGCAGAAGAAAAGTAGTAGCAGTGTGATGTGTGTGGAAGATGGGTGTTACAGCTCAAATCTTTCTCCCACAAAGAACCCAGCTCCATTGTCCTCTACCCACATAATTTAACTCCCCCTAACAGTGAAAAGTAATTTCTAACGAAAAAACATTAGCTATCACTTCAGTAAATGCTTTCAGGGCCATTATGGGAAATACATCTGAGGAAACTTTTTTGCTAAAAAAAAAAAAAAAAAAATCACACTGTTTAAAGAACATAATCACATCTTTTGTAATATATTCTCATATTCTCTGCCGAGCTTTTAAATTTGTTTTGTTTTGTTAAGTTAACAGATACCCAGATACTTTGTTTCCTACTCACTTAAAAATACTAACGAATTGTGACAAGGCCAACAGCAGGTAAACCTTTATTGATCTTTTATCTTAATCCCACTGAAACCAATGGTTTGTAATCTGTTAATTTACATAGGAGGAAAATGGTTCTACGTGTTTTAAAAGAAAATGAAAGTTTAAGGTATACTTGATAGATTACAGAATTAATGTATAAAGATATTATTTAAGCTATCACTAAAATCAGGGTCAGTGTAAGGAACCCCCCTTTTCTTTAAATGAGACACTTTCACCTGTATCGCAGAAAGCTCAGGCACTACTTTGAAGACTGCTTTAGAAACATTTAATAGTCCAGTTTACACTTCTTTTTTTAAAACAAGCCCTAAAATCTAAAGCTTTTATGACAATTTAATGGAAAGCCCACTGTCTGTATATTATTTTTCTTGATCCCTCACTTGATCCACAACTCAATAAATTAATTGTGAACACTCACATACTACTTGTCATTTGTTCTGCATCCTGCCTTCCTTTCACATGTATACTCTTCAGATTTCAGAGGGAGTTTGCAGAAGAAATACAGAATAAGAAATACAGAATATATACTAATTTCTAAAAACTGTATATAAAGAGGTCCTGCTTTGTTTCTGTAACTCTTATCTATGACCAGTACAGACCAATATTTAGTTATCAGTAATTACTGTTGCTAAAATGATACACTGCATACTCTCTTCTGAGACGATTTTTTTTTACCAGCAAGATTTTAGTGCATTAGAGGTTGATCAGATTTTCGTAGGGTTTCGGCAGCATAAAGTTAGTAAATCAGACTGTTGGCTGACTCTTCCAACTAGCATATAACAATAACACATCTTCTACCACTATAGCCGGGTTCAGGCGTAAGAAAATGCTTCTGCTTGACCTTGTAGCTCAAATTCTGCTCTCAGATAAGCTCATATTGGTCCCGCTGTGTTTTGAAGATTTTGCCCATTTCTGAAGGCAGAATTTGATCCCACATTTATGAAGTCAATGAATGTGTTCTCTTGAGAAAAAGACTCCTGTTTTCCTCACCTTATTCCAATTTGCACGTTCTTTTCCACATCACACTGGACACATTTCTCAATGCACAGTCACAAAAAATGAAGTGGTTATGTAAGGATTCACAAAATCTAATCCTGTCAACTAATTTACATAGGAAAAAAGAGCACGTGTGTAAAATCAGACTTATGTCTGACATCTTACAAAAAGAACAAAGCCCTTATTTGGCAAAACACTGACATGTAGCTAGCAAACCAAACACAGCTCTGCTGTAATTTATCTGCTTGCAACGGAGTTGATGCTGCTGACTCCAAAGGTGAAGTCAGCCGGCAGTGATCATCATGTAGACTATGCTGTTGGACAGAGGAACTCTCTTGTTTTCTGTAGCCACTCAGTTTCCAAATACCTTAAAATTCATATATAATTTTTTATGTTGAAACAAGTAAAAAAGCTAAAAATTACTCTTTATCAGATATAAATTATCTTTAAGTGACATAACATATAAAAAACTATATAGATAAAATTTATCTCTGTGTGTGTGCACGCATGTGTGTCTATACACACACAACTATACATCCACACCAGTAAGTAAGCACTCATTTAATCCAGTCATTTTTATTAAGTAATGAGGAGAAGCTAAGAGGTTAAAGCAGACAAATCAGTGGAATTTAGTCAACTGAGAGAACTATAAAAGTACCGTTTACTCTATTTAAGAGCATTTGAATAGTTTTATCTATTGCTATAATATACAGCAATGTTAATATTTCAGTCACAGCTTTTGCCCATTCCCACAGAGCACATCAGTACTAGCTACATGTAGGGTGAGATCAGTGCTTTGTCAGACCGGTTCGTATCTACATTCTAGGCCATAACTAAATAAATTAGAATACGCTAAAGTGCTACATCAACACTAATGTTCCTGAACAGTAGTAACGCACATTTCTCTTTCAAAAATAAAAAAAATACAGCAGCTATAGTTTCAAACATAGTCACATTACGTGAATATGCTTACATGCCACTTTGTTACAGTATTCAACGAAACGCACACCACAAAACCATATGGCAACAGTCAAGACTCTGACAGAGTACAAAAGGTAACTTTTTAAAAGTCGAGCATGTCGGAAATAGACATTTGCAGAAAACACACCGTCTTCAGAAATCACACTTGAAAGTTTCGTTTAATCGTAACTTGCTGATGTCGATATTTATTTCCTCTGGTTTGTCACGTCTGTATGTTACTGTTCTTGTACAAACAGTAGGCAAAAACATCTTATCCTTGAAGGAGAAGATACAATTTTTATCAACAGTTAGCTAACTTTTATGTGCAAGAAAAAGATTACTGAATATGATGGCTCTGAAATCAATTACCTTCTTTGTTGCAGATACTCTGTAATCAGCTGAAGATTTAACTTTATTGCTACTCCCCTGCAGAATTATCTGCCTGATGATAAGGACAACAAGCAACCCGATCAGAAAGGTAACTATAAAGATTATGGAAAAGACTCTAAAGTAGCTTCGTCCAGAGAAACATTCTGCAATGAAAGGAAAACACAAGTGTAAAGCCTAACGTATGGAATAGGCACATCCCTCAAACACAGTCATATCTACCACTGCATAGTAACGTCGCATAAACGTAACATGAACCTGATGAAAGTTAAAGGAAAATAACTTTAAGGAAGTTAAGGGGAAAAGTTGCCATATGCAACTTTTAAAGCAGGGCATATCACGAAAGGCAATTCCAATTAAGATCCACTGTAGAAAAATGGTGAAACTATTATTCCTTTAATCTACAGAACTAAGATTCAGGCTTCATCGTGTTGGCCACCATAAATTCTCGGTAAGCCGGTGAGTTTATAGCTGAAATAGAGAGGATGAATAGTTAGAGATGTATGGGGCCAAGACAGTTTAATCTTCATAAGATTACAGTGCTGATCATTGCCAAAATATGAAAGAAAATGTGGTTTCTTGAATCTTTGTCCAGTGCTCTCCTCACTGGTAAACCTCTCTCACCCAGCAAGCTTTCCTTTAATTAATACTAAAGTTATGAGAAAAGTATTCACAGTTAGTTTTCTCATTTATGAACAACTGTAAGATAAAAAAACGAACAAAAATGTGAAGTGACAAAAGGTAACCATTTACCTGCACTTTTGTTGCAGCGTGGACTGATTAAGCTTCACGAGATTTTATTAAAAAAAATTTATTCTTCCACAGCCCTCAAAACTGTGCAGTTTTTTATACTTGAAAGGAATATTTAAACATTACTGAACGTGAGGTAAGCATTCTACTTCATTCTTCCTCGTTTCTGGTAATGTCAAACAATGTAAGCATATCCAAAGTAATAAAACATACAGAGCCATAACAGATTTTTATAAATATTTCTTTAAGCATTGCTCAGGCAGGATTCATTATTATTAGATGTGACTTTTCAAGGAGCTGGGAAATCTGATTTAGCAATGCTTGCCAATCACATTTCCTGTTATTATTTATCTTTTATTTTCCCTGAAGCGATGAGTGATTTTTCTCTTTTTCTTGCTTTCTTTCTTTGCTATTGTAATAATATGACACACTTTTGAAAGACATTGTAACAGAGGTGAATTCAATTACTAATCCCAACAGATTTTCATCTCTTATTAAAATTATCTAGAAAATGCCACATACCTGAAGTTTGGTCAATATAATGCAGCAGGTAAGCACAAGAGCTTGTGCACTGCTCAAGTTTAGCCTGAGATGCATTGTTAGAATGATGGCACTGAACACAATTCCTGTAAAATAAAAATGTAATTAAAAACCTATGTCTTTCCCTGCACTCCCCTTAAAGAGATTGCATCGACAGGCTGACGTATCACTAGCACATAATGCTTTCCTGTTAGTAAAAACATTGTGACATTTATTTATTTTTTTCTGAAATGTGATGCCTCTCTTGGCATTTTATCCCTGTGATGCTTCTCAGAACGAACTAGTCAGAAGTCGTAAAGTAAAACATGTCTTTGGCTTCGAGCCGCCTTCATCCGGCCCCTGCTCTGCATTTTGTGAAGTGTGCTTTTCAGGGGGTGTAGCGAAGGGTGCAGCACGGGGTTCAGCTGTCAGCCTCTAGTTCGGTCCTAGTCTTTCTTATCTAACAATCTCATTGGGATACACGCTGGAACTGAAGGGAAGAGATAGGTGTAGGAAACACAGCTTTGTTATTAATTTTTTGGATGCTATGTGAAGGCAAAGCCACGTGAGGTCCCGCTGCTGGGCAGTTCAGAGGGTCAGCAGCACAGTGGGAGGCAGCACTGTCAGTCTTGCCGTCTTCACTTCATAGCCTTCCAGAAGATGGACATCACAAGTGGTCCTGAAAAAGCCCTGACTGAATTTTTAACGAAGCTATGCCATCTTCTGAATTTATTAAAAGCACGCATTTCACAGCAACTTTGAACAAGTGTAAGCCAGCAAGGCTAACTGCATTTTATCTAGTGAAGTCTTAGCAGTCACCTTTTCAGACGTAGCCCAGCTTGTCTCTCCGGTATATTCACCAGATGAGCTATAATTCAAATGAATACGAATAAACAACAATTCTGCTTTGATGACAGTTCCCTTTCCAACTAAAGGCTGATCTCTCACCCTCTTGGCCACAGTGGGATGCAGAAGATTACATGTGCTGACGGGAGGGCGCGGAAGAGCCGTGCCCAACGACAGGGCTTCATTGATTCTTTAAGCCAGCAGCTAGGGTGTGACTGACAGCTTGGTCCAGCTTCTCTCCTCCTTGGGCTGCTCATTTCGACCTCCACACTGTCCCTTCCTTTACATGGGTAAGGAAAAATGGCATGCTTTAAGACTAGCACAGCAAAGACTAAGTGGTTTAGAATGGAGTAACACAGAATGTTGTTCTCTGGGTAAGATCAGCTCTGCTCTGCTGACCGATGGCAGTGATAATGCGCAGGTACCGCTCTTGTTCCACACCTCCTTCTTTCAGCTGAGAAGCACAAGAAGTGTGCAAAAACAAATTTGGAGAATATTATTGGACTTGGTGGCATTCAAGAGTAGGACCTACTGTCCATTTTTAAAACTCCAAATTTATGGCTTTATTTCCTACCCAGAAGATTTCATATGAAGAACCATCTTTTAATAAATATATGAAAAAAAAAGATACTCATAGGACACACCTCCTTTGACTTCAGAAAGCTGAAAGTTGGACACAAGTGAACACAGATATGGACATGCAATTCTCTTAATTGCTAGTGTGAACCCCTCAGCTACATAGATAAAAGTCTCAAGTATGAATTGTTTCAATTTCCTACAGTCTAAATATCTAAGAAATATAGCATACATCTAGCCAAGCAGAAATATTTCTCCTTGTTTCAACACTACAGAGTTAAAAAGTCAAGTCTAGCACAAGAAACGTACCAGTTTTCTTCACAGGCTTTGTTACAAGTAGGGCAATATTCACACAAACGGCCAAAGCTTCTTGGATCTGTGCACTCACACTTTCCACATACACATTTTCCTCTTCCACTGCAAATCTGGCCCTTTGAATTCAGGCAGTGCTTTGCTGATTGTAACGAGCACTGGCAACGGTCACCTTCCCAGCCAGCAAAGCATTTGCATTTACCAGCTTCACATTCACCATTACCTACAACATCAGATAGCCTTGAGTCACATGCTTTTATGAAAACACAGAAAGTCCATTTTTATATGCATACATTTGTATTGCTGATGCTTTACATTAAACAGAACTAATTTAGACCTTGGCTTGCTAATTAGTTTTTAAGTTAACTATTTGGGCTGAAATTACCAGCATGATACATATTTACGGCTGCTGTTTGTCAAGTTGAGCAAAAGCTGCTACCTTGATGTCATCCTAAAACATTTTACTAGAATTTTCCCTGTTGCCTTGGATCAAAGTAGCGGGGATTAAAAATTACACAACTAACAGGAAAACAGTCTTCAGGCAAACTAAACAAATTTCTCTTTAGCAAGAAAGCATTCAATTCAAATAAACAGCAAGATTTAGTGGAAGAAGGAGGATCAAGTTCATGTGCACATGCCAGGTTGGTTTTTTTCTTTTCTTTTCAGAAGCATGCATGATAGCACTGCTTTTCTGCCTTTCTAAAGGACAGATGACTGAGCTGGACAGATGAGTATGCTGTGCTTATGAACTGTAGGTTGTTTAATAAGAACTTAAAACACACAGCCTCAAGTGGAGAACCTCTGCTGGCCTTTACGATTTTCCAGGCAAAGCAGTGGGAGCTTTAGGGCAAAATCCATGTGTTTTCCATGTTGTAGCACATTTAGGCAGCTGTACAACTGTACATGCCGATAATGTTTAGCCACATTTTTACAGAGTGGGCAAGCACCTTTAGGAAATATAGAAATAGCGCATAAAGCACAAGCAAATCTCATGAGGTGTCCTCAACTATGCCTCGGCAGTACTTAAGTTTCACACAAACTGTGATGGCCCTCTTGTGCTCCAGGGATCCACAGAGCAGCTGCAGGGAGAGAGTCCCGTCTAACAGATGGGATCCCCTAAACAGGAGTGAAGTCAAGGTATAGGCTGCTCCTTTTTTTGCGTGGGCTGGGCAAAATGGAGGGGGGAAGGGGATCACAGGACATCTCAGAGCAAGGCTCTGCACTGGAAAATATCCCATGAAGAGGCACACTCCTCGGCCATGGCCCCAGGCGGCAGGTTCCCTTTGTGGTACCCTAGGGCAGGACTCCATCACATATGACAATCTATGTCCAACACCTCTTAGACAAAGATCTCCCAGTCTCCTCTGCTGACCAGGGCACCAGATCTCAGGCTTTAGGAGCTTATAATTTTGAAAGGTCTGCTCAGGTTAAGAAATAGTAAATTTGCAAAGTTGGTTGGGGGGGGGGGGGGGAGAAGAGTGAGAAGATGAACCATAATTCTTTGTATTGGAATGAAGTATTTAAAGGGTTAGGTAACATTATTTCTCTTCATTTTATGTAAAGTTCACAGTCACCAGCAGAGCAAAACCAAAATAACTCTACTAAAGTCCATAGAATTACTCTAAATTTATCCAACTGCGGTCGAAAAAATTGGTCCCTCAATTCACTCATTGGTCAGTACACAGTGAAATGAAAGGATGCATGACAGCAGTACGGATTTTAAAATATTTAATTACTTCTGAGGCGAAAAAAAATATTCTGGTAGAGATACAGTAATGATACTGGTTCAATCCCATTTTTCCTTAATAACTCTAACTTAGAAGTACGTGTTTTATATTTTGTTCATATGCAATTTTCATTTGCATGCTTTCTTTAAAAAACATAAAGTAGGCCACAAAAAGAATAAGAATTTCTAACAACTATCTCTGTTTATGTTTCAATTCCACTCTCCTTTTTGGAGCAGGTGTTCTGAACAGCGTTAGCATATATATCAGTATTTGAAATCAAGTGTATCTCTGACAAGACTGATTTAGGGTGTTAGAAAATCAGAAACTCATCTGGAAGTTATGATTCGTCCTAATCTCTTAGTATCTCATGTTCCCATTAGACTGAAATGTATCAACTTACTTTTTGGAATAATGTACTGTTTTACCCACGATATCAGTATCATTACCTCTGAAAAAATTTGAGATGTAAATCTAAAAATAGCTAAACTTAGAAAAAACTCAATAAATACCCTAAAAAGCAGTGCTGAAGTTTAGAAGACAGTGCATTCCTCTGTGGTGAAGAAAGCCCAGGAGCTTTCTGCCAGGCTGTTCAGGACATTTCACACACTAATTCTGCACACACAATTCTTGTACTTGACAGCCTTGTACCATTGTTTTCAGGTGCACCACCTATATAAGCTTCAGAAACCAAACCAAATCAAACCCAAACCCAAACAAAACCAAAACACAGACATAAACTCTGCAGCTTACCAGAACATAAGTTTCCCTGGTGATACGGGCAGGAAAAATCATCCATTTCACAGTACTTGCCATACACCTTGCCTAGCTTGTTTTTGTAGCAGAAACATATTCCATCTATGCAATTTCCTTGACCACTACAGATGGGCTGGTCCTGGTGTCGTCTGCACCTCTGAGAAGGAAGTGCATCTCTGTTAGGGCTACAATTATTGTCACTGCAATGGGACTGTTTGCCATCAGAAGAAGTGTCATCAGCCCATACTCTTTTGTGCCTTGCACTGTCTCCATACTGACAGGCACAGCTTTTCTGCACATTAACGATGGCGGTTTCATTGAAACCAATTGGCTTAAGTATTGCATATTTTCTTCCTCCAGTTGTATCACACCCTTTCATTGTAACTGATACATTGAAAAGTACCTAAGAAGAAATAAAGACAGATTTTACATCATTATTATTTCCTATAAATTGCTTAAAATTTTTAACACGTAAGTAAAACAGAATCTTCCATTACATATGAATGTGCACTAGCTAATAATAACAAAATACACAATGGCCATTTGTCAAATATGATATATTAGTAATGATAGGCATCACAAATACAGTTAAAATCCTAACAATAGAAGATTGACAGCAGTCTACTTTTCATGTTAAGAAAGCATAGTTGCAGAAGACAAGTTTAAGACAAGTTAAATAGTAATAGTATTACCATCATCATCCTCCTGATCTTATTAAATGTGTATATTCTGTTATATTATAGAAATACTGAAATGAGGATTGGGACTAGACTGAGCAAGACAATACACAAACAGAAACAGAGATATTTTTCATAAAAAGAACATATAATGAATGTTCTTGCTGCAGAAATGGTCTGCAAATAGAAACCACACAGTTTTTTTGGATGGCCCTGTCTACTCCTACTAAAACACGGAAATGGCTCAGACCTTAGCATCAGCTTATTTTTTCCCAATTCGTATGACGGGGATGGAGCAAGAGAGTCTTGCTGCTCTTGGTGTGGTCCTGGGCAGACCAAGTGCTGCTTCAGAGTGGACCCAGTGCCTAGCTCCTGGCCATGTCATGGCCATCACCACCACGCCCCAGGTCCTCACCCAGGTAGTGCCCATTGCAGCAGCAGCCCCCGTGGCTTTCCGGAATCCTGGCTCATGGACCCTGGATCATTTTGGTGATTAGGTGACTGCCACAGAGTTTGCATCAATCAATACCAAAACTCTTTGATAGCTCTGACATCTGTGATACTTTCACTGGATAGCAATCTTGTATTTCACGATTGTTTTTTGGTTTTTTTTGACTAGTAGGCTTCTGACAGGGTATTCTCACTAAGGCTATTTAGCCTGCTGGTGGAAAACAACTCTTCCTCACCTCCTCACAGAAAAATATAACCAAGAGGAAAAGGCGAGAAAGAAGCCCAAGAGAAGCAAATACCTTTACAAAGATTTCCAAATGAAAAAGAAGAGAAAACCTAAGAAACTGATTACATATGAGGTTGAAAATACCCACAAAGACCAAGACCGTTCATTTCTCATTGCTGTCTCCCCCTCCCGCTGCACCCCCACACGAGAACAGCCGAGCCCTTGGGGACAATGGTGGCTTTGTGGCGAGTGGGGCTGCGGCTGCCTACACGGACAACAGGAGAAAATGCTGTGCAGAAGCATGCGCTTCTTAATGTTGTATTGAGGAGGCACACAGGCTTTGTCTCGCTCTTTGCTTTTCTTCTTCTTGTTTCTTAAATGCGCCACTATGCACATAACCCCTCAGTTGCCTACACTCTCCGCGCATGAGTCGTCTTCCCTTCGGTTACAGGGCAAAAGTGTGGCTATGCACGAATTAATTCATACGGCAGGTGCGTATCACATGGGGAGGACAGGCTGCAGCTAGAGAATGTGCTTTTTATTCAACACAGAGCCCTGCTAGAAAACATTGTCTTCATGTACAACACACTACTGGAGGAATTGGAGGGAGACGGGAGGGAAGGGCAAATCATGTCTTGCATCCGAGTTGTGAAATTTGATGGGCCTGAACACAGCAGCAGAAAGATTAAACATACTGCGACTAAATAATTACAACACCGT